>NC_137075.1:22066602-22616875 GCF_951640355.1 Cnephaeus nilssonii | reverse complement strand
ATTGATTTTTTACAGAGAGGAAGGGAGAGGGATAGAGAGTTAGAAACATCAATAAGAGAGAAACATCGACCAGCCGCCTTCTGCACACCTCCTACCAAGGATGTGCCCGCAACCAAGGTACACGCCCCTGACCAGAATCGAACCCGGGACCTTTCAGTCCTCAGGCCAACGCTCTATCCACTGAGTCAAACCGGTTAGGGCTATCTCACCTTCTCTTGCAGCTCTCACTGCTCCCTTGATAGATCCTATTTTCTCCCCCATCTCTAAAGACTTGCTCGCCCCTCTATTTCTCCATCCATGCCTGCTCTCTCAGTTGTCTCATCCCTTCCTTTGAATCCCTAATGTCACTCAAGTGTTTATTCTAACTGCTGGCAGAATATATCTAAACATAGTTAAAATAATAATAAAGGTTATTATTATCATAATAACCTAGTCCTTCCCACTTTTCAAATTTCAAAGTGCTTTCATCTGTTATCTCATTTCCTCAGAAAGAGCTAGTACAACTTTACTTAATAACTATGGACACGAGTTCAGAGACATATTTGGCTCCAAACTAATCTTGCACCCAAAACTCACTTTTCTTATCTCTGTTAATGGAAAACAGTACCTTGACCTCCAAGCCACAAACCTTATACCAAGGGAAGGGCAGGTAAATAGAAGGCAGTCAGGCCTTAAGGATGTCATTGCAAAAAAAAAAAAAAAATGCTTTGGATCATTTCTATCCTATGAATTATCATGATTCGAGCTTTGCCTTATGTCTCATTTTTCTGTATTTGGCATCTAGTATAATCTTACCTAATAAAAGAGAAACATGCAAATTAACCATCACTCCGCTACACCCACAGCCAATCAAAGTGAGCATGCAAATTAACCCAACAAAGATGGAGGTTAATTTGCATATGCAGGCACAGAGCAGCTTGGAGGGGCGTGACGCCTGCTATGAGGGGAAGGGGGGTGGCGGAGGGAGTTACTGGAGCGGTGCTCCGGACATAAGCGAAGACTTGCTAGCTCCCGGGCGGGCCGGGAGTGGGGATGTGCCAGCTCCCCGGTGGCTGGGAGTGAAGCCAGGGGAAGGAGGGCCTATTCTTGCATGAATATTGTGCAACGAGCCTCTAGTCCTATCTAATAAAAGGGTAATGTGCAAATTAACCGTCACTCCATCACAAAGATGGTGGCGCCCATAGCCACAAGATGGCGGCGTCCAGTCCCCTCAGCCCCACCGGAGTCCCCCAGTCCCAGGTGGCGTGAGCGGCCTGGTGGAATGCTTGCCTCTTGGCAACGAGGCAAGTGTTCCACGCCCAGCCGCAGATGGGCCTCTGGCCAGGCCAGGGCACGGACGGGCCTCTGGGCCGCGGAGAGTCTCTGGGCAGCAGGCACAGAGCAGCCAGTCCCACAGAGAGCTACTGGCGCACAGATTCGTGCGCAGGGCTACTAGTATTTACATAAACCATGAAAAGAATATTAATAGTTGTCTTATACATGTTTAGTAAGCATAAGCAGTTGGACTATATAAACACTCCAAAGAACAGGTATAACTATTATGACTAATATCATTAGCAAATAGGTTAAAACAATCAAATAAAATGGATTCTGAGTTCAGTATCAATCTATAGGTATTCAGGCCTTGTCAATGTCTTGGGGTAGCTGTCTACCTCCAGTTTCACTGGCTTCTTGTCCTCAAGGAGCCTTTGATGTCCATAGACAGGGGCAGATGTGCATTCAGGGGTAAGTACCTGATAAATCCTTTCCAGTGAGGTTGGAAAATGTCTTTTATTTGATGTCCTTTCCAATAAACAAAATCTGACCAGGTGGCAGTCAGTGATCTTTAAAATCTTTGTCTCCTGGGAACTTGCTATGAAAGGAAGCAGTTACCAACTTGGCATTTTCTTAAAGTCGCTCTATCAAACCTTGGCAATAGTGTAAGATGTCCCCTTTCAATAATGTCAGCTAAGTTCCTTCATCTAATTTACATCCAGTTTAAATGCACTATGATCCATGAAGGAATGTAAAGAAACGGGATGCCAGAGAAGAGGCACAGTATTTATTTGAAACCTCATTCTAAATTTGCATTTTACTAAAAAAAAAAAAACCCAAAAACATATATCTGCATTTGCTTCAATATATAAGTATTTTCCCCAAATGAATTCAATGTTCCAGGAAGATGGGAATTGTGCATATGTTGGTGTCAAGTATCCCTGGCACACGCTTCAACTGAGATTCAAGTTTGAAAACTGGCCGCAGCCTCTCCCACCTCACCTTCAGCTCAGACTTGATTGTCAAAGTCTCGGCAATTCCAGGACTGCGGGATCCACAGGCTTCAGTCAAGCACACACACCACCTCCCCAGCATGGGGCTGTTCTCACCACTCTTCTTTCTGCTCAGAAAGCATAGGGAGCCCCATTCCCTTCTGCATTTGGGACAGATTCCTTTGCCGTGCTTTCTAGAATCTCCACAATTGGACTGTGCCCTTCCGGTTACTGTCGTCTCCACACCTGCTGGTGGCCCCACACACTCACAAATGGCCTCTCCATTCATAAACACTACATGCTTGCTTCCACCTTTATGCCTGGATTTCCCCCCACTTGCCTCTAAATGTCCAAATCATGTTCTTCCAGACCCAGCTTAAGTTTTCCTTCTCAAATTTAATAATTCCCTTTCTCCCAAAGATAATGACAGCCTGTCTGTACCAACAATTTGGCTCGACGCTTGATTTTTTTCCTCACATTTTGGGTTACACCTTAACTCTGGTCCCTAAACCCCCTTGTAAACTGTCCCATTCACACACCTAGATATGGCATATGTTTGATTTGTTTGGTTGAGTTATAGAGGATTCCCAATAGTCCCTTTCCTTCTTCCATTTCCCCAACTCCATGCCAAGTCTCTATCCTGTCGAGCTCATCCCTCCAGGTCTTCTAGAGGCAGAAACCCTGCCCCTGAGCCCAGCCCCACCCTGCTTCTATGGCAGTCCCCCCTGATGCCCACTGTTGCTGCTGATCTTCATGGAGGGCTCTGGGTTCCAACCTTCCTAGGCAGATGGAAGGTTGGTTACTGCATTCCTGAGTCCTCCACAACTCAACCAAACAAATCAAACGTATGCTGTATCTAGGTGGGTGCATGCTGAACATGCAGGTGACTCAAGGTGAGTATGCAGGGCCTCCATGAAAAAGTGCAGAGTTTACTGGAGAAAACAGTCTGGAAGGGGCAGAATTTTTCCTGCCTGAAATGTGAGGGTGTCAGGAAGGCAAAAGAGGTGACCTTGGACCTGGCCTCAAAATTGTGTATGATTCCCAGCTTAAAGTTGGAAAGCAGGGGAAGGGGGCCACGTGGACACATTCCAGACAGAGGAAACTGCCTGAACTAGAGACACTGAGGACATGAAAGTCCCAGCCTCTTAGAATAGCAAGCACATTAGTTCAGTGAACAACTGAGTTGTCTTTCTAATTACGAAATATTTTCCCAGTTCCAGATTAAAAAAAAAGAAGAAGAAGAAGAAACATTTGTAAGTTTAAGATAGAGCTTGGGCATGTATGTTCTCTTGCAAATCTTTACTGGGGGTAAACCTTATCCTTTGAAAGTTGACACTGAGATTTGATAGTAAACCTTATCCTTTGAAAGTTGACACTGAGATTTGATAGTAAACCTTATCCTTTGAAAGTTGACACTGAGATTCCATTTTCTTGGAAATATCCCAAAGGCAATTAGAGGAGAATTTAGTGATTCATGTAGGTTACCAAACTGGTTCATGCTCCATAGAATGAGTAAAAAAGTAATGAATATGATCTTCTTGTCCCATAAAGGGACTCAGAAGGCAATTTTAAAAGTTAGTGACCAAGCTAGAAATATAGAAATTATCCTAGTCGACCCCCTCAGCCCCTACCATCACCTTAAAGTACTGACCGAGCTCTATAATCATTTCCCAAGCCATTGAATGACTCCATTGTCCTAGCCACCTCATTCCTTCCCTAACTTGGGTTAACCATTGATTCTCACCTGGATTAATAAGGTGCAGTATGACTAACACGTTTGTTGGTCAGGGAGAGGGTGGGGAAAACCAGGTTGTCATTTTCTATTCTGATGGAAAATGTTCAATTGCTATGTGGGCTACCTTTCACCATGTACATATATGGTTCATATATTGGATAGTTCTATCACTTTGAGAGTTCTAAAAGCTTTCCTACTCCCTCTAGAAATTGGGGGTGCATATTCTCCCAGACACCCCCCGGTGCCCTCCCACAGGTTGTGCAGATGAACAGCATCAGCCTCATACCTCATCCTTCTGTCTTGTCCCCAAACCCAATCCTTTCTCACTACTGCCAAAGTGAACTTCATAAGAACCTTCCAATTATTTTTTGTCACCTCAGCATTATGGGCAAGGTTCTTTTTTTCTTTTTTCCGTTTTTTTTCTTTATTGATTAAGGTATTACATATGTGTCCTTACCCCCCCCCATTGCCCCCTACCACCCCAGCTCATGCCCTCACCCCCCTAGTGTCTGTGTCCATTGGTTATGCTTACTAGTATATGCATGCATACAAGTACTTTGGTTGATCTCTTCCCCTTACCCCCACCCTCCCCTACCTTCCCTCTGAGGTTTGATGGTCTGATAGATGCTTCTCTGTCTCTGGATCTATTTTTGTTCATCAGTTTATATTGTTCATTATATTCCCCAAATGAGTGAGATCATATGGTATTTATCTTTCTCTGACTGACTTATTTCGCTTAGCATAATGCTCTCCAGGTCAATCCATGCTGTTGCGAATGGTAGTTCCTTCCTTTTTACAGCAGCATAGTATTCCATTGTGTAGATGTACCACAGTTTTCTAATCCACTCAGATGCTGATGGGCACTTAGGCTGTTTCCAAATCTTAGCTATGGTGAATTGTGCAGCTATGAACATAGGGGTGCATATATCCTTTCTGATTGGTGTTTCTAGTTTCTTGGGATATATTCCTAGAAGTGGGATCAGTGAGTCAAATAGGAGTTCCATTTTTAGTTTTTTGAGGAAACTCCATACTGTTCTCCACAGTGGCTGCACCAGTCTGCATTCCCACCAGCAGTGCACGAGGGTTCCTTTTTCTCTGCATCCTCCCCAGCACTTGTCATTTGTTGATGATAGCCATTCTGACAGGTGTGAGATGGTACCGCATTGTCGTTTTGATTTGCAACTCTCAGATGATTAGTGACTTTGCACATGTTTTCATATGTCTCTTGGCCTTCCTTCTGTCTTCTTTCGAAAAGTATCTATTTAGGTCCGTTGCCCATTTTTTGATTGGGTTGTTTATCTTCCTTTTGTTAAGTTGTATGAGTTCCCTGTAAATGTTGGAGATTAAGCCCTTATTGGTGATAACATTGGCAAATATGTTCTCCCATGCAGTGGGCTTTCTTGTTGTTTTGTTGATGGTTTCTTTTGCTGTGCAGAAGCTTTTTATATTGATGTAGTCCCATTTGTTTATTTTCTCTTTAGTTTCCATTGCCTTAGGAGCAGTATCAGTGAAGAAATTGCTTCGGCATATGTCTGAGATTTTGCTGCCTGTGGATTCCTCTAGTATTTTTATGGTTTCCTGTCACGGTCAAGGTTCTTCACACTTCTGCTCTGCCCTCTCTTCCCCCAGCTCCATGAGCAATGACTACTCTCCTGTGGAATACACCCTCTCTCACTCCCCTCTGCCTACGTAAAAGAACTGCTGGTCCCTCTACTGGGAGCACCGAGTCCCCACTCCTGCTCCTCCTGGGGAACTCCAGCTGGCCTTCCAAGGACCAGCTCCACAGCCTCCTCCTTCATGTTGCCTTCACTGCCTCCTTCGGACTCCAAGCAGCCCTCCCTCCCCTCCCCCCTGGAGGACACAGCACCTAGCTCACTCCTCGCCCAGAGCACCTGCTGCCTGCGATGTCACTGCCACTATCACCCCACCATTCAGTGAGCTCCTGGAGGACAAGCCAGGGCCCTTTCACCTCTGTGCCCCAGCAGTGCCTGCGACAACATAGATTCTCAGCAAATGTTCATTGGAGGGATAAATAAAAGAAAGAAGAGCTCTTAGAATACTTGGGCAGCAAAAAATGAAAGAAAGATAAATACTTTGGCAGCACTAGCATCAGGCAAATAAGCACACAGATTCCCAAAGTCATTAGGAATAAAATTAATTTTAAAAAATAGTGGCATGTTACTGGTATCTTGTATGTTGCAGGGGAAGTCATTTTAAAATATGAAAGTTTTAGTAATATCATCCCCTGATTTTAAAAAATGATTTAAAAATGTGTCATCCTTACACACCTAAGAGTTATGACTAATTAAGCCAGAAATTATCACCTTTCTCTCCCTGTTCCAGCCTGGGCTAAAGATAGAAATCAGAAAGATAAAAATCTGATGACGAATGAGGAGTTGTTTAAAAAAAAGCAGTGCCTGATTTACTGATATCATTCTAAGAACTTGATAGGATAGATATCACACCAACAAACTCGAAGATTTTTGCCTTTCCTGATGGCTTTTTCCTTCATCCTTCTCAGGTCAGCCCAGCTAAGGGCTCACTTAATGAACTTCGTCAGTATGCTGGGCAGGCGCTGTGCTGGGTCAGCCTCACCCGAGCCCTGAAGCACACTCGGGCTGGGCAGAGAGAGGCTTCCTGGTGTAGCTGCTCTGATGAAGCGCCCTGCGCGGGCCACCGGAGCCAGAGAGGAGGCAGCCGGCCCAGTGAGGCACACCACCCATTCGCCAAGGAGCTCACTTAGTCACCTTATTTCACCAGTTGGCTGCCCTTGACTTTCATACTTTTACTTCCACAGAACTGGCATTTTTCAAACATATAATGATGCCCCCAAAACCACCCTTTATGAGCAGAAGTCAGCTCTCCACCCCCTGACCAACTTCTTATCTCAGTACTTCCCACTCCAACCAAGAGAATCTTGCCATTTCCTAAGCATGATTTGCTCATTCACAACTCAATGCCTCTAGGAAGCTTCTCCTTCAGGCAATGCAATTTATTCTCCTCCTGGGGGTCAGTGGTTTTCACCCAGGGGTGATTTCCACTCTACCCCTCTTCCCCCAGGGAATATTTGACAACATCTGGAGACATTTTCGGTGTCAGAACTGGGGGTTACTACAGGCATCTAGAGTTCAGGGATGCTGCTAAATATCCTACAATACACAGGACAGCCCCCCACAACAAAGAATTATCTGGCCCAAAAATGTCAATAGTGCTCAAATTGAGAAATGCTGCTTTAAGCTGAGCCTTAAATTCATCTATTTGGGTTAAGAAATATTCCTGAATTAACTATACCCAACTCTGATCATGCCTTTGTTTTGTATTACCTCAGAAGGTACAGTGCTCTGTGTTAACTTAGATGTGAGGTTAAGAATCACAGAGTCTCAGGACTGGATAAGACTTTAAAAGTCGTATAGTCTAACCACTTCCTTGTCAGCATTGCTTTGTAAACATCTGTTGCATGTGAAAAAGTTGTCTTTCCTCAACTAGATTATAAGCAATTCCTTTAAATCCTTTTATGTTCATGCATTCCCCAAACATTTATTGAGCACCTACTATGTACCAAGCACTATTTTAGGCACTGGGATACAGTGATAGACAGACATTATATCTGCTCTTATGGACCTTAAATTTAGTGGGATAGACTTATTTTTAAAATCAGGTAACTTCTGCCCTGACCAGTGTGGCTCAGTTGGTTGAGCATTGTCCCATGCACAGAAAGGTCACTGGTTCAGGGAGAAACCAAGATGTCGGCATAGGTTAAACACCTAACCTACAGCCTGGCACAACAATTTCAAAAATACAACTAAAAGTCAAAACGGACATCATCCAGAACCACAGGAAAGCTGGCTGACTGAAATGCCCACAACTAGAAGGAAAGAGAAAACCACAAGGAAAATCAGAGAAGCCGTAAAAGCCTGAGGTATGGAGACACAGGCAGAGACACGAGCCCGCGCGCGTGCGGAGAGGACGGAGCCGGAGAGGAAGGGGCGGCTGACGGCCTGGCTGGCGTTCTCTGGCGGGAAGGAGATAAAAGCGCCAGATTGTGCTGAACCCCAGCTCCAACTGCACTGAACCCCAGTTCCGGGCGAAACCCTGGGAAGCCGGGCTCATGCTGGGGGAGTCTGGGCGGTGGGGCGGAGGCACAGAGGAGTTGCGCCGGAGCCGCGCACGGGAATATGCGCAGAGGAGGGACTGTTGCCTGTGCCGCTGGATTGCCCTAGCGGGAAGGAGACAAAAGCTCCGGACCGTGCTGAACCCCAGTTCCAACTGCACTGAACCCCAGTTCTGGGAAAGACCCGGGAAAACTGGGCTGTAAGGCAGAAATGCAGAGAAGCGGCGAAGGGCAGAGCACCGGAGGCACGCACGGGATTGTGAGCAGAGGATGGTCTGTTGACCGTGCCGCTGAATCGCCCTGGTGGGAAGGAGACAAAAGCGCCAGACTGCGGTGAGCCCCAGTTCCGACTACACGAAAACCCAGTTCCGGGCGAGAATCTGGGAATCCAGATTCATTGGGGGAGAGACTAGACTGTTTGGCAGCGCGCGAAACTCCAGGGCGCTTTTCTCTCAGAGGTGTTTGCTGGGAGTACAGAGGGACACTGAGACACAGGAACCTCATAGGGCGGGGCTGACGGGAAGCCAAGGCGGTAGGCTCCGCCCTGTAACTCCGCCCCATCCAAGCTGAACACAGAGGCTTTTACAATTTTGCAAGTCTAGTTGAATGGGGCTGTCTCCCGGCATAGACACAGCTGATCCTCACAGCCAATTGGACTGGAGGTCACATCCTCCCAGTGTACCAACAGCAATCAAGGCTTAACAACACCAAGACTTTGCACTCAGCCCACAAAGGGGGGTATCAAGAGCGACCACCTAGGGAGATTGGGGAAGCTGAGCGATAGGGAGGCAGCCAAAAGGGGAAGACACCGAAACAGGTCACGAATATAAGGGATGCTGTAATTCCTGCTGAGGGGCCTCAGGCAGTAGCTGACCTACACTCCATTGGAGACCCAGAAACGAGGGCATCTAGTGGTCGGTGTGAGATGACACCAGATTTCAACCACTCGCATAAGGGACACATTCAAGAGGCAGACACAGTGAGCGCCAAAGCCTTGCTGCACCAAGACCCGGCACATAAACGTGTCTCCCGCACAGCAACTCTTCCTTTATAGACACAGAGGGTCCGCACAGCCAAGTGGCCTGGAGGACAATTCCTCCCAGTGACACCAACAACAATCAAGACTTAACTATACAAACAAGGACCAAGATGGAGGCATAGGGCAGAAGCCTGATTGTTGCCTACCACAACAATTTTGAGACTACGACGGGAGAGCAGAGCAGACACCATCCAGAACCACCGGAGGGCTGACTGAGCAGATGCTCTACAACTAGAATAAAAGAGAGGGGTACGCGGGATGAAGCTGATGCCGGTGACCCAAAGACCACACTTTAAGAACTACGGCTCAGGAGACACAATGGCGACCTGGAACGTGCTCGGCGCAGTTCCCCCAGCGGTCTCCAGCTGAGGGGAAGGCTCCACTCGCTGCCGAGCATGGACAGACGAGCCCCTGGGAGACATGGGGTGGGAGACTCCGCGCTTGCTGACCCCCGAGTCCTTCAAGAATCTCAACGCCCCGGAAGCGGCCAGGTGCGCACGCTCGGCGACCGGCCACCGCTGCAGACCCAAGGGCCGACGCAGCCACCCCGGACCAGCCCGCTGCCGCGCACCGGGCACACCGGAGCTTCGCTGAGCCCGCCGCCCAACGAGTTCTGCGGTGGCTGCCCTGGAGCTCTGAGAAAATGGCCGAAGGAATTGCTGAGAGGGAATTGACCAACAGGAATTGGGATCAAGAAGATGAAACCCCGCTGGGTCCCGGATCCGGGTGAAGCTGCGCGCCCCTGGGTCCGGGTGAGGCTGGGAACTGGGTCAGGGTGAGGCTGGGTCCCGGGTCCGAGTGAGGCCACGCGCCCCTGGGTTCGGGTGAGGCCATGCGCCCCTGGGTCCAGGTGAAGCTGAATCCTGGGTCTGGGCGAGGCCGTGTGCCCCTGGATCCGGGTGAGGCTGGGTCCCGGGTCCGGGTGAGGCCGTGGGCCCCTGGATCCGGGTGAGGCCACGCGACCCTGGGTCTGGGAGAGGCCACGCGCCCCTGGGTCCGGGTGAGGCCACGTGCCCCTGGGTCCGGGGGAAGCTAGATCCCGGGTCCGGGCGAGGCCATGTGCCCCTGGATCCGGATGAGGCTGGCTCCCAGGCCTGGGAGAGGCCACGCGCCCCTGGGTCCGGGTGAGGCCATGCGCCCCTGGGTCCAGGTAAAGCTGAATCCTGGATCTGGGCGAGGCCATGTGCCCCTGGATCCGGGTGAGGCTGGGTCCCGGGTCCGGGTGTGGCCGTGGGCCCCTGGATCCGGGTGAGCCTGGGTCCCGGGTCCGGGTGAGGCCGTGGGCCCCTGGATCCGGGTGAGGCTGGGTCCCGGGTCCGGGTGAGGCCATGGGCCCCTGGATCCGGGTGAAGCCGTGCCCCTGGGTCCGGCCGAGACCAAACCAGAGGGAGTCGGACCTGCATTACCACCATTTGTCCACCATCCAGAGCTGAGGGGTCAGTGCCGACATGTACTCATAAGGAACTGGTGGACATTGATATTGGGTCTCAAAAGAACTGCTGGTCCAGAAAGAAACTCACTACAAACTGATTCATTTGCCTGTCAGCATAACTATTATTGCTCGTCTCACATTCAATTCTTATAAGTATATCTCTAGTGACATATGATTTCGTTCATCTAGGGGAAATGATGAACAACATAGACTGATGAACAAGAACAGAACCAGAAACAAGGAGGCATCGATCGGACTATCGGGCCTCAGAGGGAGGATAGGGGAGGGTGGGGGGAGAGGGGAGAGATCAACCAAAGGTCTTGTGTGCATGCATATGAGCCTAACCAATGGTTAAGTTCAACAGGGGGTTGGGACATCCATGGGGAGGGGTGTGGGATGGGAATGGGGGGATGAGGACAAATATGTGACACCTTAATCAATAAAGAAATTTTTTTTTTAAATTATGAAAAAAAAAAAAGAAAGAAAGGTCACTGGTTCAATTCCCAGGAGGCAACCAATGGATGTTTCTTTCTGTCTTACATTCTCTCACATTGATGTTTCTCTCTCACTCACTCTCTCTCTCTCCCTTTCTCTGTCTCTAAAAATGAGTAAAATATTTTTTTCTTTTTTTAAAATCATGTAACTTCTGTTGTGATAAGTGCCCTAATGAGAAGAGCGTGGCTTACCTGGTAGCCTTCAGGGGTACCTAAACCTGATCTGAACATGAGCCAAGACTTCCCTGAGGATGGGACATTCAAGCACATATTAGGCATTTAGTCAGCATAAAGGTGAAGCCTGAAGGATAAACAGAAGTTATCCAGGTAAAATGTTCAGAGACGGAAGGGGGACAGCAGGAAGCCAAGTGGCCATGATGGGTCTGAGGTGCCCATGAGACATCAAGGCAGAGAACATGGGCCATTTGGATGTACATGTCTGGAGCCCACACCTACAGGTGAAGGTTGGGACCACACCTACAGAACTGCAACACCAACATGTAAGTCTGGAAGAAGAGGAAGAACCAACAAGAGACTGATAAGGAAAGGCCAGCGACACAGACAGAACATCAGGAAAAGGTGTGTCAGAGAAGAAAGCTTTTCAAGAAGGGTGCAGCCAGCTTGCTGCCCACAACACCGCAGTGCTGGACCAATTAGACAGGCATCCTACAGAATGAACAAACTACTGTTTTTGCATTTTGAATTAGCATAAAATCATTTTTTCTGATTAATTTTCTATTTCAAAGTTAAGCACATTTATCTGAGTATCAGAGTAAGAATTTGTGGGTGTCCTATGTTCATAGCAGCACAATTTACAATAGCTAAGATTTGGAAACAGCCTAAATGCCTATCAGGAGATGAGTGGATTAAAAAACTGTGGACATCTACACAATGGAATACTACGCTGCAGTAAAAAAGGAGTTCTTACCATTTGCAACAGCATGTATGGAACTGGAGAGCATTATGCTAAGTGAAATAAGCCAGTCAGAGAAAGATAAATATCACATGATCTCACTCATTTATGGAATATAATGAACAACATAAACTGATGAACAAAAACAGATCCAGAGACAGAGAAGCATCGATCAGACCATCAAACCTCAGAGGGAAGGTAGGGGAGGGTGGGGGTAAGGGGGAGAGATCAACCAAAGGACTTGTATGCATGCATATAAGCCTAACCAATAGATACAGACAACAGGGGAGGTGAGGGCATGAGTAGGGGGCTGGGGGGATAATGGGGGAATAAGGACACATATGTAACACCTTAATCAATAAAGAAATTTAAAAAAAGAAAAAGTAAGGGGGGGGGGGAAAGAGTTTGTGGATGTTTCCATTAATGACACTCAAATTTATCATGTTCATTTTAAAAGCTAAACTCTACCTAATTTTAGATTCCTTTTTGGCCTTAGTGTCACAATGTTCTACCAGTTTACAATGTCAATGAGAAAGAGTTTGGAGCTAGCCTCTCAGTGGCTTAATTAACAAAAGATGCATCTGGCAACAAGCACTTAGATCTTGATTATATGTGTCTTGGAGAAGCAGAAATACAGGAATAAAATTAATGGAATTTAAAACCCCAAGTTCAACCTTTTTTCTAATTAAATACTTTTTTTTAATTACTACATAGTAACAAATCTTATAGTAATCTCACTCTCAGTTTCCTTTCACCCTGATCTGGAAGGGATGAAGCTGCTAAAAAGCCACCGTAATGGGGGAAATTAATAAGATGCCCAGATAACCTAGAAATTGATAAATTAACTCCTCAATAATGTTAACTACAGCTACCTCTTCTTGTTTCAGATAAGATCCCCAAAGAGTGCTTCTCTTTCTAATTCTTTTAGGATGCGCTTTGATTACATTTCAATACAAGACACATGCTAAAATTATAAGATGAGAAAGACATTGCCTTGCCTTGATAAGTCTTAGACTCCAGCAGTGAGATGACAAGCTAAAAGGCTGAATGCAATCTAACAGTCACGAACAAAATGGTAGAAGCACAGAGGAGGAAGTCATTCAAATATGTATGGTGACTGGGGAAGGAAGTGGACCAGGGAAGGTGTGGAGGATGATGAAAGAAATAACATTCATAAAACAAGAGGATGTTGCTGAAACCGGTTTGGCTCAGTGGATAGAGCGTCAGCCTGCGGACTCAAGGGTCCCAGGTTTGATTCCGGTCAAGGGCATGTACCTTGGTTGCGGGCACATCCCCGGTGGGGGGTGTGCAAGAGGCAGCTGATGGATGTTTCTCTCTCATCGATGTTTCTAACTCTCTATCCCTCTCTCTTCCTCTCTGTAAAAAATCAATAAAATATATTTTTTTTAAAAAACAAGAGGATGTTATAAAAGTAACAATCAGGAAAAAAAATCTATGTAATAAACAAAAAAGCAACAAATAAAAAATAATATAAGTACACTAGAAGATAAAGTTGAGGAAATCTCCCAGAAAGATCAAAATGACAAAGAGTTGGGCATACTTATCCTGGCTGGAATAAAGACAAAAAGATGAACAAAATTTCATATTTTACTTTTCTTAAGGAAACCGAAGAGAATAAGAATAAATCAGAAGGTTCTACATCTGACAAGAGATCCTAATAGAGAATAGGGCTAGTGAGAAGGAAATTAGACAGAAATTTTTTTTAAAAAAAACTCTCTACAGCTCAAGATCCAGATTCAATGGGCCATCTGAGTGACTCATTCTATGGATTAAAAATAAATAAATAAAGACACAGCGTTGTGAGATTTCAGAATGTAAAGGAAAAAGAGGTGAGGGGTAGAATACAGGCTGCCGTAGGTTAGGTACCCCAGAAGTACACCTTGAATCTAGGATTTTGGAAGAAGTGGTTTATTGGGAGATGGTCCCAAAGAAACCTTAGTAGAAAAGTGGTGAGATAGAGGGAAAAGGGAGCTTTAATGTGAGCAACTGGGGCTCAGTTCCACCAGGAACCTTTGGGAGACAGTGTAGAACACAACTCAGAGCTGTCCCATCCAAGGGTATTGACCATCAACTGCTTTCATCGTTGGCTGAGGACTACTCTGAAGCTGCCTAGCACTTCGTCATGTAGTGGGTCTGGGCCTCGTGGGATCTTGGGTCAGAGAAAGCCCTTGGGCCAAGTGTTTTGGGCACTTAAAGTAAGAAGACAGGGAGTGGGGACTGTGGAGGGGCTACAGATGAGCATGAACATCATCTGCTTCTGTCATGTACAAGGAAAAGGAATCCAATGTCATCAGATTTCTGATAGCAACCCCAGATACTAGAATGCAGTGAGCAATACCTTTAATTTTCTTAGTGACAAATATATCTCATCAAAATTCTTAACTGGCCAAACTTTCAATTAAATCTGATGAAAGAATGAAGTCAATTTATATGTTAGGTCACATATTCCCTTTCTCTGGTATTGGAGGGCATGCTCTAGCAAAGAAAGAAAGAAAGAAAGAAAGAAGAAAGAAAGAAAGAAAGAAAGAAAGAAAGAAAGAAAGAAAGAAAGAAAGAAAGAAAGAAAGAAAGAAAGAGAAAGAGAGAGAGAGAGAGAGAGAGAGAGAGAGAGAGAGAGAGAGAGAGAAAGAAAGAAAGAAAGAAAGAAAGAAAGGAGAAAGAGAGAGAAAGAAAAAGAGAGAAAGAAAGAAAGAAAGAAAGAAAGAGAGAGAAAGAAAAAGTGAGGCACAGAATCCAGGAAGTAAGATCCAACATAGGAGTGAAATAAAGCAAATTCCCCATACTACGGCAAAAGGGAGGGTACAGAGCGGCAAGTGTACAGCAAAGCTCTAGAGAGCAGAGTAAGATCAAGGCGTCCAGGAGGGCGGTTCCTAGGAACATGTGGCGGGAGTGGATTATCTGCTAGGTTTCACCATGTGGAATGATTCATTGAGAAGCAGTTAGAAGATGTGGGAAAACTCGTTTAGATGTTCAAGAAAATTAAGCAAATGAAAAAAGTAAAAGCAATTTTTAACTCTAAGAAAAACAAATTGTGACCATCATACACCGCTTAGTTACATTATTAAATGATTAAATAAGATAACTCTTTAATACTGATTTTGAAAAGAAAGCCGGTGCTACATTTATATTGAGAGAACAGAGTATAAGAAAACTCTAGGTCCTTGTTGGCCATATACTGTAGAAAGTAAACACAATTATCTAAAGTTGATGAATTGAAAATCCATAGTATTAAGCATATTTTTTAGATAGAGGAAGTGAATACCCAAAAAAAAACAACTAAATTGGAAGGAGATGCCTCTGGGTAGCAGCATCTTGGCTAGGGAGGAAAACTGTTTTGTTCCCTTTTAGTACTATTTTATCCTTAAAACAGTTTACATATTAACTTCATAAAAATTAAAATTTAAAAATTCTGAGAGATCTTCAGTGATAGGGGCCAAAGTTGTATGCATCACCTAAAGATGAAAATCATTTTTTTAGTCAAGACACATTCGCAAAGGGCACTTTCTGTGCATTTCTGGACCATCTGTGATCTCTCTTGAGATCTGCAGGTGAAAGCTACTGAAGGCACCAGGTATATCCTGACAGGCTATGATCCTCCCTATGCATTATTCACCCTGTTGTTGAATAGCATAGCAGAAAACTGCCTTGACAACTGGTATTCAGGGACCACTATATGATTCATTAAAATAATTCTGACATGGAAGGATGGAACAGAGTGTGGAATCTCAGAGGGGGGAGGAGGAAGAGGGTGGGTGGGTGGGAGGTAATCAACCAAAGACCTTGTATGCATATATGCATAACCCATGGACACAGACAATAGGGTGGTGAAGGCCTGGGGCAGGGGGTAGAGGCAGGCTGGAGGAGGTCAATGGGGCGGGGAAGGGACATATGTAATACTTTCAACAATGAAGATTTTTTTAAAAAGAAAAGAAAAATTCTTAAATAGAAGCTGAACACAGAAAAGCTGAAGTTACTTTATAAAGCAGCTCACTACACAGTAAAAGGAGAAAGGAGATCATGCTGGCCCTTTAACTAGAGCCCTGCAAAAGCTGGCATTTCTGCAGGTGCCCAAGAATCCTGAGCTAAAGACACACAATCTGGCAATTACAACACCAAGAAAAAGTGATTTAACTTGAGGACCTTTGAAGTGACATATTTGGCTAATCCTACAACAACACAGACGGACTGCACACCAGTGAAGGTAGTTCAAGAGGCTGAGTTCATTTAAATACGATGCTGCTTCTTTTAAACTCGGTGATGTTCCGGAAGAGCATAGCATCATCACCCTTTCCCCTGCCAGCGGTGCTGCGAGGGGCGTTGCTCCCACACCGCCACAGCTAAGGAGAAGCCTGGCTTTACCAGGCTGGGCCAGGGATTCTGCAAGACGCCCAGAACGTGGCTCCGGGCTCCGCATGGAGACTGAGTTAGCTGATTCTGACACATATGCAAATCCCCCATCTCTACCACCCCCACCCCACAGCACGTTTATAGCCCTGAAGATTCTGGGGACAGGCAGCACTTGAAACCTCCACCTAAGAAATGTTGGAAGAGTGACAGATGATAAAAACTCGGGGTGAGCAACCCTGATGACTCATTTATGAGTTCACTCAACATCGTGTGCCAGGAACAGGCAGTGCAGAGGGAGTCTTTGAAAGGCTCAGCAGTTCTCAGGAAGCTCACAGCCCAGGTGCGTAACAGGATGCGTAACCGAGGACAGTACCCTTCCGTTCCCGCTGCAGGGCGGGAGCTGACGCCAGAGCACAGAGGCACCACCACAGGCTTCGCTGAGGAGCCCTCACCTTCATCACAGCCTCTGCCTTTGTCTGCAGACCCTGCTTTATCGTAATGTACACAGTGAAAAGGTCAAAATGTGGTAGGACTGAGAAAATTAACAATCTGCCTTGTGCCCTAACTGGTTTGGCTCAGTGGATAGAGCATCAGCCTGCAGACTGAAAGGTCCCAGGTTCGATTCCGGTCAAGGGCATGTACCTTGGTTGCGGGCACATCCCCAGTAGGGGGTGTGCAGGAGGCAGCTGATCTATATTTCTCTCCCATCGATGTTTCTGACTATCTATCCCTCTCCCTTCCTCTCTGTAAAAAATCAATAAAATATATTTTTTTTAAAAAAAAGACCTGTTTAAAAAGCAAAAAAAAATCTGCCTTGTCATTTACCAGGCTAGGATAACAGGCACAGGTAAAGGCGGGTGCTAAACAACAAGAAAAAACGTCTCGCCCAATGACATTACAGCTGTAAAATATCAAAAACAACCCCCTTCGTGCTGTAACTACTGCTTTCTAACGCGCCAAAAGTTTTTGTTCTCTAAAATCACTGTCTATTGGAAATTTTGCTGTCTGAAACTGTATCAGTAAAAATGAAACATTCCGCTCTAGCCAGCTCAGTGGATAGAGCATCAGCCTGCAGACCCAAGGGTCTGGGGTCCAATTCCAGTCAAGGGCACATACCTTGATTGCAGGCTCCTCCCCGACCAGGGCCCTGGTGGGGGCTCATGCAGGAGGCAACCAATCGATGTGTCTCTCTCACATCAGTGTTTCTCTCCATCTTTCCCTCTCTTTTCCACTCTCCCTAAAAATCAATGGAAAAATATACTCAGGTGAGGATTAACAAAAATAAAAATAAATAGAAATGAAACCTTCCATTCCTGACTGGCGAATCTAAGTCACTTTGACAAAGATTCAGAAAAACAGCGTCCCACATCTACACTGCCATCTCCAAGGAAACAACACTGGGGCCACTTCACAGTTTAGACCTGACATTGACTCCTTTAATTGAGTCTTGTTTGGATTAGCCTGTCAAAATACCGCTTCACTTAAATTTTATTTCCTCCCCTCCCCCAAATCTTATATCAATTCTATCCTTTGTTTGGTCGTCTGGAGTGTAGCCTCCCTCATTGCCATCTATATATATAAAAGGCTAACATGCTAAGTGTCCCTCCCACTGTCCGACTGGTCGCTATGACGCGCACTGACCACCAGGGAGTAGACGCTCAACGCAGGAGCTACCATGACGCACTCTGGCCATTTACAGAGAAACAGCAGCGTGGACCTGGAGCCAACAAAGCAACACTCAGCTTCCCCCAAGTGGTTCACAGGCCCCGCCACCACCCTGGAGTGACACCCCACCAAATTGCAGCCAACGCTTCCGAGACCCCATGGCACAAAATGCGGCCCACGGTCCAGTCCAGCCCGGAAACGGTGGCTGTGGGCGCCGGGTAATGACATCACATAGCAACGTCCGGCTTCCTCTCCCTAGCGACAGGCCATCTACTAGTATCCTATATAATAAAGAGGTAATATGCAAATTGACCTTCACGCCATAACACCATCACAAGATGGTGGCAAGCACAGAGGGGGCGGGGCAGCAGGGGCAGGGCCGGCAGCCGCTCCACATGGCTTCCACCAGGGTTCCTGCGGCCCCACGGGGATGCAGGGGTCCTGGCAGCTGCTTCACATGACTTCTGCCGGGGTTTCCACAGCCCTGTGTGCGCGCCACAGGGGCAGGGCCCAGCGGCCACTGTGCGTGGCCTGGAGGCAGGGCATTGGGGCAGCATTCCAGGACTTGGGGCCATCCCACGGCACACCGGCCATGCGGGGCAGGACTCTGGGACTCAGGGCAGTCCCATGGCACGGGAGGGTGGGGGGGGGGGTCCCAGGTCTTGCGCGATTTCACGTGTTGAGTCACTAGTATATATATAAAAGGCTAATATGCTAAGTGTCCATCCAGGTAATGACGTCACGTAGCAACGCCCGGCTTCCTATCTCTAGCGATGACTAGCCTCCTTGCAGTTTCTTCAGCCCAGGAACAAGACTTGCTTTATAGCCAGGTGGAAACATTTTACACTGTAACCAATGTCTGTGAAGCATTTTCCCATGCCTCATCTCATTTGATCCTCACAGAAGTCCTGGAGTAGGTAGATAGGAGATTCAGTAGAATCCTATTTTCTTTTCATTAGCTAGAAAATGGAGATTTAGAAAGCTTAGAAATTTGACCCAACTGAAAAGAAGTGAGAAATGGTGGATCTTGAAAATGACTTCAGGTTTTCTCACTGCACAGAATATAGTCAAACACTGCTGCACTTAAATATTTTACCCTTTGTTCTCCCTGCATGATCTATAGTAATAATCTGCTTCATGTTGATATTTACTGCTGTGTTGCTGACAATTACCTGAAAGAAAGTTGGGGTGCTTCACTAGGTTGGAAAAAATTTAGCTAAATCAGAAAGCAGGTCTAATTAAGCAAGTTTATTCTATATGTATAAAAGACTAAGTTGAGTCGCGCATGCACAATACATATAAAGCTCTCGCTGGCGCCAATTGCATGCGTGTTTCGATCTGTCATTGTCAATCATGAATTTGATTGACACTTCTATTATAAAGGGCAAATAGTGATATTAAAATATTTCTTCTAATTAATTTCCTTTCAGTGTACACAAATTCATGCACCAGGCCACTAGTAAGTTAATAAACCTAATTGTCGAAATACAGGTCTATAGATGGACTAGGACAGCATCAAATCTATGAAAACCTTGTTGATCTCCAAAGTGCTACTTAATAATCTAGAGAGCATAGTATGGGGGATATGACTAGATAGCTGTAGCTGGGGGAAAGATTAGCAACTTTACACCTGAGGTTTAGTTTCTTAGTAAATATAGTCACTTGGTAGCTTGATATTTGATTCTATACTTGAGTTACAATGATTTAAATGTGAAAATAGCATTTTAAGAGCCTGAAAGTCTATTATAAAAAAATTAAGATATATGGAAAATTTGCATCTAGAGAGGAGAAAATTTCCCAAAGAAGATTTTGGTTTACGTGAAACAGAACACATTGACAAATTTCAGAGGGAAGGGGGGGTGGGAGTCGGGGAGATTAACTGGAGAATTTATATGCATATACTAGAGGCCTGATACATGAAATTCATGCAAGTGTAGGCCCTCACAGCCCCGGCTGCCTTGCAGCCCTGGCTGCCTCACGGCCCCACAGCCCTGCCCACTGGTCATTCCGGCAGGTTGTTCCAGAAGGCCATTCCACCGTCCGGTCTAATTAGCATATTAGCTCTTTATTATATAGGAGGACTAGAGGCCCGATGCACAAAATTTGTGCAAGAGTAGGCCTTCCTTCCCTCGGCTGCCAGCACCAGCTTCCCTCTGGCACTTGGGACCCGGGCTTCCCTCTGGCTGCCTGCAGGCACCCTGGACCAGGGCTTCCCTTGTAGAGGGAGGCCCCAACCACCCGCCACAGCCCACTGGTCAGTGGCGTGGGCCTCCCTCTTTGGGGGCAATCATGAAGCCCCCCAATTGATCGCCCCACCGGCTGGTGGCCTGGGCCTCCCTTGCAGGACAATCATGGGGCATTGACCGGCCCCCGACCAACCGCATCACATCCACCTTGGCTGGCCTGGCGCCAGTGGGTGTCATAGCGTGGTCCCGGATGGTCATCCAGATGGTCGTCCAGAAGGTCATCCAGACGGTCGTTCCGCTGTTCAGCCATCCAGTCTAATTAGCATATTACACTTTTATTGTTATAGATGCATAGCCCATGGAGACAGACAATAGTGTGGAGAAGGCTTGGGAGGGCAGGTGTAGGGTGGATGGGGTCAATGGAAAAAAAGGTAGGGGGAGAAGCTGTAATACTGTCAACAATAAAGATTATTTTTTTAATTTTAAGACTGGTTTAAAAAAAAAAAAGAGTTAATCTCAGAGGGCTGAGTGCCTGACAATTCATGCTAATTCTGTAAGACTCAGCTCAAACATTACCTCCTCTCTAGCGCTGTCCCTAGTCCTTCCTTTTCTGTACTCTGGTGGCACAGTGGTGCCCTGGCACGCACCACACGATACTGTGATTATTAGGTTACCTGTTTGCCCCATTCATCTCGTTGAGAGCAGGGCCCCTGTCATTCATCTGTAAATGTCTAGCACCTGGCACATAGGACAAGCCCGATTAATGTTGAATAGAATGAAGCAATCAATGAAGGGAAGATTAAGAACAAGAAAACCAGTTAAAAGGTGGTTGCAATGGTCCACGAGAGATTAAAATGACCTGGAGTATGACTAGGAGGAAAATATAGATGAGTATGGGACATTTGAAAGGAAAAAGAAAGACTTGATAACTATGTGGAAATGAGAGACAAAGAAAAAACAATCACATGAATTTTACAATTTAAGCCTACACAGCTATGAATTGTATACCACAAGTGGCATAAAGGAATCCTCGAATAGCCAATTTGTTCCATTTTAGGTAAGCAGATTTTGTGAGGTCCTAGGAAAACCCAACATGCTTTCGGACATTCAGAATTAGAGTCAAGGCTCAACATAAATTTGGGAGCCACTGCATTGAGGCTGAAATATTTTTAAAAGGGGATGAGCTCTCTGAGGAAGAGATTATGTATTGAGTGGTTGAAGGACTAAAACTTGGAGAAAGCAAAGGTCTAGAGCAAGCACATCAAACTCACGGCCCGCGGGCCTCATGTGGCCCACAACGAATATTTTTGTGGCCCAGCCAATATAACGGTATGTAAGAAACGTTTTAATAAAAATTTTGTAATTTTTACAATATCTTGTTATACATATTTATTAATAACGAACTACAATGTTTGCTAATGACTGATTACTATAACCATGTTGCATTCATTTCCCTTATGTGCCTTATGCACATGCGCACCATTTGTCTAGCAGCGAATATTTTAGCAGCCGATTGCCACATCATTAGTCTTGGACTGACTTGTTTGGTGTGTGCAACAGGAAATACTTTGCTTTCAGGGGAGTACAAGAAAAATAGATTTATTTGCGTTATGCTTATTAATTTGTGTAGTTATCCAGTGTCTGGTAAGTTAATGTTCAAGAAAAAATATTAATTTTTATTAACATGTTCTATTATTTTATGTTAACGATTATTCATTTATCTCATCCCTTTGTATTCAGCATGTCTCTATCTAAATAAACCTACGTTTCTATGGAAATTGAAGCTTTTGTTTTTTTGCAGCCCACATAGTAAACCTTGTCTAATTGGCCGGTGTCAGCCTTTGGGTTTGATGTGCTTGGTCTAGAAGAGTCTAGACCAGTGATGGGCAACCTTTTGAGCTTGATGTGTCAAACTTCACCAAAAAAGTGAGCATAACTCGGGTAGTGTGTCACTTTGAGGAAAAAACTAACTCCAAGACCCTAGTCGCAAATGTTTCATCCTCAGGAGCAGCAAATGTTTCATCCTCGGCATGCGGCCACGTGTCATCAGAAATGGCTACGCGTGTCAGTGCTGACACGCGTGTCATAGGTTCGCCATCACTGGTCTAGACTCTAGAGGGAAAGAAGAGTGTGTTCATGGAGGAACAAGGCAGTGCCAAACCCTGAACACAATGGAGCAGCACCACCTGCAGGTGAGAGGAGGAAAACTCAAGAGAATCACCTGAAACTATTGGAACTCAATGTTGGGAAGCTGGTTTCAAAATACAGCAATTGCTTGCAACAACCGATGGCTTTGCTCCAACTCTAACCTGTTAGAAAATATAATGGACAAAAGATGCCATTTGAAATGGCAAAAAAACGAAAGATAAATCTAGGGCTAAACTTTGAAAATGTGTGGTACTGTTACAATTTACAAAAACTGAAAGAACATTTTAATAACGTGGAGACATTGTTGGTGGGAAACATGATATGAAGATGTCAGTGTCCTTCAAATGTATGCATTTAATGAAATTTCAAGCCAAAATAAATTCCAAGTGGACCAATGAGATTAATGAAAAAAATAAAAACCAGATAAAAGAGATATAGAAGAGAAAATAAGGAACAAAGTTTTTTTAGTTATAATCCCAAAAGCAGGACAATAAAGAAAATGATTAATAGATTAAAGTCTAAAGAACCTAATTGCTATGGTGCAGCTCAGGCCTTTAAAATACCCTCCTCAGGCCCTGCCAGTGTGGCTCGTCCTGTACACAGAAACACATACCTAGGTTGGGAAAGCAACCAATCTCTCTCTCTCTCTCTCTCTCTCTCTCTCTCTCTCCCCCCACCCTCCCCCTCTCTCTAAAGACAATCAATAAGCATGTCCTCGGGTGAGGACTAAATAAATAAATATTATATAATAAAAGCCCAGCGACTGAACTGTGGAACGACCAAAACAACTGGTAGTCAGTGCGCTCCCAGTGCTGCTCAGAGGGCGGGTCCACAGCCGCTCAGCTGACAGGGATAAGTGGGCCCATCTCCACAGGCCATGCCCCCCACCAATGCACGAATCCTGTGCACTGGGCCTCTAGTGCCGTAAATAAATAAAATGCCCTCCTCAGTCCTTGGATCTGTGAAAAGGCCAATGCAATTGTTTTCCCCTTTAGCTCAAGGTATTTCCATCCCCCACGCAAAAGAATCATTGTAAGTAATCATCAGTGATCTCCACAATCCCAATGCAGGGGAATACACACTGCAGATTTTCACATTCCACAAGCTCTCTCAAAGCCTTGTAATAGCTAGTCCTCAGTCCTGGTTGAGAAATTGGATGAAGAGAAAAGAACAACCAGGCCATGGCTGGCACTGACCAGGCAAAAGCCAAAATTCCACACCACTAGTGAGTCTGGGGCTGGGATTCTCCCGGCCCTGGAAGTAGAAGCAACACACCCCACCTGACAGGAGCAGGGCAAGGGCACTATCAGGTGTCTGTATTCGGATGAATGTTCAAATGTTCTCTCCCTTGATTTTTCCTCACATGTGTTTTGTTTTTGGTGTTTTTTTTATGTCTTTTCCATTGGTTTTCAAACATTAGCATGCATTAGCTGGAGAGCTCGTTCTAAAGATTGCTGAGTGTCCTCACCCCTCTCCCCCGAGTTCCTGCCTTAGTTGGCCTAGAGTGGGACATGAAGGTTTGCATTTCTAAGGTCATACGGTTCTGTGGGGTGAGGACCCCTGCTCTGCAGTATTGTGAGATTGGGTGTGGACCTGAGAGAAGGGCAGAAAGGAAGCTCTTGACTCCCCTTGTAACAAAGAAGTCCTTGGACAGCTGGAGACCTAGACTACAGAGGGGGCGAGCAAGCCAGGCAAGGGCCTGCAACAGAATTCCTTTCTTGTAAATACTCCACCCTAAATCTTAACGAAGTTACTAAATTCGTAACTTTCATCAATTCATATAATGCTTAGTTTGCGTCAAGGTTGTGTGTATGTAAAACTGCATAGAGTCAAACAAAAGCATGAGGCAGTAATGCCAGGAATTCACTGAGCAAGGGAAACATTTCCAACTGCCCAAAACAGGACCCAGAGTAAATTGACTAGACTCTCCAAAGTCAGGATGTCCCAATCTCCTGACACCTGACCTTAATTTGGATTTATCTTCTCTAGGCATTGAGTCTCCAACATTTTTTCCACCGACATTAGTTCTTAATTTGTTCTGATTCTAAACACTATCATTAACATTTTTTAATCTGTAAAGACATAAGTGCAAAAGATTGCTCTCAAATTTAAAAGAATTAAAACCCTCCTTTTTGATAATGGAATTATCAAACACCATTCCTAGTTTATCTGTTTTATGCATTAGATTTTCTATAGAGAGCTTCATAAGGCAGCATGCATCTCTGAAATCCTTCTATGATGATTATAAACTGTGCCCTCGTTAAAGAGACGGAGCCATCAGATCTATTTCTGGACCCCTTACATATTAAAGTAACTCTGTCAAGGACTATTTCTGCATCATACAGCCAAAAGATAGCTCCATTAAATTCCAACCCATTTTTCTAGCCGGGATGGAGCATCATCCCATACACCAAAAGGTTGTGGGTTCAATTACCAGTCAGGACACATACGTAGGTTGCAGGTTCAATCCCTTCTTGGGGCACATACAGGAGGCAGCCAAGCAACATCAATGCTCCTCTCTCACCGGTCTCTCTCTCTCTCTCTCTCTCTCTCTCTCTCTCTCTCAAAACATATCCTCAGGTGAGGATTAAAAAAAATACCAACCCATTTTTAAAGTCTTTCTAATTACATGGGGTTTTTTTTTTTAATATATTTTATTGATTTTTTACAGAGAGGAAGGGAGAGGGATAGAGAGCCAGAAACATCGATGAGAAACATCAATCAGCCGCAACCAAGGTACATGCCCTTGACCAGAATCGAACCTGGGACTCTACGCTCTATCCACTGAGCCAAACGGGCCAAGGCTAATTACATGGTTTTCACATAAACTTTAAACCTACCACAAATAGAAAAATCCTCACAGTGAATAAGCATTAGCATATAACTTTTCCAAGGTAGGGGATAATTTATTCTTTTAGCTAAGGTTTACAAGAGTCATTACAGCTTTCCATCTAGATAAACTGAAAGATTCAGGTAGCCAGTCTCCAAGACAGCCCCAGTGATCCTTGCTTCCTGATATTCACATATTTGTATTTGTTAACTACCTTCCCACCCTGAATCGTGGATGGGCTATATGTCCAATAGAAGAAGGCAGAAGTAATGATCGATTGCTGCCAAGGCTAGGTCATAAAAGATATTGCAAATACCTAGCATAGTTATTGTACTTTATAAAAACACTAGTAGCCCAGCACACAATATCGCGCACAGTAGGCCGCCCACCGCTCCCGCAGGAGCCGCAGTGCGCCCGCAGGAGCCTTTCGTGGGAGCCGGCGGGAGGGAGCCGCGCTGCTTCCGTGGGAGGCAGGTGCCTGGGGGGGGGGGGGGGGGGGAGGCGGTGAATGACGGGTCATTGCTGGCGTGCTATTGTTGTGGGCGCCCCTGGCGGGGTGGCGGGGGAAGAGATGGGAGTTGGAGGTGCAGGCTGTAGCTACCCCCAGGCTGGGTCTTCTCTCTGTCCGGTCAGCCTCCCCATCACCACCCCGCCCCCCCCCCCCCCCCCCCCCGGGGTGCGGGGCTGGGGTAGGGTGCCCGTGCAGGGGGATTGGAAGAGCTCCCCGAGGCCACTTCCTCTTCCTTCTTTGCAGTCCGGGCTCCTGTCAGGCGCTCTCCTCAGACCCCTGGGAACTTGGCTCCGCCCGCCCCGCCCCTCCGTGGCTCCCTGCAGCCTCTGCTCCACTCTGCTCACCCCGGCCAGGCCACCCGCCAGACGGGAGGGAGGCTGCTGGGGCGCCCTGCTGCGGGCAGCGCAGTCCTGGGGCAGGGGATGAGCTGTGGGGAGCAGCTCCAGTAAAGTTTAGTAAACCCCAGGTGGGCGTCGGGATTTGGCTGCGGGCTGCAGGGGAGTCTGCCTGGGCGGGACGAAATCACGCTAGACCCGGAGTCCCGCCCCACAGCCCCGCAGCCCCGCCCACCCTGTGAACGGTCATGATGTGATGGCGTCCGATAATTTGCATATTCCCCTATTATATAGATAGATGGATATTAACACAAAAATAAACAATTCAGAATTATAATTAAAGTGGTACTTGCCTTTTTATTGAAAAGTAATTACATCTTCAATAACTGAAGAGCTCAACAAACTGAAATATATCCAGAAAATGTGATACTACCCAGTAATAAAAAGGAAATGAACTATTGACACATGCAATAATTTGGATGGGTCTTAAGGGAATTATATTGAGTGAAAAGCCAGTTTCAAAAGGTACATATGCTATGAGTCCATTTAGATAAAATCCTCAAAATGATGAAGTTACAGATCTGAACAGATGATCAATTACCAACATTTAGAAATAGTGGTGGGCCCTAGCCAATTTGGCTCAGTGGATAAAGCATCGGCCTGTGGACTGAAGGGTCCGGGGTTCGATCCAGTCAAGGGCATGTACCTCCTTTGCCAGCTCGATCCCTAGCCCTGGTCCTGGCACATGCAGGATGAGTCTCTCTCACATCGATGTTTGTCTCTGTATTTCCCCCTCCCTTGCACTCTCTAAAAAACCAATGGGAAAATAGCCTTGGGTGAGGATTAACAACAAAAATCTCACCATAGTTTTACAAAACTTAACAAGTTGAATCTAAAATGTAATAGATTGACTTACCATAACATTATAATAATTAGCATGATACGGTATTGATACAAAAACAAATAAACCTATAAAACAGAGTGGAGAGCCCAGAAATAGATCCGTGCATATTTGATAAGATAGAGATAGCATTATAGATCACTGGGGAAAGGAGGGACTTTTCAATAAACACTGCTAACTATCCAAGTGAAAAAAAATAAATCAGTGGTATAAAAATAAATCAGTGGTGAAAAAAATAAATCAGTGGTGTAGATATGACTAGAGCCCTGGCTTGTGTGGCTCAGTTGGTTGAGTGTCATCCCATGTACTAAAAGATTGCCAGTTCAATTCTGGTCAGGGCATATACCCAGGTTGCAGGTTCCATTCGTGATCAGATTGAGGGTTGGATACCCTGTCAGTCGGGGTATGTATGGGAGGCGGTTGATCGATGTTTCTCTCTCTCTCTCTCTCTCTCTCTCTCTCTCTCTCTCTCTCTCCCCGCTCCCTCCCCCCTTGCTCTCTAAATCAATATTTTTTAATAATATGAATAGCTGGTGTGGCTCAGTGGTTGAACATCAACCTATGAATCATGGTTGGATTCCTTGTCAGGGCATATGCCCAGGTTGCATGCTCAATCCCCAGTATGGGGCAGGCAGGAAGCAGCCGATCAATGATTCTCTCTCTCATTGATGTTTCTATCTTTCTCCAACTCCCTTCCTCTCTGAAATCAATAAAAATGTATATTAAAAAAAAGAAGAGTTCAATGATGCAAGTCTAGTTCCAGGACATGTATCAGGGTGTAGCCATTTGGTTTAGGCCAGCTAAAAAGTTCAGTTTCACATGGAAGGGGGTGAGTTAGCCAGCTTCCCAGAAGCCTCCCTGCTCCATTTTCTTTTATATGTTTTTATTGATTTTTAGAGAGGAAGGGAGATGGATAGATAGAAACATCAATGAGAGAGAAGCATCATCAATCGGCTGCCTCCTGCATGCACCCCTATTGGGGATCGAGCCACAACCCGGGCATGTGCCCTGACTGAGAATGAACAGGCGACCTCTTGGTTCCCGCTGAGCCACACCAGCTGGGCCCTGCTCCATTTCAGATGGCTCTCTGGAGAATATCAACTCCATTTTGCTGTTTTTCTTTCACAAAAGCAGTATGATTTTTGAATAATCTGAATGTAATCACATTGTAGGTAGCATCTTAAGAAAACAAAAGAACAGAAAATATATTCTAAGCGAGGCATTAAAACTGAGGTGGAAAAACTGTCAGAGCCCTCTCTACTTCAAGCCAAAACAGTGTTCTGCACCAATTTACTTAAGTGATATTTCAAGGATTTTTTTTTAAGTTAAAGGGACATAAAGAATAGTTATACATAGCTTTATACTTTATAATACTTAAAATATATATATATTCTAGGGTCACTTTAAATTTTCTTCTTGTTGTAACATCTTTATAGTTAACCTGTGATTTACAATTGTCATCTTCAATTTCTAACAAACTAGCTTGAACTTAGCTTCAATATAACACAAAAGTCTGCTTCTATACAGTTCTGTCCCTCCCCATTATGTTATTGTCATAAATTGCATCTTTATACATTGTGATTTCCGGCCTCATTTTTATTATTGAATCACCTTGAGTAGGGCCTCGACAATGTGCCTTTTTAATATCTGCTCCAAATGATCTTTATGTATAAGACCACTGAGAACCTCCCTCTGAAATGGAGACGAGGGTACGGTAGAGGGGTGGGAACTGGGAAGAAGGTAGATTTGCAATGACAGAAAGAAATCTTGCAAAGCTACATCATGGCAAATACAAGGTTAAGATAAATAAACTGTAGTGCTATTCTGTAATATACCATCTGGCAATATGTTGAAACATTTAAAAGTATATATAATGTGCCCTGGCTGGATAGCTCAGTTAGTAAGATACGCCAAGGTTGTGGGTTCAATTCCTGGTCAAGGCACCACAAGAATCAACCAATAAATGCGTAAATAAGTGGAACAACAAATCAATGTTTCTCTCTCTCTCAAATCAATTTAAAAATTAAAAATAAAGTATATATAATGCTTCTAATCAGATATTAGCATATTTTTATCATTTTTCTGCCTCCACCCAATTCATACGAACACTTCACCATCACTGGTTCCAGCTCTCCTAACATGTAGCTTTTAGGAAGCACAGAAGGCAAGGGATTGAGAGACATGTTTTCCTTCTGGAAGTGGAGCATTCTCTGAGGCAGTATGCAGAGGTCCCCGTCAAGTTCTGTTGAACCCTGACCTCTGCAGGGAACCACTGCCCTAACCCAATTTTTTCATTTTATAGATGAGAAAACACAGACTCCAAGGAACAGGCTTGCCCAAGATTACCATGATAGAGCCCAAATTAAAGCATATTTCCTGATTTCTTTTCACTCTATCACATATCTATTACTAGTAGATTAACAAGAGGACCCTGAGTTTCCTAATGTTGTTTTTAGAAACAGTCCAATCATATCACTCTTTTAAAAAGTTAAAATGGCCCAGCTGGTGTGGTTTGGTGGTTGAGTGCTGACCTATGAACCAGGAGTCACGGTTCTATTCCTGCCCAGGCTGCAGGCTCAGTCCCCAGTAGGGGATGTGCAGGAGGCAGCGGATCAATGATTCTCATCATTGATGTTTTTATCTCTCTCTCCCTCACCTCCTCTCCAAAGTCAATAAAAAATTTAAGCCCTAACCGGTTTGGCTCAGTGGATAGGGCAGGCATCCTCAAACTACGGCCCGCGGGCCACATGCAGGTGTTTTTGCCATTTTGTTTTTTTACTTCAAAATAAGATATGTGCAGTGTGCATAGGAATTTGTTCATAGTTTTTTTTAAACTATAGTCCGGCCCTCCAACGGTCTGAGGGACAGTGAACTGGCCCCGTTTAAAAAGCTTGAGGACCCCTGGGATAGAGCGTCGGCGTGCAGACTGAAAGGTCCCAGGTTCGATTCTGGTCAAGGGCATGTACCTTGGTTGCGGGCACATCCCCAATAGGAGGTGTGCAGGAGGGAGCTGGTCGATGTTTCTCTCTCATCGATGTTTCTAACTCTCTATCCCTCTCCCTTCCTCTCTGTAAAAAATCAATAAAATATATTTTTTTAAAAAAATTTTTTTAAAAGCTAAAATGTACAGTTGCCTACAATGTAATTTCCTCCCAGCTGCCACTAATGATTTTTACGTACTTCAGTGATTTTCAACCAGTATGCTGCAAGAATTTTTAAAACGTGTAGTACCTACCTATTTAGTCAGGGGCACTGACCTCTTTTCCCTTACACCAGTGGTCAGCAAACTCATTAGTCAACAGAGCCAAATATCAACAGTACAACGATTGAAATTTCTTTTGAGAGCCAAATTTTTTAAACTTAAACTTCTTCTAACGCCACTTCTTCAAAATAGACTCGCCCAGGCCGTGGTATTTTGTGGAAGAGCCACACTCAAGGGGCCCAAGAGTCGCATGTGGCTCACGAGCCGCAGTTTGCCGACCACGGACTTAGACTGTCAAATAAAAAAATCACAACAGCCAAAACAACAACAGCCATATGGGGTGAATGAATCAAAATTATACCTTTGGGGTTTTTTTGTCAGATCAGCAAAAAATACTTTTTGGTGTGCCACAGAATTTTAGTAATTAGATTATGTGTGCCATGAGATGAAAAATGTTGAAAATCACTGATGTACTTAATAACAAAAACAAGACAAACTTGGCTGCCAGCAACAGAAATTCTGGAATATATAGTAGATACAAGGGGCAGCAAGAGGATTTTTAAATCTAAGGCTAGAGGCTGAGGCTGCTCTTCCTCACCACAAATTTCTATTTCCCTATGTTAATTCATTAAGTTTAAAATACTAGTAAGTACAATCCTTTTAAGGAAAGGCCTACATTAATGCCTCAAAGCAGCCAGCAATACTAACTCCATGTCATTGTAACAGTTGCTAAATACTGTCACTCCACCCTGTGGGGTAGAAGGGAAATGAAGATACTCTTAGCAAAACCAATACATACAGAAGTCAGGAAATAGTTTCCAGTTTAGTCACACCAAAGGTATGTCTAAAATAAAAAATAACACTCTATCTGGGGGGTGAGGGCATGTGTGGGTGTGGGGTGGGGGGGTAATGGTAAGATATGTACACATATAATACCTCAATAAAAAAATAAATAAATAAATAACACTCTAAAACAGATTACTTACAACTCCAGAACACTTTAATTCTAAAGAGCTTTAATAAATGAAAAGCCCCAAGTTCCCAAGGTCCATCAAAAAGGGAATGAATAATCAGTCTCAACAGAGCTGGGGGAAATTTTTTTAAAGAAGGGGGAAAGGTGAAGGTTGGTAACCATTCTCTTTCAAAAATAAAACACTGCTTCCACTCAGAATGTCACTTAATATAAATAGGCAGGAGGAAAATAACTGTCATATTTGCCTTATATACACTATTGGGCACTTAAATGCAAACTTAGCTATTTAGGAATGGCTTGCCAAAACATTGAAAAAGTGAAAGACTTCATCCTTGTCATAGACTGCCACCTCAGTGGAACATTCGGTGCACATGACTGGGTGGTAGATTTCTTCCACTTCTGTCTCTGCCTGCTTTGCAGCATCTTCATGGTTAGCCCGCATCTTCTTATGGCCTCGCTTTTTCTTCCTGTTCTCTGGGGTTTTATATCTTAGAACCTCCTCTTTGTTGACAGAACAATTCATCACAAACATTGCTCTATACTGAGTTTTGTATGATTCATGCCTAAGAGGGAAATAAAATGGAGAATGTATATTTATGTTTTATTTTAATAGTTATCCATTTAGATAAAATATGACACCAAAAATTACTGAAATACCAACCAAAGTAAAGACATAAGAACAAAATGGGAAACTTACAGAAATGTTAACAGCTTTTTTCAGAATAGGAAGAAACTTGTTAATAGATAATGGTGCATAAGTAACTTTTACCTCAGAAAAAAAATTTGATTTGCTCTTCAAACTTAGGAAGATAAGTTGTAGGAAACTTGAAAGGTAATATTTAAATAATCTTTGACTGTTTCTATTGTGATCTGAGACTCTGCCATCCTCTCATTACAAGTGGTGCCATTCTGGTCACCATTTCAGTAAAAGCTAGTTTTAAAAGCTTAAAGAGCCCAGGCTCATGTTGCTTAAGTTAGAGAGACAGCCCACACACTAAAGGGCCGTGGGTTCAATTTTGCACACCACCAACAGCATGTACTTGGGTTGCAGGTTCCATCCCAACCCAGGTCAGGACAAGTGCATGAAGCAACCAATCAATGTGTCTCTCTCACATTGATGCTTCTCTTTCTGCCTCTTTCTCTCCCTCTCTCTCTCTAAAATCAATAAACATATCCTCAGGTGAGGATTAAAAAAAAAAGGATAATGCTTCCTTTGTTCCCTCAAATACTTAATATTTTCCTACTTCTTTCCCCACTTAATAAGTTGCTTTACTTTTCTTCCCTTTAAACCTCATGTAACAGAAATATCTATCTGGTTAAAAACAGTGAACTCCAGTTATGCCTTCATTAGTTCCAAATGTTAACCTCCGCTATCATCACCACCACTGGTAACTTATGACTGTGCAAGCTGGTGCTTCTCCAAGTAAGATTATTAAAATTTCATTTACACTCCACTGTATTGGAATCCTGTATTACTGTGAAACACAATTTTTACCAAGGAAAAATTCTGTTAGATTATAAAGCAACTTCTTTTGAGTATAGAAACCCTGTAACATGGTTTAATTTGAAAGAACAACTTAAGTACAAAGACATTTTACTTTTTCTTCATTTCATAAACATATTCTAGGTGTCAATTTATATACAAAAAGCTTAAGGGTTCACATGGAAAGTACATAAATTAATTGTTGCAGATCAGAAACTTCCAGGTAGTGAATAAGAATAACTTGCATCTAGTTCCTCGTTAGTTCCTAGAGCAAATCCACCACTCTGGCATCACTTAGTTTCAGTTAACTCGATTCAGAACACAGACTAAGCTAGGCATTTATAAGGCTACCAATAGAGGAAAAAAGGAAAGGAAAAGGTAGAGAGTATACAGTCAACCCTCCATGTCTGCTAGTGTCGCATCCTCAGATTTAACCAATTGCAGATAGAAAACAGTATTTTCAACCTGCAGTTGGAAATCCATAAATGCCAAGGGCCAAAATGTATGCACTGTTCTGTGCTATTTCATAGTATAAGGGACTTGAGCATCCATGGATTTTAGTATCCACTGGGATGGAGGGGATGAGAGTGTGTCCTGGAATCAATCTCCCTCCAACACCAAGGGATGACTATATTTGGATTAACAGAAGGAAGGGGGGGGGGGGGCAGTGGGAGACAAAACTTGATCATCTCAAATGATGCAGAAAAAGTTGATAAAATTCAACATGCTTTCATGATAAAAACACCCAATAAGCCCTGGCCAATTTGGCTCAGTTGTTAGAGCGTTGGCCCGTAGACCAAAGGGTCAAGGATTCAATTCTCGGTCAAGGGCACATACCTTGGGTATGGGTTCCGACCAGGTCAGGGCATGTGCAGGAGGCAACCAAACGATGTGTCTCTCTCACATCAATGTTGCTCTCTCTCTCCCCTCCCTTCCACTCTGTCTGAAAATCAATGGAAAAAATATCCTCGGGTGAGGATTATAAAAAAATAAATTAAATTAAATACCCAATAAGCTAGGAATAGAAGAAAATCTCCTCAATAAAATAAATACCACATATGAAAAACCCATAGCTAGCATCATACTCACTGATGAAAGACTGAAAACTTTTCTTCTAAGATCAGAAAAAAGACAAAAATCCCTGCTTTCACCACTTCTATTCAACATAGTATTGGAAATTCTAATCAGAGAAATTTGGTATGAAAAATAAATAAAAGGTATACAAAGGAAGATGTAAAGTTATCTTTGTTCACAGAAAACATGATCTTATATGGAGAAAACTCTAGATTACACAGGAAAAAGTACAAGAAAATAAGTAAGCAGTGTTGTAGGGTACAAAATCAACATGCAAAAGTCTGCTGCATTTCTGCACACCAGCAATGAACAACCAAAAGGAAAGTATAACAGAGATTATCAGAGGCTGGGGCAGTGCGGGTGAAGAATGGGGAATTATTGTTTAATGGATACAGTTTCTGTTTGGAATGACAAAAAACTTCTGGAAATGGATAATGGTGATGGCTGCACAATATTGTGATTGTAGTTAATGTCACTGAATTGTACACTTAAAATGGAAAACAAGATAAGAGTGTCCACTATCACCACTCCTAACCGACATAATAGTGCAAGTCCAGGCCAGAACAGTCAGGCAAGAAAAAGAAATAAAAGGCATCCAAGTAAGAAAGGAAGAAGTAGCGGGGGAAAGAAAGGTCAATGGGGAAAAAAGGAGATATATGTACTACTACATGTAATACTTTAAACAATAAAAAAATAAAATAAAAAAGAAAGGAAGAAGTAAAATTGTCTCTGTTTGCAGATGATTTAATCTTATATATATAAAACCCTAAAGACTCCATAAAAAAAATTAGAATAAACAAATTCAGTCAAGTTGCAGGATACAAAATTAATATACAAAACTCTGTTGTGTTTCTATATACTAACAACTATCTGAAAAAGAAATTAAGAAAACAATCCTATTCACAATAGTAGCATCAAAAATAATAAAATACTTAGGAATAAATTTAACCAAGGAGGTGAAAGATCTATACACTGAAAACGATAAGACACTGATGAAAGAAATTGGGGAAAAAAACAACACACAAATAAATTGAAAGATATCCTGTGTTCAGAGACTGAAAGAATTAATATTGTTAAAATATCAATACTACCCAAAGCCATCTATATATTCAATGCAATCCCTATCAAAATTCCACTGGTGTTTTTCACAGTAATAGAAAAAACCATCCTAAAATTTATATGGAACCACGGAAGACTCTAAATAGTCAAAGTCATCTTGAAAAAGAAGAATAAAGCTGGCCCTAGCTGGTTTGGCTCAGTGGATAGAGCATTGGCCTGCAGACTGGAAGGTTCCGGGTTTAATTCTGGTCAACGGCACATGACTAGGTCACAGGCTCAATCCCCAGGAGAGGGCATGCAGGAGGCAGCCAAACAATGATTCTCTCTCATCATTGATGTTTCTATCTCTCTCTCCTTTTCCCTTCCTCCCTGAAATCAATAAAAATATTTTTTTTAAAAGAGCAAAGCTGCAAGCATCACACTTCCTGATTTTAAACTATAATACATGCCCTAACCGGTTTGGCTCAGTGGATAGAGCATCGGTCTGAGGACTGAAGGGTCCCAGGTTCGATTCTGGTCAAGGGCATGTACCTTGGTTGCGGGCACATCCCCAGTAGGGAGTGTGCAGGAGGCAGCTGATCGATGTTTCTAACTCTCTATCCCTCTCCCTTCCTCTCTGTAAAAATCAATAAAATATATTTTAAAAAAAACAAAAATATAATACAAAGCTAGAGTATAGGAATGGTATAAACAGTATGGGAATGGTATAAAAATAGACCCATAGATCAACAGAAGAGAATCAAGTGAGAGCCCAGAAATAAAGCCACAACATATAACCAATATTTGACAAGGAAGGCAAGAATATTCAATGTGGAAAAGATAAGTCTCTTTAATAAACAGTATTGGCAAAAGTGGATGTTCACATGCAAATGAATAAAACTGTACCCCTGCCGAAACCGGTTTGGCTCAGTGGATAGAGCGTCGGCCTGCGGACTCAAAGGTCCCGGGTTCGATTCCGGTCAAGGGCATGTACCTTGGTTGTGGGCACATCCCCAGTAGGGGTTGTGCAAGAGGCAGCTGATCGATGTTTCTCTCTCATCAATGTTTCTAACTCTCTATCCCTCTCTCTTCCTCTCTGTAAAAAATCAATAAAATATATTTTAAAAAAAAAAAACTGTACCCCTATTATAAACCACTCACAAAATTAATTTTAAATGGATTAAAGACTTAAATATAAGGCCTGAAATTGTAAAACTCCTAGAAGAAAATGGGAAAAGCTCCTTGACCTTTGTCTTGGAAATGTTTTTTTAATGTAACAGCAAAAGCACAAGCAATAAAAGCGAAAATAAACAAACAAGGCTACATAAACCTAAAAAGCTTCTGCATAGCAAAGAAACAATCAACAAAATAAAAAGTAACCTACAAAATAGGAGAAAATATTTGCAAATCATATACTATCTGATAAGGGGTTATAGTAAAAATATACAAGTCAATAGTAAATAACAGCCCTAGTAAATAACAGCCCTAGCTGGTTTGGCTCAGGCTTACAGACTAAAGGGTCCCGGGTTTGATTATGGTCAAGGGCATAAGCCCAGGTTGCAGGTTCGATCTCCAGTAGAGGGGGTGTAGAAGGCAGCCGATCAATGATTCTCTCTCATCATTCGTGTTTCTATCTCTCTCTCCCTCTCTGAAATCAATAAAAATAAATTTTAAAAAAAAGTAATGACACAAACAAGTCAATTTAAAAAATGAGCGAAGGACCTGAATAGACATTTATCCAAAGACCTACAAATGGCTAACAGGAACATGAAAAGGTGTTAGATATCAAGAAAATGCAAATCAAAACTACAATGAAAGCCCTAGCTGGTTTGGCTCACTGGACAGAGCATTAGCCTGCGGACTGAAGGGTCCTGGGTTCAATTCTGGTCAAGGGCACATGCCTGGGTTGCGAGCTAGATCCCCAGTAGGGGGCGTGCAGGAGGCAGCTGATTAATGATTCTCTCTCATCACTGATGTTTCTATTTCTCTCTCCCTCTCCCCTTCCTCTCTGAAATCAATAAAAATATATTTAACGCCCTTGTTGATTTGGCTCAGTGCATAGAGCATTGGCCTATGGACTGAAGGGTCTCAGGTTCGATTCCAGTCAAGGGCATGTACCTCGGTTGCAGGCTCCTCCCCGGCCCTGGTTGGGGCATGTGCGGGAGGCAATCAATCAATGTGACTCTCTCACATGGATGTTTCGCTCTGTCTCTCCCTCTCTCTTCCACTCTCTCTAAAAATCAATAGAAAAATATCCAGCCCTAACCGGTTTGGCTCAGTGGATCGAGCGTCGGCCTGCGGACTGAAAGGTCCCAGGTTCGATTCTGGTCAAGGCATGTACCTGGGTTGCGGGCACATCCCCAGTGGGAGGTGTGCAGGAGGCAGCTGATCGATGTTTCTCTCTCATCGATGTTTCTAACTCTCTATCCCTCTCCCTTCCGCTCTGTAAAAATCAATAAAATATATTAAAAAAAGAAAAAAGAAAAGAAAAATATCCATGCCCTAGCTGGTTTGGCTCAGTAGAAAGAGCATCAGCCTGAAGACTGAAGGGACCCAGGTTCAATTCCGGTCAAGGGCATGTGCCCAGGTTGTGGGCTCAAGCCCCAGTAGAGGTGTGCGGTGTACAGGAGGCAGCCGATCAATGATTCTCTCTCATCAATGTTTCTAACTCTCTATACCTCGCCCTTCCTCTCTGTAAAAAATCAATAAAAACATATTTTTAAAAAATAAAAAAAATATTTTTTTAAAAAGAAAAATATCCTTGGGTGAGGATTAAAACATAAATAAAGCCCTAGATGGTTTGGCTCAGTGGATAGAGCATCGGCCTGCAGACCAAAGGGTCTTGTGTTCAATTCTGGTCAAGGGCATGTACTTGGATTGCAGGCTCCTCCCCGGGCCGTGGTCGAGGTGAGTGCTTCTCTCACATGGATGTTTCTCTCTGTCTTTCCCTCTCTCTTCCACTCTCCCTAAAAGTCAATGGAAATATATCCTTGGATACAGATTTAAAAAAATAAATTGTGCCCTTGATATAATAATATGATGAAAATGACACTTCACCTCTGTGGTCTTCCTACCAAAAACCTACTGCAGCATTAATTACAGTAGTCAAGACATAGAAACAACCAAAGTGCCCATCAACAGATGAATGATAAAGAAAAATTGGTAAATACACACAATGGAATATTATCCAGCCATTAAAAAAAGGAAACCCTGCCACTTGTGACAACATAGAGGAACCTTGAGGGCATTATGCTAAGTGAAATAAGTCAGACAGAGAAAGATAAGTACTGTATGATCTCACTTATATGTAGAATCTAAAAAAACTGAAATCATAGAAAGAGAGAGCAGATTGATAGTTGATGGGGAAGGGTGGATAGGTGAAAATGTCAAAGGGTACAAATTTCCAGTTATAAGATGAATAGTTCTGTGGATGTAATGTACAGCATGATGACTATAGTCAACAATACTGTATACCACATACTTGAGAGTAGCTAAGACAGTAGATCTTGAAAGTTCTCACCACAAAGAAAAAGAAAAGTGATGGATGTGTTAACTAACCTTATTGTGATAATCATTTAACAATATACTTGTATATCAAATCATCATGTTATACACTTTAAACTTATATAATGCCTATTGTATCTCATAAGTCAATAAAACTGAAAAATTTTTAATTTTTTTAAATGGTCTTGTTGACAATAAATTAAATATTCCAATGAAGTACTCTTCAACACCAAATTTTTTTTAATGGTTAAAATAGTAAACTTTATGTTACATGTATTTTATCATAATAAAAAAAAGAGTGTATTGGAGAGATTATATAATTTCACAACATATACACAGTTTCACTGAATCCTTGTCAATACTGGCAAGTGCTTCACTTTACACTACTTGTGACAGAACTATGTATAAACAAAATTATTTATATAAAGATTAACCATGTAGCACCAAGGATATATGAGAACAGAACCTTATCAGAATTCCTGACTACCTCAAAAGTCTACTTCAGATTTTAAAAAAGACCCACCGTTTTGTTTTTATTGTTTTGTGTGTATGTGTATATTGTTAGCCTTTATCTGTTACCTTTGACAATCAAGACACAGTGTGGTCATACAGGCAGGGCAATTCAAAACAGCATCACTATTTGGAACAGGCTGTTGTTGTTGGCGTGGCCTCTGTATTCCAAAACCATGGTATCTTGAACAGAAAAAGAAAGTAGGGGGAAGACATATTAAAACCAGAACTTGATTTCTAATGCTACTCTCAATAAAAGTAATCAGTAATCCTCAGAAAATTGGTTAATTCTAGGAATGGGGCATACAAGATGAACCTGGAGCAACTTGTAGTGCCAGAAAGTAAGGAAGTGCTAAGAAGAAGAAAAAGAAAAACCTGCCCAGCTGGCTTGACTCAGTGGTTGAGAGTCAACCTATGAACCAGAAGATCGTGGTTTGATTCCTAGTTAGGACATATGCCTGGGTTTTGGGCTCAATCCCTAGTGTGGGGCATGCAGGAGGCAACAGATCAATGAGTCTCATCATTGATGTTTCTATCCCTCTCTCCCTCTCCCTTCCTCTCTGAAATCAATAAAAATATATTTAAAAAAGAAAAACGCAATGCAGTAGGTATGTCAAAGGGGCACAGGAGCCAACTGAAAGCACTCCCAATGGCCAAAACTAAAGCAATTAGATAAAAAAAAAATAAACAAAGTAGTATTGGATTTTAACCCAAAGTATAAATTCTCCTGAGTCTATGCTGATGTAAATGATCCTATCGGATAAAAGAGTAATATGCAAATTGACCATCACACCATGACACAAGATGGCCGCCCCCATGTGGTCAAAGATGGCTGCCCCCATGTAGACACAAGATGGCCACCACAAGATGGCCTGCAGGGGAGGGCAGTTGTGGGAAGTTAAGGGAAGTTAGGGGTGACCAGGCCAGCAAGGGAGGGCAGTTGGGGGGGACCAGGCCTGCAGGGGAGGGCAGTTGTGGGCGATCAGGCAAGCAGGGAGGGCAGTTGGGGGTGATCGGGCCAGCAGGGGAGGGCAGTTGGGGGGGATCAGGTCGGCAGAGGAGGGCAGTTGGGGGGGCCAGGCCAGCAGGGGAGGGCTGTTGGGGGGGACCAGGCCTGCAGGGGAAGGCAGTTGGGAGCCAGCAGTCCTGGATTGTGAGAGGGATGTCCGAACGCCCGTTTAGGCCCCATCCCAGTGGGATGGGGCCTAAAGTTCGGACATCCCTCAAGGGGTCCTAGATTGGAGAGGGTGCAGGCTGGGCTGAAGGACACCCACCCACCCACCCGTGCTCGAATTTCGTGCACCGGGCCTCTAGTTGAATACATAAATGAGGAAGAATAGACAAATCTCCCATACAGAAGAATTACAAATAACTTATGAAGATACTCTCCCCTCATAACTCCCTACTCAAGTCTGGGCTGCACATAGTGACTTCCTTCCAAAAACCACAGTATGTAAAGAGGGGGAAAAGGGTACCTTTATAGTAGAGAGAAACCTGAGAAACACTACCCAACCAAGATGATTAAAGTCAACATTAATAGTCATAAATCATGATGACAGTATGTGCCCTTGATATGTGATAAAAATGCTATTTTGAATCTTTGGTCTTCTCCCAAAAACCTATATAATCCCTGTCTAATCATGAGAAAAACATGAGGCAAATTCCAATTAGAGAGGCTTCCTACAATACACAATCATGCACCACATAACATTTTGGTCAATGACAGAACACATATATAATGGTGGTTCCATAAGATTATTAAGGAGCTGAAAAATTCCTATCACCTACTGACATCATAACCATGGTTACATTGTAGTGCAATGTATTACTCAGCAACAAGTTATTAAGTGTTTGTGGTTATGCTGGTGTAAACAAACCCACCACATTGCCAGTAATATAAAAGTATAGTGCATACAATTATGTACAGTACATAACACTTGATGATAATAAATAACTATGTTACTGGGCTATATATTTACTATATATACTTTTATCATTATTTTGAGTGGACTCTTTCTACTTACAAAAATAAGAAATATGCTATAAAACAAATGTGCCTTATGCTGGCTGCAGCTTTATACATTTTATGTTTACCAAGTTTCTTTTTTTTTTTTTTTTTTTACTTTTTTCATCAAATTTATTGGGGTGTCATCTATAATAATAAAAGCATAATGTTAATTAGACCGGATGAAGCCGCGGGCTGAGAGGGAAGCCCGGGTCCCAGGTACCAGAGGGAAGCTGGTGCTAGCAGCCAGGGGAAGGAAGGCCTACTCTTGCACGAATTTTGTGCATCAGGCCTCTAGTTGGTTAATAAGATTATATGGGTTTCAAATGTACAATTCCATGATACATCAGCTGTATATTGCATTGTGTACCCACCACCCAAAGTCAAATCTTCTTTAACAATATGTTTGACCGCCTTTACTACCCCCACCCCGCTGGTAACCACCACACTGTCTGTGTCTGTGGGTTTTTGTCTTGTTTGTTCATTTGTTTCATGTTTACCATGTCTCTTGGTAGCATCCAGCTGGTCCCTGAAAACATGCCTCATTCATGTGTATGCAACATAGAGGTTCAATTTAACTGCAACAGGTTTCCAAATAAAAATCTCCAGAAGAAACTTGCCTTGGAACTCTACCCACCAGAGTCAACAATAAAGACTTGGTTAAGGAACCAAAGAGTCAAATCAAGGAAGCAGAGGCAGCAGCAGCAGCTATCACTAAAACAGCCAAATCAGATTCTTCCAGCCAAGAATGTACCCACCTCACCCGCAACATCAACCAGTCCGTATTATTCCCATAGCTCCCTTCCACCTCAGCCTGTAGGCCCTTCCAATTTGGCATGGGACTCTATCATCACCGAGCGTCCCACAAGTGATGTCCAAAGGCAAGATCCTCAGCTGGAGAGGCTGGAGCCCTCAGTTCCTGCTTAGTTCCCTGATACCTATACCATCGAGCAAATCATGGAACTGTAGTTTTCCTGATGCGGAGGAAATGTCTGACTGTTCTTTCCACTGTCTATATCAATATCTCACCCACAGGCCCCAGCTAGAAGAAAAGGGTTCTTAGCATCTTTGCTGATGCACTTTAGGTCTGTTGTTTGGGTAAACCTCATCCAGTATGACAAGCTGAGGCCATTCAGCCTATAGTCTCAGAAACAGCCTGGGATTCCAGAATCCCTCCAGTATAGTGAACTTTGGATGTCTCTGACCAAAGTACTAATAAATACCAGATTGTACAGAAAAACATCTTCTTGTATCTTAGTACATGCTTCTCTTCTTTCCTTTGCTCACTTCTTAACCAAATATCTGGGTCGGTATCACTGATTTCCATGGAAATGTAAAAATGAGTTTTTTCCTGATATTTTGCTGCCTATGAATTCTTCTAAGATTTATATGGTTTCCCATCTTTATTTAAGTCTTTTATCCATTTTATTTCTGTGTATGGTGTAATTTGGTGGTCTAGTTTCATATATATATATTAGAAGCCCGGTGCATGAAATTCATGCACGGCGGGGGGTTGTCCCTCAGCCCAGCCTGTACCCTCTCCAATCTGGGACTCCTGGAGGGATGTCCGACTGCCCGTTTAGGCCCGATCCCACCAGGATCGGGCCTAAACGGGCAGTCGGACATCCCTCTCACAATCCAGGACTGCTGGCTCCCAACTGCTTGCCTGCCTGCCTTCCTGATTGCCCCTAACCGCTTCTGCCTGCCAGCCTGATCACCCCCTAACCACTCCGCTGCCAGCCTGGTTGATGCTTAACTGCTCCCCTGCCAGCCTGTTTGCCCCCAACTTCCCTCCTCTGCCAGCCTGGTCACCCCTAACTGCCCTCTCCTGCAGGGTTGATCACCTCCAACTGCCCTCCCTTGCAAGCCTGGTCCCTCTCAACTGCCCTCCCTTGCAGGCCTGGTCCCTCACAACTGCCCTCCCTTGCAGGCCGGGTGCCTCCCAACTGCCCTCTCCTGCTGGCCATCTTGTGGTGGCCATCTTGTGTCCACATGGGGGCAGGATCTTTGACCACATGGAGGCAGCTATATTGTGTGTTGCAGTGATGATCAATCTGTATCTTACTCTTTTATTAAATAGGATAGAGGCCTGGTGCATGGGTGGGGGCCAGCTGGTTTGCCCTGAAGGGTGTCACAGATAAGGGTGGGGGTTCCCTTGGAGTGTGGGGCGGCCTGAGCGAGGGGCCTGTGGTGGTTTGCAGGCCGGCCACGTCCCCTGGCAACCCAAGGGGAGGCCCTGGTATCTGGAATTTATTTTCCTTCTACAATTGAAACTTTGTAGCCTGGGCCGTCAGCCATTTCTGGGGCGGCAGCCATTTCTGGGGCAGTTAATTCACCTTCTACAATTGAAACTTTGTAGCCTTAAGCGGGTGGGCCTGGCCAGGGTGTGCGGAAAGCTTTGCTTCCCCTGTTGCCGCCGGCAACCCTGGCCTGCTCTCTCAAGCTCCATTCTGCCGCCATTTGTTTGAATTTGTTTACCTTCTATAATTGAAACTTTGTAGCTTGAGTGGAGGCTTAGGCCTGCAACAGCTATGGAAAGCTTGGCTTGCTCTGTTACCTGGGAAACCTTGCTCTCTGTGGCTGTAGCCATCTTGGATTGGGGTTAATTTGCATACTCACCCTGATTGGCTGGTGGGCGTGGCTTGGCTGGTGGGCGTGGCTTATGTAGCGGAGTGATGGTGGATTTGCATATTACCATTTTATTAGAGAGGATATATATATATACATATATATATACTAGAGGCCCGGTGCACGAAATTCATGCACGGAGGGCGGTTGTCCCTCAGCCCAGCCTGTACCCTCTCCAATCTGGGACCCCTCGAGGGATGTCCGACTGCCCGTTTAGGCCCACTGGGATCGGGCCTAAACGGGCAGTCGGACATCCCTCTCACAATCCAGGACTGCTGGCTCCCAACTGCTTGCCTGCCTGCCTTCCTGATTGGCCCTAACCGCTTCTGCCTGCCAGCCTGATCACCCCCTAACCACTCTGTTGCCAGCCTATTTGCCCCCAACTTCCCTCCTCTGCCGGCCTGGTCACTCCTAACTGCCCTCTCCTGCAGGGTTGATCACCTCCAACTGCCCTCCCTTGCAGGCCTGGTCCCTCTCAACTGCCCTCCCTTATAGGCCTGGTCCTTCTCAACTGCCCTCCCTTGCAGGCCGGGTGCCTCCCAACTGCCCTCTCCTGCTGGCCATCTGTGGTGGCCATCTTGTGTCCACATGGGGGCAGGATCTTTGACCACATGGGGGCAGCTATATTGTGTGTTGCAGTGATGATCAATCTGCATATTACTCTTTTATTAGATAGGATAGAGGCCTGGTACAGGGGTGGGGGCCAGCTGGTTTGCCCTGAAGGGCGTTCCGGATCAGGTGGGGGTTCCCTTGGGGCGTGGGGCGGCCTGAACGAGGGGCCTGTGGTGGATTGCAGGCCGGCCACGCCCCCTGGCAACCCAAGGGGAGGCCCTGGTATCTGGAATTTATTTTCCTTCTACAATTGAAACTTTGTAGCCTGGAGCAGAGCCAAGCCTGGGGCTCCCACCGAGGCCAGCAGCCATTTGTGTTGGGGTTATAATTGAAACTTTGTTGCCTTAAGCGGGTGAGCCCGGCCAGGGTGTGCGGAAAGCTTTGCTTCCCCTGTTGCCGGCGGCAACCCTGGCCTGCTCTCTCAAGCTCCATTCTGCCGCCATTTGTTTAAATTTACCTTCTATAATTGAAACTTTGTAGCTTGAGTGGAGGCTTAGGCCTGGCAAGGGCAGGAGGAAAGCTTGGCTTCCTCAGTTACCTAGGAAACCTTGCTCTCTGTGGCTGTAGCCATCTTGGTTTGGGTTAATTTGCATACTCACTCGGATTGGATGGTGGTCGTGGCTTGTTGGCGTGGTGGAGGTATGGTCAATTTGCATATTTGTCTATTATTAGATGGGATATATATGTATACACACACACACACACACACACACACGTCTAATTTTCACATCACCATTTACTGAAGAGACTGTCTTGTCCATTGTATGCTCTTGCCTCCTTTGCAAAATATTAATTGAACATAATGGCTTGGGTTGATTTCTGGGTTCTCTGTTCTGTTCCATTGGTCTATATGTCTGTTCTTGGGCCAGTACCATGCAGTTTTGAGAATAGTTGCTTTGTAATATAGCTTGATATCTGGTATTGTGATCCCTCCAACTTTGTTCTTCTTTCTCAGGATTGCTGCGGCTATTAGGGGGGTTTGTTTGTGTGTGTTTTTATTCCATATAAATTTTTGGAGAGTTTGTTCTAGGTCTGTGAAATATGCCATTGGTATTTTAATGGGGATTGCACTGAATCTACAGATTGCTTTGGGCAGTATGGACATTTTAATGATGTTGATTCTACCAATTCATGAACATAGTATATTCTTCCATTTTTTTATATCTTCCTCTATCTCTTTTTTCAATGTCCTGTAGTTTTCTAAGTACAGGTCTTTTACCTCCTTAGTTAAGTTTATTCCTAGATATCTTAATTTTTTTGTTGCAATGGTAAATGGGATTTTATTTTTTTTTTTTATTTTTTAGTTTCTCTTTCTGTGAGTTCATTATTGGTATATAAAAATGTTGTAGATTTCTGGGTGTTGATTTTCTATCCTGCTACATTGCCAAATTCATTTATTAAATCTAATAGTTTTTTGATAGAGTCTTTAGGGTTTTTATGTACAATATCATGTCATCTGTGAATAATGACAGTTTTACTTCTTCTTTTCCAATTTGGATGCCTTTTAGTTCTTCTTGTCTTATCGCTATGGCTAGCACTTCCAATACTACATATCTCATAGCAATGGAAACTAAGGAGAAAATAAACAAATGGAACTACATCAAAATATAAAGCTTCTGCACAGCAAAAGAAACCATCAACAAAATAACAAGAAAGCCCACTGCATGGGAGAACATATTTGCCAATGTGACATCTGATAAGGGTTTAATCTCCAATATTTACAGGGAACTCATGCAACTTAACTAAAGGAAGATAAACAATCCAATCAAAAAATGGGCAAAGCACCTAAATAGACACTTCTCAAAAGTGGACATACAGACAGCCAAGAGACATATGAAATAATGCTCAACGTCACTAATCATCCAAGAGATGCAAATCAAAACGACAATGAGGTACCATCTCACACCTGTCAGAATGACTATCATCAACAAATAACAAGTGCTGGCGCAGATGTGGAGAAAAAGGAACCCTTATACACTGCTGGTTGGAATGCAGAATGGTGCAGCCACTATGGATAACAGTATGGACTTCCCTCAAAAAATTAAAAATGGGCCCTGACTGGTTTGGCTCAGAGGATAGAGCGTCAGCCTGCGGACTGAAGGGTCCCAGGTTCGATTCCAGTCAAGGGCATGTAACTTGGTTGCAGGCACATCCCCAGTAGGAGGTGTGCAGGAGGCAGCTGATCGATGTTTCTCTCTCATCGATGTTTCTAACTCTCTATCCCTCTCCCTTCCTCTCTGTAAAAAATCAATAAAATACATTTTTTTAAAAATTTAAAATGGAACTCCCATTTGACCCAGTAATCACACTTCTAGGAATATATCCCAAGAACTTAGAAACACCAATCAGAAAGACTTTATCCACCCCTCTGTTCATAGCATCACAATTTACAATATTTGAGGTTTGGAAACAGCCTAAGTGCCCATCAGCAGATGAGTGGATTAAAAAACTATAGAATACTATGGTGCTGTAAAAACAGAACTCTTACCATTCGCAACAGCATGGATGGACCTGGAGAGCATTATGCTAAGCGAAATAAGCCAGTCAGAGAAGGATAAGTATCACATGATCTCACTTATTTGTGGACTATAATGAACAATGTAAACTGATGAACAAAAATTGATCCAGAGACACAGAAACATTGAACACACCGTCAAACCTCAGAGGAAAGGCGAGGGGGGGGGGGGGTACTAAGAGATCAATCAAAGGACTTGTATGCATACATATAAACATAAATAATGGACACAGACAGTAAGGGGTGAGGGCATGTGCTGGGGGATGGGAGCGGCCAGGGAGAGGACAATGAGGAAAAAAAGGAGACATATGTAATACTTTCAACAATAAAGAATTTAAATTTTAAAAAAAATTATGCTGAGCCCTAGCCGGTTTGGCTCAGTGGATAGAGCATCAGCTATGGACAGAAGGGTCCCTGGTTCCATTCGGTCAAGGGCACATACCTTTTGTAAGGGAATGTTCAAAGTACTATCTTACAGTTATAATAACATTTAGCCACTAAAAAAGATTGAAGTGGATAAATGCTCACCTACTATCACTCCACTACCAGTACCACCACCTTCTCTTTCACTATTTAAAGCAAATATTTATATGGCATTTGATTTGAGTTAGGCAATGTTCTAAGGACTTCCAGTATATTAACTTATTTAATCTACTAGAGGCCCGTTACACAAAATATGTGTGTGTGTGTGGGGGGGGGGGGGGGGGTCCCTCAGCCCGGCCTGCGCCCTCAGGGGATGTTCAACTGCCAGGGATCAGGCCTAAACTGGCAGTCGAACATCCCTCTTGCAATCTGGGACGCTGTATGCACCAGTGACCATACTTTTCATACAGGTGCAAGGCATCTTGCTGTTGTATGGTCACCTACATTTTTTTGCCCTGATTATAAAAGGTAGTACATAACATGATCCTTCTGAGGCAGTTGTACCATTTTCCCATCTTATGGGTGGAAAAACTGAAGCAGAGAGAAGTTAAGTAATTGGCTTTGTCACAGTTAAAAGTGTCAGAATCAGGGCTGACCACAAAATGTGCAATAGCCTTACCAGGTTTTAATTTTTAAATCTAAGAGGCTGTTCCCAATATATAGGGTAGGTCCCTAGGCCTAGCCGGCAATCAGGGCCATCTGTGGGGCGACCAGCAGGCGGGGCGATCCAGGGACCCACCCCCCCACCCCCCCACCCACCCCCAGGCTGGCACCTGCCTTGGCTGGTGGCTGGGCGCTGCCCGCTTGCCGGCCCCACCCCACCACCACCAGTCTCCTCCCTCTCTGGGGGGGCAAATACTCAATGCAGAAGCTGCCCAGGTTGGGGGCAGCTCCTGCATTGAGCGTCTGCCCCCTGGTGGTCAATGCACATCATAGCAACCAGTTGTTCTGCCGTTCAGTCGATTTGCATATTAGGGTTTTATTATATAGGCTAGGCTATCTGAAAGAATATGCAAGAACCTGGTCATTGTGGTTTCTCTGGAAAGGGAGTCTAGGACAACTAGAGTCTGGCTTAAGGACTTAGTTTTTACTGTATCCTTTTATATTGCTTTGAAATTAACATATACATTGTATTAACTTTAATATTAAAAAATGAATAAAGACCCACACTACATCAAAATATATCTGGATTTGAAAAATATAAATTCCTGGACCCCACCTTACCGGAATCAAAACTTCCTAGACTACAACTCAAGGGTTTGCATTTCATTCTCCCTAGGTAACTCTGAAGCACAGCCAGGTTAAGGAAGCACTGTGTAATAGTGGCAAGTTACCTAGTTTTATTTTATGACATATCAGCCTTTATAAAATCAAATTTGAATATGAAGTTTCCTCCTGAAATGATGAAAATGGTTGGAAATTAAATAGAAGTGTGAATATACTCAATGTCACTTTAATGTGAATATATTAAATGTCAGTGTATTTTTAAATGGTTAGTTTTATGTTATGTGAATTTTACTTTAATTATTAAAAATCCAATTATAAACAGTTAAAACAGTTCAGATGCAAACATAACATCCACTCTTCATCCACATAAACGCTTAATTTCCAATAGATTTAAATTGTCTATTTTTTTAATTCATTTTTGGTTCATATATATATATATATATATATATATATATATATATATACACACACACATATATATTTTATTGATTTGAGAAGAAAGGAGAGGGAGAGAGAGATAGAAACATCAATGATGAGAGAGAATCACTGATCAGCTGCCTCCTGCACGCTTCCCACTGGGGATCGAGACCGCAACCCAGGCATATGCCCCTGACCAGAATCAAACCTGCGTGCGACCCTTCAGTCCGCAGGCCGATGCTCTATCCACCGAGCCAGGCCAGCCAGGGCCATTTCTGGTTCTTGAGTGGAGAGACTGACTACAACAGTTTGAATTCAAAAGTTTTTTAAAAAATCAACTTTCTGACTGAAATTGGCTTTATTTTCAAAATCAAGTATTCAGCAGTTTGTTCTCAAACTTCTTTATGTACATCTATATAAGCATACACATATATTCAAAATGTGAATGTAGTGAGATTATCTTTTTAATCATGTTCTCTAAAGATTCCAAATATTAAATTTCAGTTCTTACCCTCTTCTCCGTGCATCAACCCAGGCTTGATCTCTGTTATCTTTTTCAGGATCATATAGTAACTCATCATTGGTTAGAATCCTGTGTCGTTTCTTCTTTTTTCTCTTGGTCACCTGTGCTAATTTTAAAAATGTTAAGGATATGGCTAAGTATCATGTCTAAAGTTCACACCTTTTTTTTAATCCTCACCTGAGGATATTTTTTCCATTGATTTCTAGAGAGTGGAATGGAGAGGGAAAGGGAGAGGAAAGGGGAAGGGGAGGGGAAGGGAAGGGGAGGGAAGGAGGGAAGGAGGGGAAGAGGGGGAGGGGGAGGAGAGAGGAGGGGGAAGGGGGAGGAAAGGGGAGGGGGAGGGGGAGAAACATCTTTGTGAGAGACGCATCAATTGACAGCTTCTTGCATGCACCCCTACCGGGACTGGGGAACCTGCAACCAAGGTATTGCCCTTGACCGGGAATCGAACCCAAGACCTTTCAGTCCTCAGGCTGACACTCACCACGAGCAAAACCGGCCACGGTTAAAGTTCATAACTTTTTAATACAGAATGAAGAATCCCATTTCCTAAGCTACATATTTTTTCTATTTAGATTTTCCTTTTAAAAAATTTTAACTATTCCTCCAAGTACAGTTCTTGCCCAATTAACAAGGCATTAAAAAGAAGATGACAGAGGAGGCAAAACTGTTTTTTCACTAAAAACTGGTATCTCAAACTGGTATTTAAATAATGAAAATTCTGAGTCCAAAAAGGCTACTCAAAGCAAGGCAAGAATAGAAAATATTTTGACATCTAAATTCTCTACAAGTTCCCATATATAAAATGCTACTGAAATCATAAAAAAAAATTTCAAGTGAATGGAAAAAAATATGGTCATCTACATACACTAGACTTTTAAAATGTACTTAAGCACATCAATATTTAATAATATATAAAATTATTTCTTTACCAAATAAATTTATTATTTGTGTATTCCAGTGTAATTACTGATATAGTAAATTAGTTTTGGGTCTTGTCAGTATGTTCATCTTCACTCAAATTTTATACAAAACCAATTCCAAAAAATAGAGGCTGATTTTTAAAAAATAACAAGCCCTAGCTGGTTTGGCTCAGTGGATAGAGCGTTGGCCTGCGGACTGAAAGGTTCCAGTCGAGGGCACAGGCCCTGGTTGTGGGCTTGATCCCCAGTGTGGGGTGTGCAGGAGGCAGCCAATCCATGATTCTCTTTCATCACTGATGATTCTCTCTCTCCCTCTCCCTTCTTCTCTGAAAGCAATAAAATTACATATTTTTTTTAAATTGAGTTAGGGAGAATTCTGCAAGGGGGGTAAAAAAATATAGAAACTATTTGCAAGTGTGAAAACAAATGTTGCTGTGCTAGGGAACGTGAAAGAAGGGGGGGCCAAGAGCCCAGAGTTGAAACATACTCTCCCTTTCCTGAGCTGTGCCTATGCAGAGCCAGTGCTGGTCCTCATATGTATGCATTCCCACCTGTTCTTTTTTTTCTCTTGTGGTAAAACTGGTATACAAGGTTATATATATCACAAGGTGTACAACATTACAGTTCAATATTTGTACCACATCTGTTCTTATTCATCGATCCTGCTTTTGTTTTCACATCAGCAGCCTGCGATTTCTTTGAAAAAAATCAAACACAGGGAAATCCTAATACAAAATAATTCCTAGATAAACTTTTCTTCATAAAATATAACTGCTAAACCTGGTAAACATTTTACTTACCTGTTTTGTCTTCATCCTCAGAATCAGAATCAAAATATATATCATCATAGTACTTTGTGGAAGCTGTTCCAACTCTCCCATTTCCTGAAGAAGACCCTGTTCAAACCATAAGGAAGTTTACAGACTAAATTTTACATAATTGACAAGAAAAAATCTCCATATATTCTCCCATCACTTCAAAGTAATATCAACTCATTCCCAATCTCATTTGGATGGAAAAATATTTTCATATCAATGATTTACTAGATTGGTGCCCCATGCATTACAGAGAGCTGCCCCTCCTGATTAAATGTTCCAGATCATGGGATTATTTTTTTCTCTCCCTTCCCACAAATCTAATTAAATAGCCTATTTTCAGGTTGCCAGCATACATATCTCTACCTTTCAGCCATGCAATATACTGTGGAGAACAGGGAAAAAACATCTTGTTTTAAAGGAACTTCAGGGGAGAGTAAGAGCTCTACAAAGAGGCAGGGGAATGACTCAAGGACTCATTTGTGCCTAGTGCTATGACATTACCTACACTTATGTCATCATATGCCTGCATCCTAATTCTTCCTCTTAAAATCTGCTTTTGCTTTTATTATTATCATATACACTTTCTTAACAACTAATACATAGCGTATCAACATGGAAACCAATGCTGAGGAGTCCTACTATCACAAATCAGTGTTTGAATCAGATACAGTTTACATATGAAAACAAAGTGTTTCATCCTATATAATAAAAGGCTAATATGCAAATCAACCAAACAGCAGAACAACCAGTCACTATGACACACACTGACCACCAGGGGGCAGATGCTCAATGCAGAAGCTGTCCCCTGGTGGTCAATGTGCTCCCACAGGGGGAGCGCCACTCAGCCAGAAGCCAGACTCATGGCTGGCTAGCGCAGTAGTGGTGGTGGGAGCCTCTCCCGCCTCTGCAGCAGCGCTAAGGATGTCCAACTGATGGCTTAGGCCCGCTCCCTATGAGGGCATCCCCTGAGGGCTCCCGGACTGCAAAAGGGTGTAGTCTGGGCTGAGGGACACCCCCCGCCCCGCATCCGAGTGCATGAATTTCGTGCACCGGGCCTCTAGTTACTTAATAAGATAGGAATTTGTGCTGACACATCATTCAACCTGCCATATCAGTGCTATATAACCCTAAATATGCTTCTATAAACCTGCTTATTTTTTTTTCTCCCAGGGTAAAAATTACAAAAAGAAATCATGCAAATAAACAGTATTAAATAATCTCTGTCCGATAACACAGAAAACTTCTTCCCTAGTCATCAAAGAAAACTATGCTCAAGTTGCTGAACACTTTATTCATTCACTCAATAAATATTTACTGAGTTGCCATGGTCCATGTAGCTCAGGGGGCTGGGCATCATCCCAGGTACCAAGAGGTTGCTGGTTAGATTCCCAGTCAGGGTGCATGCATTGGTTTTGGGCTCAATCCCGGGTAGGGGGCATGCAGGAGGCAGCCAATCAATGTTTCCCTCTCACATTGATGTTTCTCTCTCTCTCCCTTCCTCACTCTCTTAAAAAAATATATATCAAGCCCTAGCTGGTTTGCCTCAGTGGATAGAGCATCAGCCTGCAGACTGAAGGGTCCCGGGTTCAATTCCAGTCAAGGGCACATGCCCAGGTTGCAGGCTTGATCCCCAGTAGAGGGTGTGCAGGAGGCAGCCAATCAATGATTCTCTCTAATCACTGATGTTTCTATCGCTCTCCCTCTCCCTTTCTCTCTGAAATCAATAAAAATATATTATTTTTAAAAAATCAATAAGAATTTTTTTAAAAGTTCAGCTTATCCATAAATATATATATATATATATATATATATATATATATATATATATGGTATTTATTTTAATTACTTACTTACTGAGTACCTACTGAAGGTTCTGGGGACACAAAAGAGCACAAACAAGGTTCTTGCCAATACGAGCTTGGAAAAATATCTTTATTGAAATCTAACTAAAAGTTTACCTGTTTCCAGGGAGGATAATTTGACCTCCATTGTTTTTATGGTGGAATTTAATTCAGCTTCCATTTCTTTTTCAAATTCATCTTCACTAGATTCACTTTCTCCAGTAAGACATTCTCTGATGAGTTTTCGTTTTTGGTCAGGAGTTCCATGTAAAAGCACATCCACTTCATCTTCAGAACTAATATAAATTTAAATCATAAAGAATATAAATATTAAAGAATTGAAATAACTTACAACTCCCACCACCTCACTGCCCAACAAGTTTAAGTTTATAAGGTTGCATTTGATTTATATGGCATATTACATAGAGCTTTTTTCACTTAATAGATCAACCATTTTTGCATCTTTACAAGTATATTTTTTAATGTTAACATAACACTTCCTCTTGTAAAAGTTGTACATTTATTTCTAGCTCTTTGCTATTAAACACTAGAATGAACATCTTTGTATATATAACTTTATTTCCTTAGGATGAATGTCTAGAATTAGATACTGCCGGAAGCCAATTCCAGCATGTAGGCAGGGCTGAGTCATCTGGGATGGCTGAAAGGTATTTCCCCAAACCTGAAAAGAATGATTGCTTGCTGCCAGACAGCTCAGGGCATCTTAATCTACATGTTATTGCCTCCTACTGGCCAAACACCTGAACAGCCGAAGGCAATTCCCCAATCTGACAATGGATTTGTGTACAAACCCTGGCCTTTGATGTGTATATCTCCGCCATGCCTTAGGACAAATTGTGTTAATAAAAAGCAAGGGGTACTGAGACAAGGAGAACTTAGTTCCTTTAGCTAAGTCTTCTCTGACTCTCCCCAATATACCTTTCAAAATTATGTTTCATCTCTGGACTCTTATTTAATTTACGCACAGCCCCTTCTCCAGATTTCTGAACCCTTCTAGATGCTGGAACAAGACCACCGGCGAGATACAAACATCTTTCTGACTTCTTTGATTATCACACTGCTTTCCAGAGGATTGCACCAATTCTAATTTTATCAGCAATGAAAAATTTACTCCACAGTTTTTTAAAACTCAGGACATTTAAATTAAACCTAAAATGCCCATCCAATGTGGCTCAGTGGTTGAGTGTCAACCTAGGAATCAGGGGGTCACATTTCAATTCCCAGTCAGGGCACATGCCCGGGTTTCCGGGCTGGTCCCCAGTAGGGGCGAGCAGGAAGCAGCCGATCAAGGATTCTCTCTTATCATTGATATTACTATCTGTCTCTCCCTCTCCCTTCCTCTTTGAAATCAGTAAAAATACTTTTTAAATTAATCCTAAAATATGTAATATATCTCTAATATCCACATAAAATGTTAACCGGCAGTATTAAACATTACAATTTAAAAGGCACAGTGCTGCCCGGCTGGTGTGGCTCAGTGGTTGAGCGTCGACCTATGAACTAGGAGGTCAGGGTTCAATTCCCAGTCAGGGCACATGCCTGGCTTGCGGGCTCGATCTCCAGTGTGGAGTGTGCAGAAGGCAGCCAATCAATGGTTATCTCTCATCATTGATGTTTCTATCTCTCTCTCCCTTTCCTGTCCTCTCTGAAATCAATAAAAGTATATTTAAAAATAAAAAAATAAAAGGCACAGTGCTGCAGAGAACTATAAAGAGAGATAAAACTAAATTATATCCCAAGTTCTCCTGAGCAATTTCTGCCAATTTATTTGGCCTTCTGTGCCTGGGTTTCCCCAGCAATAGGAATGGGACAAAATTAAACCAGATTATCAGCAGAAATATCTGAAATGCACAAAACAGTTCTAATACAGTCAACAGTACATAAATAATGCTCAGTTACTCATGGTCTGATGAATACTTACAGACTATTCTTGGTTTTTGGTTTTCTATTTTTGTCTTCTAAACAATGCTTTTGAGCCTCTAGCAGAAAGTAAATCAGAAAAATCCAATTCACAACCATCAATTTTAAACCAAGATGTCAATATCTGACCCAAGATGTCAATGCTGCCAAGGTTGAGAAATCCTGATCTATTCTATATTTAAGTGTTGCCAAAGTGTGGGACATAGATTATTTTAATGAGTAGCAGAATAGATGATGACCCGTTAAAGAATACTAAAGCCATTGCTAGTGGGAATGTAAAATGGTACAACCACTATGGAAAACAGCGTGACAGTTTCTTATAAAACTAAACATACAATTACCATACAACTCAGCAACTGAACCCCTGGGCATTTATCCCAGAAAAATGAAAATGTATATGCACACAAAAACCTATATATAGCCCTAGCCAGTTTGGATCAGTGGATAGAGCATTGGCCTTGGACTGAAGGGTCCCTGGTTCGATTCCAGTCCAGGGCATGTACCTCAGGAGCCACCAACCATGGTCAGGGCATGCAGGAGGCAACCAATCAATGTGTCTCTCTCATCAGTGTTCTCTCTGTCTCTCCCTCTCCCTTCCACTCTCTCTGAAAATCAATGGAGAAAATGTCCTCAGGTGAGGTTTAAAAAAAAACCTATACATGAATGTTTATACCAGTTTTATTTACAATAGTCTAAACTTGAAAGATGTCCTTCAACAAGTGAATGGTTAAGTGAGGAATATTACTCAGCAATAAAAAAAAAGAAATGAACTATTAATACCTAAAAAAGTGGGGGTGAATCTCCAGAGAACTATGCTGAGTGAAAAAAGCCAATCCCAAAAGGTTACATACGCAGATATTTTTTTGAAAAGGACAAAAGTATAGAAATGGAGGACAGACTAGCAGTTACCAGAGGTTAAGTGGGGCATGGGGAGTGGGAAGTGGGGAATATGAACGATCCTCATGCTGATGGAAATGTTCTGTAACTTGACTGTATTCATGTCAATATCCCAGTTGTGATATTGTACTAGTTTTGCAATATATTAACATTGAGGGAAACTGAGTAAAGGGGACACAATCTCTCTGTATTATTTCTTACAACGACATGTGAATCTATTTGTAAAAACAAAATGTTTAATTTAAAAAATTAAAACCCAAGGCAAGAGTGTTATTCTTTTTGCAAATTTTCTTTAATCTTTGTGATTATTTCAAAAGTCTCAGCATTTAACACTGCTAGTCAAGGCAATACATCATGGGCCCTGCATATTCTTGTTGAGTATGCCAAGAATGCAAGGTTCACAAAACTCTTTACCTAGGTCATTTTTCAGGGTTGTTTGCAGTAAAAAAAAAAAAAAAAAAATTGATGGATGAGGTAATGTCCCTTCCCAGAACAAAGAGCAGGCTTATTTACTGCCTGCTGTAAAAGAGGTAGATTCCAAGCTCAAGTGGTCCTCAGCCAGGATACCAATCCACTGAATATTAGCATCCATCTTGGTCTCTTTGCATAACCTCTGTAGAAGTTAGGAAGAGCAACCAATACCAACATAATGCTCATGCTGCCTGCTATGCTGTGAGTTTTCTGTAACCCAGGAGTCTCAGATCCTCTGCCAGCTTCCAGGAAACAGTGACAGGCTATAAAATATTATCTTATAAAGAGGAGTAAAATCAAATCCTGACAGATACCTCTTACCTCAAGCACTGGATTCAGAGCCTCAAGCACTGGATTCACTTTAAAACAAGCACTGCATTCAGAGCCTCAAGCAGGCAATATTGCCTTAAAGCATTGTTTTGTTTTCATAGTATTTCTTTTTTTCACTACTTTACAATTAACAACTGTCAGGATTATAAGCTTTCTTTAAGATATTTAACTACAAAAGTGTAAAGTGACTTAAAGAAAAGTGTTAAATAAGTAACACAAGTGAATATGGAGATGGTAACGGCAGAATAACTCAAGTCCAGAAACACTCCTCTATTCCAATCAAACTGAATTACTAACTGAAGCCTATCTATACCTCCTTTCACAGACCTGACCCTGTAAGGAAACTCTCTTTCACAGGGAATCCTGGAATCCATCCTCATTCCCCACAACAGAAACCTTCACAACAGCCTGACCTCCCATGCCTAGGGCCCCTCCCCAGGATAATGGAAGGAAACACTGCGATTCAAAGTAGGACAGTTTTACAGAAAGCTCAATCCGACAAAATGTCTTAAAGTTATAAGTAGGATCCGCTGACGGCTCTAAAATGGCTTAAATTTGCCTGGAAATCTATTGCCAACAAAACTGCAAGTTTCCCTCAGGTAGGATTATGTCCTTCCTTTTGGAAATTCCCACGAAAACTTCGTCGGTGCCTAGCTAAGATCGTTTTCTACAATGCTCTTCAGAGATACATGCTTATTCCCAACATATATACCTTCCAAGGTATGTATATTATTTCCCCTCCTATGCTGTAAACCTGTAAAAGGTAAAAACCTTATGACTGATCTCTGTAACCCAGAGCAAGCACATTAACAGGTGCTCAAAAAAAGCCTGTTAAATCGCTTCTCGGCCTTTTGGCTAAGATCAAGTGTAAAAAAAAGCCTGTTAAAAATCCTCTTATTTCTGTTTATGGCGTATTGGTCTCCTAGCTGTTCACGTTACATTAAGTGACACGAGCCTTACAACATACTTACGATATAGTTATTATAGTTCCTTTTTTTAAAATATATTTTATTGATTCTTTACAGAGAGGAAGGGAGAGGGACAGAGAGTTAGAAACATCGATGAGAGAGAAACATCCACCAGCTCCCTCCTGCACACCTCCTACTGGGGATGTGCCCACAACCAAGGAACATGCCCTTGACAGGAATCGAACCTGGGACCCTTGAGTCCGCAGGCCAACGCTCTATCCACTGAGCCAAACCAGTTTCGGCTATAGTTCCTTTTTACAGATGAGAAACCGAGGAGAAGCGACTTGCCTTGGGTCACACTGCTAGTCAGCTGCAGAGGCAGGATTCGATCACCCGGCTTTTGAAGACTTACGCGCGATTCCAGAATAGCCCCCATTCCCCGCGTCGGTTCGGCCCCGCCTCCCCCGTGGCTGCAAGACCTCACCAGAACCCCCCTCCGGCGACAGCGGGGCGCGACAGGGGCCCGAGGCGCTGGGCCGAGGGTCCGCACAGGCCGGCCGGCGCAGCGCAGGGAGGAGGCGGCCTGGCCGCAGCGAGGCCCTGGGCCGGGGCGGAGCAGGGGCCCACCTGCTCAAAGCCGGCTCCTCATCGCTGGGCTCTTCAACCGCGTAGGAGTCATAGTCATCCTGGAGCCGGTTCATGTCGGCCTCCGCACTCCAACACCGTCCGCGGACGGCCGCAGAGTACGTTTCCTCCGGGGCCCCTTCACTGAGGCGATGCGGACTCCACTTCCGCCCGCACTTCCGCCCGCACTTCCGCTCCGCCCCCCCCGCGCCTGCGCAGAGTGTCCCAGCGGCGGGGAGAAGGGGTGTATCCGGTCACTGCCGCCCGCCGCTTCTGCTTACCTGGAAGCAGCTACCTTACCACCGGATATAATAATCCTCGTCCTGCCGTACCTCATTTCGTGATGTGAAAAGCAGAAATCTCGATGCGGAGGGACATGCATGCAGCCTGTAGGTCCTCAGACTCTGGCAACCGACGTTCCTCCAATCCCCTCGCCTCAAGCCGTTCTACCTCCTTTGCGCCGCGCCGCCGCCTCGCCTTCAGCATTCACTCCTCACTCTGACAGCGGCCCTGACTTCCTACGGAAAAGTCGTTAGGCTGTCACCAGTTACTTCCCAGTTGTCTTTTTGGGACTCTTCTCAGTCCCAACTTTTGCTCAGCCCTTATCCACTCCATGCTGGAGCTGAGGCAGACAGCCTCTTGATTGTGACACCTTTTCTCCCGTCTCTGTACCAGCCTATACTCAAGTTCCTGCCTCCTTCCGGACAACCCTCCCATCTGCAAAATCCCATTCAGATCACTATCCCCTCTTATTTGGATCCTGGCCCTCTCCTCCAAGCACTATGTCGGATTTCCCATTGCCTGGCTAGGTATCTCCGTCTGCTGCTCCCCTGCCAATTCAAAGTCGATATAGCTCAAATCCAACTCAACATGTTCCATCCCATTCCTATACTTTAGCCATAACTACTTTTTTTTATTATTACTTGATTGGTTTTAGGGAGAGAGCAAGGAGGGAGAGAGAGAGAAACACCTATTTGTTGCTCCACTTATTCATTCATTGGTTGATTTCTTGTATGTGTCGTGACCGGGATCCGACCCACTACCTTTTATCCGGATGACGCTCTAACCAACTGAGCCCCCCTGGCAGGGCCAATAGCTACTTTTGACTCTTGATTTCTGTCACTTCCTCCATCCTTACAACTGCTATAGACTGAAAGTCCTTAGACTCTTTTCTTTCTCTGTCCCTGGATGAGTCCTCAATTCCCAAGTCTGTAGATCTCTTAGCAATGTCTCTCATCCACATCTGATCTCCCTACCCCTCAGCTTAACTATTGATATAGGCTCCTATGACAGCCTTGTTTTGCTTTTGTTCCCTCTGCAATCCATCCTACTCTCTACTGGCCGAGGGATCCTCTTCCAGCACATCTTTGCTTTGGATGATTTCCTTTCTAAAAAGTCCAGATATTTCATCTTTACCTCCTAATCTGTTCACTTTATTCTGAAGTATTCTTTTTTTTTTAATATATATTTTATTGACTTTTTACAGAGAGTAAGGGAGAGGGACAGAGAGTCAGAAACATCGATGAGAGAGAAACATCAATCAGCTGCCTCCTGCACACCACCCACTGGGGATGTGCCCGCAACCAAGGTACATGCCCTAGACCGGAATCAAACCTGGGGCCCTTCAGTCCGCAGGCCGACGCTCTATTCGCTGAGCCAAACCAGTTTTGGCTGAAGTATTCTTGATGGCCCTCCAAAATATGGTTCAATCCATCATGCCAAACTGATTTCCCTACACATATCCAGGACAATTTGCTTACTCAAGAATATGAGTTATGGCCCTGACCGGTTTGGCTCAGAGGATAGAGCATCGGCCTGCGGACTGAAGGGTCCCAGGTTCGATTCCGGTCGAGGGCATGTACCTGGGTTGCGGGCACATCCCCAGTGGGAGGTGTGCGGGAGGCAGCTGATGGATGTTTCTCTCTCATTGATGTTTCTGGCTCTCTATCCCTCTCCCTTCCTCTCTGTAAAAAATCAATAAAATATATTTTTTTTAAAAAAAGAATATGAGTTATGGCCCTACCTGGTTTGGCTCAGTGGATAGAGCATCAGCCTGCGGACTGAAGGGTTGCAGGTTCGATTCCGATCAAGGGCACATGCCTGGGTTGTGGGCTTGACCCCAAGTAGGGGGCGTGCAGGAGGCAGCCAATCAATGATTCTCTCTCATTATTGATATTTCTATCTCTCTTTCCCTCTCCCTTCTTCTCTAAAAAAAATAAAGATATTAAAAAAAAAAAAAAGAATATGAGTTATGGCCCGACCGGAGTGGCTCAGAGGTTGACCATCAACCTATGATCCAGGAAGTCACAGTTCGATTCCCAGTCAGGACACATGTCTGTATGGTGGACTCAATTTCCAGTGTGGGGCATGCAGAAGGCAGCTGATCAATGATTCTCTCTCATCATTGATGTTTCTATCTCTCTCTCCCTCTCCCTTTCTCTCTGAAATCAACAAAAATATATTTTTTGGGAAAAGCAGTTAGTTACCTACAAGGGAGCATCCATATGAATGTCAGCTGATTTCTCAACAGAAACTTTGAAATCCAGAAGGAAGTGGCAAGAAAGATTCAGAGTAATGAATAGCACGGACCTACAGTCAAGATTACTCCATCCAGAAAAGCTATCATTTAGAATTGAATGTCAAATAAAGAGCCTCACAGACACAAAAAAGCTAAAGGAGCTCATCACCACCAAACCAGTATTACATGAAATGTTGAAGGGCATTCTTTTTTTTAAATATATATATTTTATTAATTTTTTACAGAGAGGAAGGGAGAGGGATAGAGTTAGAAACATCAATGAGAGAGAAACATCCATCAGCTGCCTCCTGCACACCCCCCACCAGGGATGTGCCCGCAACCAAGGTACATGCCCCTGACCAGAACCAAACCTGGGACCCTACAGTCTGCAGGCCTACGCTCTATCCACTCAGCCAAACCAGTTAGGGCTTGAAGGGCTTTCTTGAAGAAGAAGAAGAAGAAGAAGAAGAAGAAGAAGAAGAAGAAGAGCAACTACAACAATAAAATAGCAATAAATACATATCGATCAACATTTAAAATCAATAAACAAACAAGGAATCTAATGAACAAAATAAACCAATGAATAAACTAGAACCAGAGGCTTGGAAACATGATTCAAAGGTGAATCTCAGAGGGAAGGTGGGGAGGAGTCATTGGGAAGAGATTAACCAAAGAATTTATATGCATATATGCATTAGCTATGGTCACAGACAATAAGGTGAAAGGGGCCTGGGGCAGAACAGGAGCTGGGTGGAGGTTGGCAATGGGGGTGTCAGGGGGCGGGAGGAGAGAAGGACAGCTGTAAGACTCTCAACAATAAAGATTTCTTTTAAAAAGTTACGTGACACCAAAAAAGGCTAAAGTTTTCGTTTTCTTTCTTTCTGTATTAATTGGTATTAAGTTATTAGTCAATATTTTTTGGTTATAGCTATTTATTTTTAAAGCAAAATCATTTCTGAGTTTTATTTAGCATTGTATCTGAAGCACTAATGAGAGTAAAGAAAGAACATGAAGATCAACCTCACATTCAATTTTAAGGAGTCTTGAGATAATGAAAGCACCCAATCTCCAAAGTATCCAATGCATTATTTTTACAAAATATCTGCAGTCTTTCCAATCTGACGATTCCAACACTGTTCTGACATTTTTCCCTATTCCAACCTAGAAGTCTATAGACAAAAAAAACAACACAGGAAGCTTTTCTGGGCAAAGGAACCTCAGAGCGAGTGTGATGTCGGCCCTGAGAATCAAGTCATATGGCCTAGTGTTCAAACAACACAATGCTACCAAAAGTTTGAAAGCCTTAGCACTTATATCTCTAGATGAAGGAGACAATTCTCTTTGAGCTACATTTCATAATTATATAGAACCACAGTTCTTCAGACAGTAAATTCATACTGTGTTACTAAGTATTTTAAGGTAATTTTTATCACTTTGTGAAGAGACCAAATTAATAATTAGAACTTTTAGAGCTCAAAGTTAATATAATCAATCAGTGAACCAACTATATGTACCCTCAAAATAATTAGTTCTGCTCAGGCTACCAAGATAAATTCTATATAATAAAAGCTTAATATGCAAATTGACTGTCATTCCAACACAAACATAGCCGCCCCATGTGGTCAAAGATGGCCACTCCCATGTGTATACATGATGGCCGCCAAAAGATGGCCTGCAGGGGAGGGCAGTTAGGGGTGACCAGGCCTGCAGGGGAAGGCAGTTGGGGGGGACCAGGCCTGCAGGGGAGGGCAGTTAGGGGTGACCAGGCCTGCAGGGGAAGGCAGTTAGGGGTGACCAGGCCTGCAGGGGAGGGCAGTTGGGGGCAACCAGACCGGCAGGGGAAGGCAGTTAGGGGTGACCAGGCCTGCAGGGGAGGGCAGTTGGGGGCAACCAGACCGGCAGGGGAGGACAATTGGGGGTGACCAAGGCCTGCAGGGGAGGGCAGTTGGGGGCAACCAGACCGGCAGGGGAGGGCAATTGGGGTGACCAAGCTGGCAGGGGAGGACAGTTAGGGGTGACCCAGCTGGCAAGGGAGGGAAGTTAGGGGTGACCAGGCCAGCAGGGAAGGGTAGTTGGGAGCGACCAGGCCTGCAGGGAAGGACAGTTAGGGGCAACCAGGCCTGCAGGGGAGGGCAGTTAGGGGAGACCAGGCTGGTAAGGGAGGGCAGTTAGAGGTAACTGGGCCAGCAGGGGAGGGCAGTTGGGGGTGACCAGGCCAGCAGGGGAGGGCAGTTGGGGGCAATCAGGCTGGCAGGGGAGCAGTTAGGCATCAATCAGGCTGGCAGGGGAGGGGAGTGGTTAAGGGGTTGATCAGGCTGGCAGGCAGAAGTGGTTAGGGGCAATCAGGCAGGCAAACAGGCGAGCAGTTGGGAGCCAACAGTCCTGGATTGTGACAGGCATCCCAGATTGGAGAGGGTACAGGCTAGGCTGAGGGACACCCCGCATGCATGAATTCCATGCACCAGGCCTCTAGTAATTTAATAAAAAAAATTAGAAGCTTATATACAAGAAGATATTTTACAACTACAGACACCAAAAAAAAAAGAAAGAAAGCTTTAAACATGTGATATTTTCTTAGAAGAGCCTTCCTTAAAATTGTTTATTATAGTTATTGTATAAGCAAAGTAAGAATGGCAGGGGAAAAAAAACAATCCTAGAGAGTTAGAAACATCGATGAGAGAGAAACATCTATCAGCTGCCTCCTGCACACTCCCTACTGGGTATGTACCCGCAACCAAGGTACATGCCCTTGACCAGAATTGAACCTGGAACCCTTGAGTCCACAGGCCAATGCTTTATCCACTGAGCCAAACCAGTTAGAGCTGCAAACACATATTTTTTAAAAGTCTACCCAATGGAAGCTAAAGAGAAAATTAACAAATGGGACTACATAAAAATAAAAAGCTTTTTCACAGCAAAAGAAACCATCAACAAAACAACAAGAAGGCCCACTGCATGGGAGAACATATTTGCAAATGGCATCACTGATAAAGGTTTAACCTCCAACATCTACAGGCAGCTTATACAACTTAATAAAAGGAAGATAAATGATCCAATAAAAAAATGGGTAACAGACCTAAATAGAATCTTTTCAAAAGAAGACAGAAGGAAGGCCAAGAGACACATGAAAACATGCTCAACGTCACTAATTATCCGAGAGATGCAAATCAAAACAACAATGCGGTACCATCTCACACCTGTCAGAATGGCTATCATCAACAAATCAACAAACGACAAGTGTTGGCGAGGATGCGGAGAAAAAGGAACCCTCGTGCACTGCTGGTGGGAATGCAGACTGGTGCAGCCACTGTGGAGAACAGTATGGAGTTTCCTCAAAAAACTGAAAATGGAACTCCCATTTGACCCAGTAATCCCACTCCTGGGAATATATACGAAGAAACTAGAAACACCAATCAGAAAGGATATATGCACCCCTATGTTCATAGCAGCACAATTCACCATAGCTAAGATTTGGAAACAGCCTAGGTGCCCGTCAGCAGATGACTGGATCAGAAAACTGTGGTACATCTACACAATGGAATACTATGCTGCCATAAAAAGAAGGAATTCTCATCATTTGCAGCAACCTGGATGAAATTGGAGAACATTATGTTAAGTGAAATAAGTCAGTCAATGAAAGAAAAATACCACATGATCTCACTCATATATGGATAATAAAGAACATTATAAACTTGAACAAAAAGATAGATACAGAGACAGTAAAGCATCAAACAGACTGTCAAATTACAGGGGGAAGGTTAGGGAGAGGTGGGGGAGATAAGAGATCAATCAAAGGACTTGTATGCATGCATATAAGCATGACCAATGGATGCAAAACTCTGGGGAGTGAGGGCATATATGGGAGTGGGGGGGGGGCAATGGTAAGATATGTACACATATAATACCTTAATAAAAAAATTGAAAAAAATAAAATAAAATAAAATAAAAAGTCTACCCAAATGTTGCAGCTATAATACAAATTTTTATTTATTGGCATTACACTATAAAGCACAATGAAGAACAACTAATTTAAATAAATGACAGCCCTGTTTTGATCAAGAATACTATTCTACGCATACCCTATAGGTTGTTTTACAACATATACTAAATTGCCAAACTTCAAACGGCAATATGCTAACTTTTGGATTTTAAATTGTCCAGCTAGTTGTTTCTTGTCATCCTATAGATTAGGGTGGCATGTAATGTTGAGAGACTGACTTGTCACCCCCACTTCTTTTCTCACAGTTGACTCGCTGTGGTAGAACACTCATATCCTTAAGATGTAAGGCCTAGCAAAAAGCCTCCCACAAAGCCACTGGATATCACAATGTGGTTCTGTTTGACAAATTCTGAGGCCTCTTAGTGACGTTGCTGATTTCAGGTGCTGCCTTAGTTGCTTGTTTCTTTTTTTTTTTTTTTAATATATTTTATTGATTTTTTACAGAGAGGAAGAGAGAGGGATAGAGAGTTAGAAACATCGATGAGAGAGAAACATTTATCAGCTGCCTCCTGCACACCCCCTACCGGGGACGCGCCCGCAACCAAGGTACATGCCCTTGACCGGAATCGAACCTGGGACCCTTCAGTCCGCAGGCCGACGCTCTATCCACTGAGCCAAACCGGTCTCGGCTATTTGCTTGTTTCTTAATCTGTCTTTTTGCTTGGTTTACACCTTTTCCAACTTTTTTCCATTCAGTTTGCACATAGCCACTGTAACTAGCAATCTGAAGGAGAAGAAAGCCACCATTTACTGCAGTTGCTGCTAGTTTCCAACTTTCTGAAACAGAAATCCTGGACACCAGCCAGTCACTCCACCCATTACAATCTGGTGGCTACTGAGTATTTTTCTACCATAGGTCCTGAACTGTGGCCAGAAACATGACTCCACCAGTGGTGTCTTCTTGCATACTCACTTAAATCCAACACTTCATAAGAGTCATCATACTTTCATATTCTTGGGGAAGTGATTAAGAGCCTCCAGCAGCCAGTCTGTTTTTACTTTCTTAACATCTTTTTTGTTGTTGTCGGGTCACAGTTGAATCCAGAACAGGCATAGAGGGTCGACGTAAGAACATCCAAACCTGTAGAGATGTTTTCTAACAGTCTATTTGATCCAAAACTAATGACATATGCATGATGAGGGACAAATTTCAAATGCTTCTGGTTACAGTTATTTAGGTAGTTATGAATTGTCCTCTTTATAGTATCATCAACCATCATTTCTCCATTTTATCGATGAAGGGTATAAGGAGTATCAAATTCCTTTCATTAAAATTAAGATCTATGTTGTCTGATTTCCTTTTTTTTCTTCTTCAGCTGCTGTTTATTATAGGTAGGCTGACATACAGGTAGGCTCTATAGCAACAGGCCTAGAGGCGGCTACAGGAATGGGGATAATGAAGGTGGAGGATGGAGTTTGTCTGCAGTGACAGCTGAGTGGAGTGCAAGAACAGAGGCACATAGTGCACGAGATGGGAGTGGAGGAGACTGAGGGGATTGGAGAAGCCAGTGAAGGCCAGGGCTCGTCCCCTCGCGGCCACCTGTCAGAACCGGGAGACTGGGCGCCGGGGACGTCAGGCCGAGAGCGTGGCGTATGCAGATGAGCAGGAGCGCAGGGGCTGCCGGTCCCACTCCGCCTGCGCCTCCACGTCCCCGCATCCCGAGATCCAGGCGCACCCGGGGTTGTTGTCGCGACGGGCATGTTTAGCGCTCGAGTCCGTGGGGCGGCGGGGGTGCCGGGGCGTGTGGAGCAGAGTGAACGTGTGTGAAGAGTGAGGCGTGCGTGGGGGTGAGGGTGTGGGCGGGCTGTGCAACTCATACTTACCTGGCAGGGGAGATACCATGATCACGAAGGTGGTTTTCCCAGGGCGAGGCTTATCCATTGCACTCCGGATGTGCTGACCCCTGCGATCTCCCCAAATGTGGGAAACTCGACTGCATAATTTGTGGTAGTGGGGGACTGCGTTCGCGCTCTCCCCTGGTTTTTCCTGTTAAGAAAAGCAGAAACAGCAAACTTACCTTAGTAAGACTTTTGTGTCGCTGGCTCCTACTCATGGGAAAGTTTTCCTTTTCTTCAGGAATTATCGCAGTGAGTCTCGTTTTAGTTTCTTTTTTGTATTCTCTTCACCTCTCTCCAGGCTTTTAAGAACCTCTCAAACTAAAGCTTTACATTCTTACCTGTTTCTTATCACCCAGGTGCAAATTTTCATCTACGCAGAACCGGGCAATCCCAAAGCAAATAATGCCTGACGGTGGGTGGCGGGTTTCCCCCAAAGTGCAGGTTGGGAATGAGAGCTCGTGAAAATTCTGTCCTGCAGAAGCTGCTCATTGTGTTAGGTACCTGCAGCCAAGGCTATCCTACCTATAGAGCTCTTTAAAAAAGATAGATAGATAGATAGATAGATAGATAGATAGATAGATAGATAGATAGATAGATAGAGCTAACTATATGTATATATTGATTTCAGAGACAGAGGGAGATAGAAACACCAATGATCAGAGAGAATCATTGATCATCGGCCTCCTGCACGCCCACCCCCACCCCTACTACCCCCATCCCCACTCTCACCCCCACCCTCCGCTGGGGATCAAGCCTGCAACCGGGCATGTGCCCTGACGGGGAATCGAACCGTGACCTCCTGGTTCATAGGTCGATCCTCAACTATTGAGCCACGGGGGCCTGGCTCTTTATTGATATTTCACCTGTTGTCCTAATAATGTTCTTAACTTCGAAAGGAAATTCAAGACAATGTGTTGCATTCAGTGCATGTCTTTTTAGGTTTATTTAATCTGGAAAAGTTCCTGGCATTTTCTTCTCCTGCCATTGTTTACTCTCATGGAATATGCCCCTCATCCCATGTTCTCCTGGTTCCCACCCAATAGACTCCTAGGCCTCTCCCCCTGTCTGGCCCGCTTCTGTTTCTCCTCGGAGCATAAAGAACCGGTTTTCAGCCATTTTCATCTCATAGCACACAAACTTACTAAATTCTGCAGCACACCATAAAATACATTATTTGCGGATATAACAAAAAAAGTGTAATTTTGATTCATTCACACTGGGCGGTTATTGTAGCTGTAATAATTCTCAACAATAAAGATTTTAAGTTTTTAAAAAAAATCAACTGTTTGAAATTTGCTTTATTTTCAAAATAAACTATTCAGCAGTTTGTTCTCAAACTTAGGTACATCTATATAAGCATACACATGTAGTGAGATTATCTTTTAATCCTTTTCTCTAAAGATTCTAAATATTAAAGTGTTTTTTGTTTTTGTTTTGTGCCATGAGGTGTGTTTTATTTCATTCATCACACAAATAATTTTCTACAACAACCGAGGGGAAACCGGAGAGTTTGGCGGTCCGCGGGGGGCGGGTCCCCTCAGACCCACAGGCCGATGGCAGGGGCCGGCGTGTCCGGTTCCCGGTGCCGTTTGCCGCTCGTGTCCTTGCAGGTGCCTTTTTCTCCGCATCAGGACTGGGTCCCGAAGACGCCGGGGATGGGAAACCCCAGGTTCTGAGGGCATTTCCCTCCGCCTCTCCTGTTCCATGGCCTGTCTCTCCGGGGGGGCAGGGTGTTCTGCACCCCCGTCTTCTTCAGCTTGGCCTTTCGGAAGCTGCGGCGTCCCCGGGTCCGGCCGGTCTGCCCTGTTCCTTAAACAACCCGAGGCCTTCGCTCCAGATGGGGGTCCGGGTCCCATTCGTGTTGTTGCAGCAAGAGACCTAATTTAATTTCTTACCCTCTTCCCCGAGCGTCACCCCAGGCCTGGTCTCTGTCATCTTTCTCAGGATCACATAGTCATTCTTCACTTTTTGCAATCCTGTGTCGTTTCTTCTTTTTCTCTTGGTCACCTGTGCTAATTTCAAAAATGTTAAGGATATGGCTAAGTATCACGTCTGAAGTTCACACTTTTTTCTTTTAATCCTCACCTGTGGATATTTTCCCCCCATTGATTTCTAGAGAGAGTGGAAGGGAGGGAGGAGAGGAGGAGAGAGAGAAACATCAACGTGAGAGACACATGGATTGGCAGCCTCCTTCACGCACCCCTGCGGGGACTGGGGAACCTGCAACGGAGGTACATGCCCTTAACCAGGAATCGAACCCAAGACTTTTCAGTCCTCAGGCTGACACTCACCACAAGCAAAACCGGCCAGGGTTAAAGTTCATAGCTTTTTAATACAGAATGAGGAATCCCATTTCCTAAGCTACATATTTTTTCTATTTATATTTTCCTTAAAAAAAATTTTTAACTAACTATTCCTCCAATTACAGTTCTTGTACAATTAACAAGTCATTAAAAAGAAGATGACAGCCCTAGACACTTTATCTCAGTGGATAGAGCACAGGCCTGCAGACTGAAGGGTCCCAGGTTCAATTCCAGTCAAGGAAGGGCACATGCCCTGGTTGCGGGATCCATCCCAGTAGGGGGTGTGGGCGTGCAGGAGGCAGCCAATCAAGGATTCTCGCTCATCATTGATATTTCTTTTTTTAAAAAATATATTTTATTGATTTTTGTACATGCCCTTGACCGGAATCGAACCTGGGACCCTTCAGTTCGCAGACCTACGCTCTATTCACTGAGCCAAACCGGTTTTGGCTGAAGTATTCTTGATGGCCCTCCAAAATATGGTTCAATCCATCATGCCAAACTGATTTCCCTACACATATCCAGGACAATTTGCTTACTCAAGAATATGAGTTATGGCCCTACCTGGTTTGGCTCAGTGGAAAGAGCATCAGCCTGCGGACTGAAGGGTTGCAGGTTCGATTCCGATCAAGGGCACATGCCTGGGTTGTGGGCTTGACCCCAAGTAGGGGGCGTGCAGGAGGCAGCCAATCAATGATTCTCTCTCATTATTGATTCTCTCTTTCCCTCTCGCTTCTTCTCTAAAAAAAATAAAGATTTTTTTTAAAAAAAAAAAAGAATATGAGTTTAAGGCCCGACCGGAGTGGCTCAGAGTTTGAGCATCAACCTATGATCCAGGAAGTCACAGTTCGATTCCCAGTCAGGACACATGTCTGTATGGTGGACTCAATTTCCAGTGTGGGGCATGCAGAAGGCAGCTGATCAATGATTCTCTCTCATCATTGATGTTTCTATTTCTCTCTCCCTCTCCCTTTCTCTCTGAAATCAACAAAAATATTTTTGGGGGGAAAAGCAGTTAGTTACCTACAAGGGAGCATCCATATGAATGTCAGCTGATTTCTCAACAGAAACTTTGAAATCCAGAAGGAAGTGGCAAGAAAGATTCAGAGTAATGAATAGCACGGACCTACAGTCAAGATTACTCCATCCAGCCGAAACCGTTTTGGCTCAGTGGAGAGAGCGTTGGCCTGCGGACTGAAGCGTCCCAGGTTCGATTCCAGGCAGGGGCATGTACCTTGGTTGTCGGCACATCCCTGGTAGGGGAGTGTGCAGGAGGCAGCTGATCGATGTTTCTCTCTCATAGATGTTTCTAGCTCTCTATCCCTCTCCCTTCCTCTCTGTAAAAAATCAATAAAAATATATTAAAAAAAAAAAAAGATTACTCCATCCAGAAAAGCTATCATTTAGAATTGAATGTCAAATAAAGAGCCTCACAGACACAAAAAAAGCTAAAGGAGCTCATCACCACCAAACCAATATTACATGAAATGTTGAAGGGCATTCTTTTTTTTTTTTTTAATATATATATATTTTATTAATTTTTTACAGAGAGGAAGGGAGAGGGATAGAGTTAGAAACATTGATGAGAGAGAAACATCCATCAGCTGCCTCCTGCACACCCTCCACCAGGGATGTGCCTGCAACCAAGGTACATGCCCCTGACCAGAACTGAACCCGGGACCCTACAATCTGCAGGCCTACGCTCTATCCACTGAGCCAAACCAGTTAGGGTTTGAAGGGCTTTCTGGAAGAAGAAGAAGAAGAAGAAGAAGAAGAAGAAGAAGAAGAAGGGCAACAAAAACAATAAAATAGCAATAAATACATTATCGATCAACATTTGAAATCAATAAACAAACAAGGAATCTAATGAACAAAATAAACCAATGAATAAACTAGAACCAGAGGCTTGGAAACATGATTCAAAGGTGAATCTCAGAGGGAAGCAGGGAGGAGTCATTGGGAAGAGATTAACCAAAGAATTTATATGCATATATGCATTAGCTATGGTCACAGACAATAAGGTGAAAGGGGCCTGGGGCAGAACAGGAGCTGGGTGGAGGTTGGCAATGGGGGGTGTGGGGGGGAAGAGAAGGACAGCTGTAAGACTCTCAACAATAAAGATTTCTTTTAAAAAGTACGTGACACCAAAAAAGGCTAAAGTTTTCGTTTTCTTTCTTTCTGAATTAATTGGTATTAAGTTATTAGTCAATATTTTTGGTTATAGCTATTTATTTTTAAAGCAAAATCATTTCTGAGTTTTATTTAGCATTGTATCTGAGGCACTAATGAGAGTAAAGAAAGAACATGAAGATCAATCTCACATTCAATTTTAAGGAGTTTTGAGATAATGAAAGCACCCAATCTCCAAAGTATCAAATGCATTATTTTTACAAAATATCTGCAGTCTTTCCAATCTGAAGACTCCAACACTGTTCTGACATTTTTTCTCTATTCCAACCTAGAAGTCTATAGACAAAAAAAACAACACAGGAAGCTTTTCTGGGCAAAGGAACCTCAGAGCGAGTGTGATGTCAGCCCTGAGAATCAAGTCATATGGCCTAGTGTTCAAACAACACAATGCTACCAAAAGTTTGAAAGCCTTAGCACTTATATCTCTAGATGAAGGAGACAATTCTCTTTGAGCTACATTTCATAATTATATAGAACCACAGTTCTTCAGACAGTAAATTCATACTGTGTTACTAAGTATTTTAAGGTAATTTTTATCACTTTGTGAAGAGACCAAATTAATAATTAGAACTTTTAGAGCTCAAAGTTAATATAATCAATCAGTGAACCAACTATATGTACCCTCAAAATAATTAGTTCTGCTCAGGCTACCAAGATAAATTCTATATAATAAAAGCTTAATATGCAAATTGACTGTCATTCCAACACAAACATAGCCGCCCCATGTGGTCAAAGATGGCCACTCCCATGTGTATACATGATGGCCGCCAAAAGATGGCCTGCAGGGGAGGGCAGTTAGGGGTGACCAGGCCTGCAGGGGAGGGCAGTTGGGGGCGACCCAGCTGGCAAGGGAGGGCAGTTAGGGGTGACCAGGCCAGCAGGGGAGAGTAGTTAGGGGTGACCAGGCCAGCAGGGGAGGGCAGTTAGGGGTGACCATGCCGGCATGGGAGGGCAGTTGGGGGCAATCAGGCTGGCAGGGGAGCAGTTAGGTGTTGATCAGGCTGGCAGGGGAGGGGAGTGGTTAGGGGGTGATCAGGCTGGCAGGCAGAAGTGGTTAGGGGCAATCAGGCAGGCAGACAGGCGAGCGGTTGGAAGCCAACAGTCCTGGATTGTGAGAGGGATCCCAGATTGGAGAGGATGCAGGTTGGGCTGAGGGACACCCCCCACGCATGAATTCCATGCACCAGGTCTCTAGTAAATTAATAAAAAAATTAGAGCCCTAACCGGTTTGGCTCAGTGGATAGAGCATCAGCCTGTGGACTGAAGGGTCCCAGGTTCGATTCCGGTCAAGGGCATGTACCTTGTTGTGGGCACATCCCCAGTGGAGGGCGTGCAGGAGGCGGCTGATCGAGGTTTCTCTCTCATCGATGTTTCTAACTCTCTATCCCTCTCGCTTCTTCTCTGTAAAAAAATCAATAAAATATATTTGAAAAAAATAAAATAAATAAAAATATTAGAAGCTTATATACAAGAAGATATTTTACAACTACAGACACCAAAAGAAAAAGAAAGCTTTAAACATGTGATATTTCCTTAGAAGAGCCTTCCTTAAAATTGTTTATTATAGTTATTATATAAGCAAAGTAAGAACGGCAGGGGGGAAAAAAATCTAAAAAATTGGTATTAAATCTGTTTAATATCTTTAATAATTCTACTATTTCTATATACTTCCACAAAAGGGCATTACAATTCAGTTTATTGCAAACACATATTTTTAAAAAGTCTACCCAAATGTTGCAGCTATAATACAAATTTTTATTTATTGGCACTATACTATAAAGCACAATGAAGAACATCTAATTTAAATAAATGACAGCCCTGTTTTGATCAAGAATACTATTGTACGCATACCATATAGGTTGTTTTACAGCATATACTAGATTGCCAAACTTCAAACGGCAATATGCTAACTTTTGGATTTTAAATAGTCCAGCTAGTTGTTTCTTGTCACCCTTGAGAGTAGGGTGGCACGTAATGTTGAGAGACTGACTTGTCACCCCCTCTTCTTTTCTCACAGTTGACTCGCTGTGGTAGAACACTCATATCCTTAAGATGTAAGGCCTAGCAAAAAGCCTCCCACAAAGCCACTGGATATCACAATGTGGTTCTGTTTGACAAATTCTGAGGCCTCTTAGTGACGTTGCTGATTTCAGGTGCTGCCTTATTTGCTTGTTTTTTAATCTGTCTTTTTGCTTGGTTTACACCTTTTCCAACTTTTTTCCATTCAGTTTGCACATAGCCACTGTAACTAGCAATCTGAAGGAGAAGAAAGCCACCACTTACTGCAGTTGCTGCTAGTTTCCAACTTTCTGAAACAGAAATCCTGGACACCAGCCAGTCACTCCACCCATTACAATCTGGGTAGCTACTGAGTATTTTTCTACCATAGGTCCTGAACTGTGGCCAAAAACATGACTCCACCAGTGGTGTCTTCTTGCATACTCACTTAAATCCAACACTTCATAAGAGTCATCATCACTTTCATATTCTTGGGGAGGGGATTACGAGCCTCCAGCAGCCAGTCTGTTTTTACTTTCTTAACATCTTTTTTGTTGTTGTTGGGTCACAATTGAATCCAGAACAGGCATAGAGGGTCGACGTAAGAACATCCAAACCTGTAGAGATGTTTTCTAACAGTCTGTTTGATCCAAAACTAATGACATATGCATGATGAGGGACAAATTTCAAATGCTTCTGGTTACAGTTATTTAGGTAGTTATGAATTCTCCTCTTTATAGTATCATCAACCATCATTTCTCCATTTTGTCGATGAAGGGTATAAGGAGTATCAAATTCCTCATTAAAATTAAGATCTATGTTGTCTGATTTCCTTTTTTTCTTCAGCTGCTGTTTATTGACATACAGGTAGGCTCTATAGCAACAGGCCTAGAGGCGGCTACAGTAATGGGGATAATGAAGGTGGAGGATGGAGTTTGTCCGCAGTGACAGCTGAGTGGAGTGCAAGAACAGAGGCACATAGTGCACGAGATGGGAGTGGAGGAGACTGAGGGGATTGGAGAAGCCAGTGAAGGCCAGGACCAGACAGAGTCTGCTGAAACTGGAACCACTGCTCTCTCTAGCTGGCTATCTTCTGACCGAGGCCAGTCTTGGGAGTTCTCTGAGTGTCCATTTCTACAGGAACTGTAGCACCAGTGGGTCTTGATCCGGCATCTAGAAGGGTTCAGCAATCTGGAGAAAGGCTGTAAGTAGATTAAATAAGATTCCAGAGATGAAAGATAATTTTGAAAGGCATTGGGGGTCAGAGCAGCCTAGCTAAAGAAACTAAGTTCTCCTTGTCTCAGGACCCCTTGCTTTTTATTAACACAATTTGTCCTAAGGCAAGGTGGAGATATACACTTCAAAGGGTAGGGTTTCATACAGAAGCATTGTCAGATTGGGGAATTGCCTTTGGCTGTTCAGGTGTTTGGCCAACAGGAGGCAATAACATGTAGATTAAGATGCCCTGGTGGGGGGGGGGGGGGGGGGAAGATGCCCTGAGCTGTCTGGCAGCAAACAATCAATTTAATGCATCATTTTCAGGTTTGGGGAAATGCCTTTAGCCATTCCCAACAGGTGACAACATATGTGACTCAGCCCTTGTTGAGTTCCCAAGTTCCATCCACCTTTTGATGAAACTCTTGCAATTATGACATGCTGGAATTGGCTTCTGGCAGAACTGAATGGAGTGCACAGAGGAGAAGCAGGAGCTATTGCCCACTATGTTCAGCTTCGGAGCCTCCAGTCCTGCACCCCTGCCTGCCTTGCTTGGGTATGGCTGTAAGATGGGCAGCCTGGCTCTGGATTATACCTCAGCTGAGCAGGGTCTTAAAAATGGCCATGCTTGCCCTCACTGGTTTGGTTCAGTGGATAGAGTGTCAGCCTGCAGACTGAAGAGTCCCCGGTTCGATTCCGGTCAAGGGCACATGCCTGGGCTGTGGGCTCCATCCCCAGTGGTGGGGCATGCAGGAGGCAGCCAATCAATGATTCTCTCTCATTATTGATGTTTCTATCTCTCTCTCCCTCTCCCTTCCTCTCTGAAATAAATAAAAATTTAAAAAACATTTTTAAAAAATAGCCATGCTTCACAGAGGCCTTAATCTTCTTCCCTGGAGCCCCAGCCCATCGGTGCCACACTACAGCTCCAAGTGAGCACTGCAGGCATCGCTGGCCTAAGGGATGGGGTGGGGGACGGGAGGGGTCAGGGGCTGGAAGAGGGGCTCTGGGGCCCACCACGACACAGGCACTACATGGTGTTAGTGAAGCCAGAGCCAGGACGCCACCCGGTCAGCACGATGACCCCATCTCCCTTCTTTTTTTTTTTTTTCTTTTTTTTTTTTAATATATTTTATTGATTTTTTACAGAGAGGAATAGAGAGCTAGAAACATCGATGAGAGAGAAACATCGACCAGCTGCCTCCTGCACACCCCCTACTGGGGATGTGCCCGCAACCAATGTACATGCCCTTGACCGGAATCGAACCTGGGACCTTTCAGTCCGCAGGCCGACGCTCTATCCACTGAGCCAAACCGGTTTCGGCCCCATCTCCCTTCTTGAAGAAGCCTCGGGCCTTGCCAACATGCATGGCCAAGTTCACCCGGAGGTCCAGGTCCTCAGCCCAGGCCTCCTGCACTGGGTCCTTACACACCACAGGGAAGACGCCTCGGTATAGGTGGGCCTGGCGAGCTGTCTGCTGATTACCGGTCACAGCCATGATGGGAGCACGGGGGCGGTACCTGGCCACCTGGTGAGCAGACCTGCCAGACTTGGTGAGGACGATCATGGCCCCGCTGCAGCCCTTGAAGGAGGCCTCCAAGGCGTGCATGGCGGTGGCTCCTGGGGGGTCGCTGGTAAGGGCGCCAGGCGGCGGAGTTCCTCAAATAATTGCAAGCGGTAGAGGGCGGCCTCTGCCTCCCGGGCAATCCGGTGCTGCATGCGCACAGCCTCCAGGGGCCGTCAGTCCCCTGTGGCCGTCTCTCCAGGCAGCATGGTGCAGTCAGCTCCATCCAGGACTGCGCTGCCCACATCACTGCCCGCAGGCCTGGTGGGGCGGGGCTTCTTGATCATGCGCTCCAGCACCTGCGTGGCACCGATGACAGGCTTCCCAGCTCGGCTGCACCGCCCCATCATCATCTTTGTAGCAAGGCGGACCTTCTCTGTAGGAATCTCAATGCCCAGATCAGCACGAGCCACCGTGATCCCATCACTGGCTCCCAGGATCTCCTCAAACCTCCCAACTCCTTCGAGATTTCCCATTTTGCTGATTATCTGGCTGTTCTTTCCTTCTTCCCCCAGGCCCTTCCTGACTTCATGGGCATCAGATGCCTTGCGTGTGAAAGACTCGAACACCCTATCTACATTCCGCTCCACCGCAAACCTCAGATCCTGGATGTCCTTTTCTGACAGGCGGGCAGGTCCACTGCAGCCCCGGGGAGGTCCACACCCTTCTCGCTGCCCAAAGTACCACCAACCTCCACCTCTGTTGTCAGGAAGTCAGCACCTTTCTCCTTCACCTGCAGAGAAGTAAGTCCATCCTCCACGTAGATCTTGCAGCCCGCTCCCACCACCTTGCAAATATTCCGGTCGTCCAGCCACAGGGTGTTTTCCTCACACTTTTCCGTGGCCCTGAGAGCGGGCCCTCGCTTCAGCTGCACCTCCGCGGTGCCGCTGCCCTCGCTGAGCCCAGATCGGATCGCAGGTCCTCCAGTGTCCAGGGCCTCAGCTTCCGGTGGCCGTGCGCACCCTCTTGACGGTCTCTGCGCGGTACTCGTGAGTTCCATGAGAACAGTTCACAGGAGCCACCTTCATCCCAGGTTTATTCATCTCCTTCAACATCTCCACCGATCGGGAAGCAGGGCCGATGGTACAGGTGGTGCCCGTATCCCAGGCCGTGAGGGGCGGCGAAGGAATGTCCAGGCGGCACAGGGGCTCCAGGAGCGTGTCAGTCTCGGCCGCGTGCGGCTGCTGCGTCTGGATGGGGGCAGCCCCCACGTGGCTGTGGGGCCTCCACGTGGCTTCTGAGGTCCCCTGGCGTGTGGTCCGGCTCGAGCTGCAGGTGGGAGGTTCGGAGGCTCCGGAGGCGTCGCTGTCTGGTAATATCCTGTCAAAAAATGGACAGTAACCCAATGGACTTAACCTGAAGTTGTTCAGTGTGTGCGTCCTCTTAATTTCAGACTTTCAGGTAGTTGTAAGGAAAGTACAAAGAATTCCTGGATACCTTTCACCCAGAGTCCCCAAATGTACACATTATCACATTTGTGTAGTCCTTCCTCTTTACACTCACACACTCACACACACACACACACCACACACACACACACACACCTATGCATCTCATTTTGTCTTTATCCATTTGAGTAAGTTGGAGATATGATGCCTCTTGACTCTTAAACACTTCAGTGTGAATTTCCTAAAATCAAATAATTCTCTTAAAATCCTCATTACAATAAGAAAGATCAGCCCTAGCCGGTTTGGCTCAGTGGATGGAGCGTTGGTCTGCGGACTGAAGGGTCCCAGGTTAGATTCCGGTCAAGGGCATGTACCTTGGTTGCGGGCACATCCCGGGTGGGGGGTGTGCAAGAGGCAGCTGATCGATGTTTCTCTCTCATCGATGTTTCTGACTCTCTGTCCCTCTCCCTTCCTCTCTGTGGAAAATCAATAAAATATATTTTAAAAAAAGAAAAATCAGAAAGTTAACTTTGATACTATGCTTATCTAGTCCACAGGCCTTTATTCACATGCCACCGGTTGTCCCAGGAATGTCCTTAACTTCAAAAGGAAATTCAAAATAACGTGTTGCACTCAGGGCATGTTTCTTTAGACTTCTTTAATCTGGAAAAGTTCCTGGGTCTTTGTATCACATACCATTGGACACTGTTGAAAGCACAGGCCTGCTGAATGCCCCTTAATTTGGGTTTGTCTAATTATTGGGTTTAGATTGTGCACTTTTGGTAGAAATACCAATCGTCGTGTCACTCTCACATCGCTGTTTCTCTCTCCCTCTTCCTTTCTCTGTTTCTGTCCCTCTCCCCCTGCCAACCTCCCTTCCCCTCTCTCTCTAAAAAGCAATGGAAGAAATATTCTGGGGTGAGGATTAACAACAACTACTACTACAAACAGGATCTGCAATGGGTTCTTCCCCTCTTCTCGCAGCCGGACCCGCCCCGCGCCCTGTCACCTCCAGCCCTGCCTCCTGCCTGGCTCTGCTCCGGGCCCCGACCCCTCAGGACGCACGTGGTCCGAGCTCTCTGCTCACCGCCGGGGAGGAAGCCCGTCAGCCCCCGGGTCTCAGGAAGGACCCTCTGGTCCGGAGGGAGGAGCCCCGCAGGCCGGAGCGGGACGTTGTGCTCATTTCATTTCAAACACGCGCCCCCCCCGCCCCGGCCCACGCGTGCGCACCGCGAAGGGACGCCTTGGCCGGATATTCTGTCCCAGGGTCCCGTCACGGTGCACGACGGGGCCACCATCTAACCTGAGAGGTCAGGAGAGAGGAGTAAAACAGTTTCCTGCTGCCCTAGCCGGTTTTGCTCAGTGTGTCCTGCGGGCCAAGGGGTCCGAGTCCAATTCCATTCAAGGGCAGGTGCCCGGGTTGCAGGCTCCTCCCTGCCCTGCCGGGTCAGGGCTCGTGCAGGAGGCATCCCGTGGGTGTGTTTCTCTCTCTCTCTTTCTCTCTGTCTTTCCCTCTCTCTCCCACTCTCCCTAAAAACCAATGGGAAAATACCCTCGGGTGAGGATTAACAACAACAACCGGACAATTTCTTGCTAAATTGATGACGAAACTCTGATCTCAGTCTCCAAGTTTAACGGACTGTGCTGCGTGTCGCTTTCGTTGACAGGAAGGCGAGAGCACGCCCGGGCCCTGACCCACACCCTCGGTGGGGCCGTAACACCTGCCGGGCGCCGGGGGCGGCGAGACCCGGTCCTCCCTCCCGGGAAGGCGACTCGTCCCCTCGCGACTACCTGCGCGTAGGGCCCGGATCAGAACCCGGAGACAGGGCGCCGGGGACGTCAGGCCGAGGGCGTGGCGTATGCAGATGAGCAGAAGCGCAGAGGCTGCCGGTCCCACTCGGCCTGCGCCCCCACGTCCCGCATCCGGAGATGGAAGCGCCCCCGGGGTTGTTGTCGCGACGGGCGAGTATGGCGCTCGGGTGGGTGGGGCGGCGGGGGTGCAGGGGCGTGTGGAGTAGAGTGAACGTGTGTGAAGAGTGAGGCGTGCGTGGGGGTGAGGGTGTGGGCGGGCTGTGCAACTCATACTTACCTGGCAGGGGAGATACCATGATCACGAAGGTGGTTTTCCCAGGGCGAGGCTTATCCATTGCACTCCGGATGTGCTGACCCCTGCGATTTCCCCAAATGTGGGAAACTCGACTGCATAATTTGTGGTAGTGGGGGACTGCGTTCGCGCTCTCCCCTGATCTCTACGTGTTCCAAAAATAGACAGGACAGTTTTTTGTGCTTGTTAGTATTAGTGGGACTTCGTTTCGTTTCTGTTGAAACTTGTATTTCAAACCGGTTTCCAAACAAGGAGTCGAGTATGGCAGAAATCATCACAGGTAGAAATTACAGTTTTAACTTTGACCCTGCTGTTTGACTTCTGTGCTTATTTGCTTGCTAAAACCATAGGAAAATCATTTTGATTTTCTGAAGTTATGTATGCTATCCAAATCAATTGAATACTCTATTGATGGTGGTTTGAATATCCCATTGATTGTGATCTCACTGGTTACAGGACAGCACAATTATTCTAAATTGCCTCAGTGGCCCCACATAATGTGTTTCAGTGATCCATAGACCCAAGACTATATTTAATCTTTATAGATAACTAACTTGCTCAATTTTGCTTCTGTAACTGCTTCGTGCAAACCAGGTTCCGCGTTCCAAACCCAAAGATGTAATCGATACCTTTGTGATATTCTGCCAATATAAGCCAGATGTGGAGAGCTTTTCGGGGCCGCGGGATCTGGAGCAGGTTGCCCCTCGTAGCCGCCGGCCTTTAATAAATGACTCCATAATTCGACTTCTTGAGGCGGCCTTTGTGAGATTCGGGGTACAATATAACAGGAGGAGCTGGATGGTTTGTGGAGCTGGGAAAGAGGAAAGGTGGTGTGAAGATTCGATTCGGCACGGGTCTCCCGCTGATAGTGTTCCTTACCGTAGTCAAGATCATACTGTTTCTGGAGCTCCAGTGGCGCAATCGGTTAGCGCGCGGTACTTATAAGATCATACTGTTTCTTTCCCTCCCACGTCCCACTAATGTTGCATGTCAGAAAAAGGATGGCATGGGTGGGGGCGGGCCTCCTGAGACAGCTCAATGTAAGATTTAAACTAGAATTTCACTCCTTGGTTCTAAGGCCTCGAGTAGCTAGCTCCCTGTTCCCAGGGCACTTTTTCTTTTAAACCCTTGTCGCGTCTCGCATTTTACTCTATTTTCTGCTGAGTGCCCCACTTAAAAAGGTCAGTTTGAGCCCAATTTCTATAGTTTGACTACAAAACATCAAGGATATTGAATAAGCTTTTCCAAATCAGGTATCACCAGTGTGAACCTCAGGGGTCTACAGGCCTGATCCACTTACTTTGTTAATCCTCACCGCTTTCCAGAGGGCGTGGGAGTGGGGGGGGGGGGGTAGGGGAGAGAGAGAAAGACAGAGAGAGAGACAGAGAGAGACAGAGAGAGAGAGAGAGAGAGAGAGAGAGAGAGAGAGAGCGCTTGCCTCCTGCGCGATTCCGACCTGGGCGGGGAAGGAACCTGCAATCAAGGGAGCGCCCTGACCGGGACAACTGAACCCGGGCCCTTCCAGCTCCGCCACTGAGCCACTGGGCCAGGCCCTGACCGACTCTCTTTTGCAGCCTCTTCTCCTGCTACCCTCCTCTCTCCTGGAAGAAGCCCCTCACCGCACATTCTCCCCGTTCCCTCCCAACTGTAGTCTATGCTTAATTTTTGTTGTTGTTGCAAAAGAGATTTATGTGATCTGAAGAGAAACCAGAGTATATATGCTTAATTTTTAAAGAAACTGTTACACTTTTCCAAAGTATTGCATCATATTTCCACTAACAGTGCGTGAAAGTTCCAGTTGCTATAATTTTTTTAAATAGTTTATTGCTATTTAGAGACAGAGGAAGGGAGAAGAGAGAAAATCAATGTGAGAGCCCAACACTGATCAGCTGCCACCTGCATGTCCGACACCGGGAATCGGAATCGAACCAGCAGCCCTTCATTGTACGGGATGACCCCCAACTAACTGAGCCACTCGGCCAGGGCCAGGTGCTATAATTTTTGTCAGAATTTTTCCATTGTAGCCATTCTAATTAAGGAGTATGGTGATATGCAATTGTAGTGTGTGTGTGTGTGTGTGTGTGTGTGTGTGTGTTTTAATTCTTACAATTAAGTTTCAATTATTTCCTGTGTTTACTAAAAGAGCTTAGATTTACTTTTATTTTATTTTTTTAAAATATATTTTATTGATTTTTCACAGAGAGGAAGGGAGAGGGATAGAGAGCTAGAAACATCGATGAGAGAAACATTGACCAGCTGCCTCCTGCACACCCCCCACCGGTGATGTGCCTGCAACCAAGGTACATGACCTTGACCGGAATCGAACCCGGGACCCTTCAGTCCGCAGACCGGTGCTCTATCCACTGAGCCAAACCGGTTTCGGCTAGATTTACTTTTAAAGCCATGTTTCATTCTAAAAAGTTTTCTATTAACAACTACATCCTATATAATAAAAGGCTAATATGCAAATTTTCCCTATGGGTGAGAGTTCGACCCACTGGGAGTTAGACGTGTGCTGACCACCAGGGGGCGGCATGGAACATGGCGGGCGTCAGTGACGTGGTGCTGGCAGTGGGTGGCAGTGGGGGCGCTGCCGGCCCCCATGGGCCCTGAGGAGAGCAGGAAAGCGGCGGGATGGTGGAGCAGGTGAGTGGGCGGTGCCAAGCCAAGGCTGGTGCAAAGGGAGGCCCAGGCCCAGGCTGGCATTAATTTTGTACACTGGGCCTCTAGTATTATAATAAAACTAGAGGCCCAGTGCACAAAATCCGTGCACGGGGGTGGTGTCCCTCAGCCTGGCCTGCACCCTCGCCAATCTGGGACCCCTCAGGGGATCTCCGACTGCCAGGACCGCTGGCTCCTAACCGCTCACCTGCCTACCTGCCTGATCGCCCCTAACTGCCTTTGCCTCGGCCCTTGCCACCGTGGCTTTGTCCAGAAGATGTCCGGTCTAATTAGCATCTTACCCTTTTATTAGTATAAACTAGAGGCCTGGTGCACAAAATTCATGCACTCGGGGGCCGGGTTCCCTCAGCCTGGCATGTGCCCTCTCACAGTCCGGGAGCCCTCAGAGGGATGTCTGACTGATGGCTTAGGCCCGCTCCTCGAGGGGAGTGGGCCTAAGCCATCAATCAGACATCCTTAGCACTGCCACGGAGGTGGGAGAGGCTCCCCCCACCGCCACTGCACTTGCCAGCCATGAGACTGGCTTCTGGCTAAGTGGTGCTCCCCCTGTGAGAGAGCACTGACCACCAGGGGGCAGCTCCTGCATTGAGTGTCTGCCTGCTGGTGGTCAATGTGCGTCATAGTGGCCAGTCAGGCTGAAACTGGCTCTCCAACATCCCCTGAAGTGTCCCGGATTGTGAGAGGACACAGGCCAGGCTGAGGGACTCCACTGGTGCACAATTGGGGCTGGGGAAGGATGCAGGAGGTTGGCTAGCCAGGGAGGGACCCCAGGAGGGCTCCCGGGTGTGTCCAGCACATCTCACTCAGTCCCAATCGGTTGGACCCCAACAGCAAACTAATCTACCGGTTGGAGCGTCTGCCCCCTGGTGGTCAGTGCACATCATAGTGAGCGGTTGAGCGGCCTTAGCATATCATTAGCATATTACGCTTTGATTGGTTGAATGGCTGACAGGATGACCAGACACTTAGCATATTAGGCTTTTATTATATAGGACTAGAGGCCTGGTGCATGAAATTCGTGCACTGGGGGGTGTACCTTAGCCTGGCCTGCACCCTCTCACAGTCTGGGAGCCCTCGGGGGATGTTTGACTGATGTCCGACTGCCGGCTTAGGTGGGGAGCGGGCCTAAGCCAGCAGTCGGACATCCTTAGTGCTGCTGTGGAGGCGGGAGAGGCTCCTGCCACCACTGCTGCGCTCTCCAACCATGAGCCTGGCTTCTGGCTGAGTGGCGCTTCCCCTGTGGGAGTGCATTGACCACCAGGGGCAGCTCCTGCTTTGAGCGTCTGTCCCCCGGTGGTCAGTGCGTCTCATAGTGACCGGTCCTTCTGCTGTTTGGTCAATTTGCATATTAGTCTTTTATTATATAGGATAATAAATTTCAAGTGTTCAAAAGTGAACAATTCATTTCATCATGGCCCATCCAATGTAAATCATTTATAAGAGTCAATCTGATTAAAAGCTTATACTAGCCGAAACCGGTTTGGCTCAGTGGATAGAGCATCGGCCTGTGGACTGAAGGGTCCCAGGTTCGATTCCGGTCAAGGGCATGTACCTTGGTTGCGGGCACATCCCCAGTAGGGGGTGTGCAATAGGCAGCTGGTCAATGTTTCTCTCTCATAGATGTTTCTAACTCTCTATCCCTCTCTCTTCCTCTCTGTAAAAAATCAATAAAATATTTTTTTTAAAAAAAAGCTTATACTAGAGTTCACTTTCTGTGTTGTACATTCTGTTGTTTTTAACAAATGTATGATGACATGTATCCACCATAAGTATCATCCGGAATAGTTTCACTGCCTAAAAGCCCTCTATGCTCCACCTTTCCCCTCTCTCTCTCTCTCAAATCAATAATTTGATATTGATGGTATATTTGCAAGTACCTTCAGTAAGTCCTCAGATTAAAAAAAAATTTTATGTTACTATGCAATGGAAGATCTAGCTTATTATTATTATTATTAATTTTTATTTTTTTGCTAATACTCACCCGAGGATATTTTCCATTGATTTTTTTAAATTTTTTTTTAGGGAGGGTGGGAGAGAGATGGAAAGACAGAGAGAAACATCGATGTGAGAGAAACACACATCGATTGTGCAAGCCCAACCAGGGCTCAGGCCAGGGAGGGGCCTGCAACTGAGATACGTGCCCTTGACTGGGCATCGAACCCAGGACCCTTTGGTCCGCAGGCTGACATTCTATCCACGGAGCCAAACTGGCTAGGGCGTCCTCAGATTTAAAAGGGTGTTTGTAATTTGATAAGCATCACAGATCAAATGGAAATTTTCTGTGCAATATCTCAGTTCATAAATTAACTTTGATTTGGGAGTATCTGAGTCACCAAGTTTTCCATGCTTTTAAGATGTTTTTGTTAAATATTGCTTTGATTAGTAAGAGTTTTAGTCTTGTACCTAGACACATTTCCAAAAGGAAACTTGAGTTGCCTTAAAATAAAACCTATCCTTGTTTTATGGATCTCTTTCTCTCACCTTCAATAGCGGACTTACATAGGCCAAATTAGGAATCCTTTAGCTATACAACTGTTATTTGTGGGCTTTACTTTTATTTTTGCAGGTATTTTACCAGACTAAGATATCAAATTCATAAAAAAAGTTTTAGACTATATTGTACGCTAAGTTTACAGAGGAAATTTTTCTTTTCCCCTGACTTACAATTTTTTTAAAAATATTTTATTGATTTTTTTACAGAGAGGAAGGGAGAGGGATAGAGAGCTAGAAACATCAATGAGAGAGAAACATGGATCAGCTGCCTCCTGCACACCCCCTACCGGGGATGTGCCCGCAACCGATGTACATGCCCTTGACCGGAATCGAACCTGGGACCTTTCAGTCTGCAGACCGACGCTCTATCCACTGAGCCAAACCGGTTTCGGCCTGACTTACAATTTCTAAAAGGAGAAAAAACAAATCAGACTTGAAAACATACTTTAGCCCTGACTGGGCGGTCAGTTGGTTAGAGTGTTGCCCTGATAAGTAAGGCTGTGGGTTCGATCCCCGGTCAGTGCACACACAAGAATCAATCAACAAATGCGCAAATAAGTGGAACAGCACATCCATGTTTCTTTCTCTCGCTCTCGCTCTCTCTCTCAAAATAATAAATTAAAGAAACAAAGAAAAATAATCATTTAAAATCAAGAGATAAATCACCATTGACAAAAGAGATGGCTTTTTGTTAAATAGTTGATTTCAAAAACAATAAAAAATAGTTACCTTAGCAGCTTGAGGTTCTCTTTTTTTAAAATATATATATATTGATTTTAGAGAGGAAAGGAGGAAGAGAGAGAGAGAGAGAGAAAGAGAGACATCAATGATGAGAGAGAATCATCGATCAGCTGCCTCCTGCAAGCCCCCTAATGGGAAACAAGTCCGCAACCTGGGCATGTGCCCTTGACCAGAATCGAACCCAGGACCTTTCAGTCTGCAGGCTGACGCTCCATCCAATGAGCCAAACCAGCTAGGTCAGCTTGAGATTCTCTTAAGTAATATTTTAGAAGGTCAGAAAGTTTGAGATCCTGGTCAGCAGACACTTATGCTTCTATTTTCTGAAAGGGGGGAAGAAAATTGGCGTTTATTCATCACATATTCTAAACTCAGTGTTTTCTTTCTTAATTACTGTACATAATCTATAATAATGAAAGGGTAATATGCTAATTAGACCAGATGTCTTCCGGATGTCATTCCGGACATCCTTCCTGACCAAGCCGGTCCGGAGGGAAGCCAGCCTGAATCCTGGGTTCCTGCAGGCAGCCAGAGGAGGGAAGCCGGTGCCGGCAGCCAGGGGAAGGAAGGCAGAGTCTTGAATGAATTTCTGTGCATCGGGCCTTTAGTTAAAGGTATAAATAACTATAGTATTCATTCCTATGCAATCTGAGTTTCCTTTCTACAAGCTGTTACTTTTCTTTGTAACTCTGACACACAAAAAATGAGCAGGGAAAAAAAGATGAGGTCAAATGAAATTAGTGAATTTATGGAAGAACTCTATATTAGACTCAATTTCTTATCTATAAAGAGTTCCAATATTGTCCTTCAGCGTCACTTGTATCTTCTCTCTATTCATTTCAATGGCAATTGATATGCACACGTGATTTTAAAGTAATAAAGCTGGCAGTGGTAAACTAGATAATTGAAACTAATCCATGCAAGGAGGAAACCAGAAAACATAGTCAAAATATTAACAAAATGTGTTTGAAGACAGCACGGCGCAATCAACAGATGTGGTTAGTTTAAACTGGGATCAAATGGGAAGTAGCCATGTCAGATTAAAAAGGTAAGACCAGTCCTAGCCGGTTTGGCTCAGTGGGTGGAGCATTGGCCTGTGGACTAAAGGGTCCTGGGTTCAACTCCGGTCAAGAACACATGCCTGGGTTGTGGGCTCAATCCCCAGTGGGGGGCGTGAAGGAGGCAGCCGATCAATGATTCTCTCTCATCACTGATATTTCTATCTCTCTCTCCCTCTCCCTTCCCTCTCTGAAATCAATTTTAAAAATATTGTTTTAAAAAAGGTGAGAACTTTACATTCATTCAGGAGAATCAGAGTTTGATAAAGATGGATATGTCAACAAAATACAAGATGGGGACCTTGTTTGGATGCTGACTCAAAAAAAAATTCCGAAAAAAAAAAATTCCGCTGTAAAAAGCCAATTTTGAGACAACTGGAAACATCTGTCTTCTGGGTATTGGATGGCATTAAGGGGAATCATTGGTTATACTAGTATATTAAAATTATTTATCTTAAGAAACAGAGATGTAGCCCTGGCTGGGTAACTCAGTTTCTTAGAGCATCATCCAGATATGCCAAGGTTGCGGGTTTGATCCCTGGTCAGGGCAAATGCAAGAACCAACCAATGAACGCATAAACAAGTGGAACAACAAATCCATGTTTTTCTCTTTCTCTCTCTAACATCAATACATTAAAAAAAAAAAAGCTGCCGAAACCGGTTTGGCTCAGTGGATAGAGCGTCGGTCTGCGGACTGAAAGGTCCCAGGTTCGATTCCGGTCAAGGGCATGTACATTGGTTGCTGGCACATCCCCGGTAGGGGGTGTGCAAGAGGCAGCTGGTCGATGTTTCTCTCTCATCGATGTTTCTAGCTCTCTGTCCCTCTCCTTTCCTCTCTGTAAAAAATCAATAAAATATATTTTTAAAATAAAAAAAAAAAAAAAGCTGTGGTACATTTACACAATACAATAGTACTTGGCCATAAATAAAAGAAAATCTAACCTATAAAAAACACAGAGATGTACACAAAGGGCAGAAAAGACAAAGAACTTTAAGCAATGTAGAAAATGCTAACATTCGGGATATCTGGGTGATGCACGTATATGAATTTTTGGTCTTACTCTTGCAACTTTTCTGTAAGTATGAAATTGTTGTCAAAACAAAAAGTAAAGCCCGGCCGGCATGGCTCAGTGGTTGAGTGTCAATCACAGTTCGATTCCCAGTCAGGGCACATGTCCAGGTTGTGGGCTCAATCCCCAGTGTGGGGTCTGTAGGAGGCAGATGATCAATGATTTTCTCTCATCATTGATGATTCTATCTCTCTCCCCCTCTCCCTTCCTTTCTGAAATCAATTAAAAAATATTTTTAAAAATGTTAAAATAAAAAACCTTGCACATCCACCAGAATACCTAAAATAAAATAAAATAAAATAAACACAGTACCAAATATTATAAGCTTGTGCAGCAACCCAATGCTCATTCTTTCTGGTGGGAATGTAAACTGATACAATCACTTAGGGAAATGTTTTGGCAGTATCTACAAAATCTGTTCACCTGGATACTCTGGGACCCACCAATTCCCCTTCTAGTTATGTACACCCAACAGAAATGTGCACTCTGTTCAACTGAAGATGCACAAGAATGGTCTTAGCAGCACCATTTGTAACGAACTCCAAAGTAGAAACTATCCAATGGTCTACCAACAGTAGAACAGATAAATTTAGTATATTCTTGCAATAGCATACTATACAGTAGTAAGAATGAAGGAAATATACCTACATGTAACAACATGGATGATCTTATGTACATAATGTTGACTAAATGAAACTAGACACAAAAGAATGCATACTGCATTTATAGAAAATATGGAAATAAAACTAATCTTTGCAGTTAGAAGCTAGGATAGTGGTTAGCCTTATAGGAATTGAATTGGTAGCTAGGGAGGGCATCTGGGTTGCTGGTAACGTTCTCTTTCTTGATTTGGGTGTTCATTACATAGATGTGTTAAATTTGTAAAATTTCACCGAGATGGGGAGGGAACCAGGTGGAGGGGGACAGTGGGTTGGGAGGTAAAGGGCAGACATCTGTAATACTCTCAACAATAAAGGTTAAACAGCCCCAGTGTTTGACAAGTGTTGTTCCACTTGTTTATGCATTCATTGGTTGGTTCTTGCATTTGCCCTGACCAGGGATCAAACCCGTAACCTTGGCATATCTGGACGATGCTCTAAGTAACTGAGCTACTCAGTAGATAGAGTGCCGGCCTGCAGACTGAAAGGATCCAGGTTTGATTTCGGTCACCGGCACATGCCCGGGTTGCGGGCTCGATCCCATTTGGGGGCGTGCAGGAGGCAGCAGATCAATGATTCTCTCTCTTCATTGATGTTTCTATCTCTCTATCCGTCTCCCTTCCTCTCTAAAATTAATAAAAAATGTTTTTAAAAAAATGTTTTTAAAAAATGTGTGCTGGGTCTGAAGTATTGTGTGTGCCCAGCCTGCCAACAAAATTTTTGTGTGTTATTTATATTTACTTTTTAAAAAATCAGAATCCTGCTCTGGTTGGGTTGGCTCAGTGGCTGGAGTGTCCTGCGGGCCAAGGGGTCCGAGTCCAATTCCATTCAAGGGCAGGTGCCCGGGTTGCAGGCTCCTCCCTGCCCTGCCGGGTCAGGGCTCGTGCAGGAGGCATCCCGTGGATGTGTTTCTCTCTCTCTATTTCTCTCTGTCTTTCCCTCTCTCTCCCACTCTCCCTAAAAACCAATGGGAAAATACCCTCGGGTGAGGATTAACAACAACAACCGGACAATTTCTTGCTAAATTGGTGACGAAACTCTGATCTCAGTCTCTCAGTTTAACGGACACTGTGCTGCGTGTCGCTTTCGTTGACAGGAAGGCGAGAGCACGCCCGGGCCCTGACCCACACCCTCGGTGGGGCCGTGACACCTGCCGGGCGCCGGGGGCGGCGAGACCCGGTCCTCCCTCCCGGGTCGGGGACTCGTCCCCTCGCGGCCACCTGCGCGTAGGGCCCGGATCAGAACCCGGAGACAGGGCGCCGGGGACGTCAGGCCGAGGGCGTGGCGTATGCAGATGAGCAGGAGCGCAGAGGCTGCCGGTCTCACTCCGCCTGCGCCCCCACGTCCTCGCATCCGGAGATGGAAGCGCCCCCGGGGTTGTTGTCGCGACGGGAGCGGTTGGCGCTCGGGTGGGTGGGGCGGCGGGGGTGCCGGGGCGTGTGGAGCAGAGTGAACGTGTGTGAAGAGTGAGGCGTGCGTGGGGGTGAGGGTGTGGGCGGGCTGTGCAACTCATACTTACCTGGCAGGGGAGATACCATGATCACGAAGGTGGTTTTCCCAGGGCGAGGCTTATCCATTGCACTCCGGATGTGCTGACCCCTGCGATTTCCCCAAATGTGGGAAACTCGACTGCATAATTTGTGGTAGTGGGGGACTGCGTTCGCGCTCTCCCCTGGTTCTTCTGGTTATAAAGGCAGAAACAAGTCTGATGTGGAATAGGTTGTGTCGCTGGCTCACTCATGTGAGGGTGTGTGTTACTTTTCTTAAATACTGCATAAAGTTTCGTTTTAGTTCATCTGTTTTGCCTTTTCTTCGCCTCTCTCCCGGCTGTTCAGAATCTTTTTTTTTTTCTCCACCCCCACCCCAAGGGGGAGCATCTTGTCACACCACCGATTGAAGCAAAACAGCACAACATGCTGCCGCTTCACCCAAAAGCGGTGTTTTTACTTTGCCCTTTCTTGACGGCTCAGTGGGTCATTAGCAGAAGGCCCAACGAGTGCTTTTCAAAGAGGTATAATCTCTTAAACTAGTTTTACATTCTTGTTTCCTATTCCCCCAGGTGCAAGTTTTTATCAGCGCAGAACCGGGCAATCCCAAAGCAAATAATGCCTGACGGTGGGTTGGCGGGTTTCTCCCAAAGTGCAGGTTGGGAATGAGAGCTTGTGAAAGTTCTGTCCTGCAGAAGCTGCTCATTGTGTTAGGTACCTGCAGCCAAGGCTATCCTACCTATAGAGCTCTTTAAAAAATATAGATAGATAGATAGATAGATAGATAGATAGATAGATAGATAGATAGATAGATCGAGCTATCTATCTATATGTATATATTGATTTCAGAGACAGAGGGAGATAGAAACACCAATGATCAGAGAGAATCATTGATTGTCTGCCTCCTGCACGCCCACCCCCACCCCTACTCCCATCCCCACCCCCAACCCTACCCTCCGCTGGGGATCAGGCCTGCCTGCAACCGCGCATGTGCCCTGAAGGGGAATCGAACCGTGACCTCCTGGTTCATAGGTCGATCCTCAACCACAGAGGCAAACCAGCCGGGCAGTCTCTATTCTTTGGAATTGATTTTGTATAAAATTTGAGTGAAGATGGACATATTGACAAAACCCAAAACTAATTTAATATATGAATAATTACACTGGAATACACAAATAATAAATTTTTTGGTAAATAAATAATTTTATATATTATTTAATATTGACCTGCTCAAGTACATTTTAAAAGTCTAGTTTTTTCCATTCACTTTTTAAATATTTCTCTTCTGATTTCAGTAGCATTTTATGTATGGGAACTTGTAGAGAATTTAGATGTCAAAAATAGTTTCTATTCTTGCCTTGCTTTGTGTAGCCTTTTTGGACTCAGAATTTTCATTATTTAAATACCAGTTTGAGAAAGCAGTTTTCAGTGAAAAAATAGTTTTGCCTCCTCTGTCATTTTTTTTTAAGTATATTACTTTTATTGATTTCAGAGGAAGGGAGAGGGAGAGATAGAAATATCAATGATGAGCCCTGACCGGTTTGGCTCAGTGGATAGAGCGTCGGCCTGTGGATCAAAGGGTGCCAGGTTCGATTCCGGTCAAGAGCATGTACCTTGGTTTCGGGTGCATGCCCAGTGGGGGGTGTGCAGGAGGCAGCTGGTCGATGTTTCTCTCTCATCAATGTTTCTAACTCTCTATCCCTCTCCCTTCCTCTCTGTAAAAAATCAATAAAATATATTTTTAAAAAAGAAATATCAATGAGTGAGAATCCTTGATTGGCTGCCTCCTGCACGCCCACGCCCCCTACTGGGATGGATCCCAAAACCCGGGCATGTGCCCTTCCTTGACTGGAATTGAACCGGGGACCCTTCAGTCCCCAGGCCTGTGCTCTATCCACTGAGACAAACTGTCTAGGGCTGTCATCTTCTTTTTAATGACTTGTTAATTGTACAAGAACTGTAATTGGAGGAATCGTTTTTAAAATTTTTTAAGGAAAATATAAATAGAAAAAATATGTAGCTTAGGAAATGGGATTCCTCATTCTGTATTAAAAAGCTATGAACTTTAACCCTGGCCGGTTTTGCTTGTGGTGAGAGCATCAGCCTGAGGACTGAAAGGTCTTGGGTTTGATTCCGGATCACGGGCATGTACCTCCATTGCAGGTTCCCCAGTCCCCGCAGGGGTACGTGAAGGAGGCTGCCAATCCATGTGTTTTTTGTTTTGTTTTAAATATATTTTATTGATTTTTCACAGAGAGGAAGGGAGAGGGACAGAGAGCTAGAAACATCGATGAGAGAGAAACATCGATCAGCTGCCTCCTGCACACCCCCCACTGGGGATGTGCCCGCAACCAAGGTACATGCCCTTGACCGGAATCGAACCTGGGACCTTTCAGTCCGCAGGCCGACGCTCTATCCACTGAGCCAAACCGGTTTTGGCTCCATGTGTCTCTCACGTTGTTGTTTCTCTCTCTCCTCCTCTCCTCCCTCCCTTCCACTCTCTCTAGAAATCAATGGGGGAAAATATCCTCAGGTGAGGATTAAAAGAAAAAAGTGTGAACTTCAGACGTGATACTTAGCCATATCCTTAACATTTTTGAAATTAGCACAGGTGACCAAGAGAAAAAGAAGAAACGACACAGGATTCCAAAAAGTGAAGAATGACTATGTGATCCTGAGAAAGATGACAGAGACCAGGCCTGGGGTGACGCTCGGGGAAGAGGGTAAGAAATTAAATTAGGTCTCTTGCTGCAACGCCGCAGTGGGACCCCGACCCCCATCTGGAGCGAAGGCCTCGGGTTGTTAAAGAACAGGGCAGACCGGCCGGACCCGGGGACGCCGCAGCTTCCGAAAGGCCAAGCTGAAGAAGACGGGGTGCAGAACACCGTGCCCACCGGAGAGACAGGCCATGGAACAGGAGAGGCGGAGGGAAATGTCCTCAGAACCTGGGATTTCCCATCCCGGCGTCTTCGGGACCCAGTCCTGATGCGGAGAAAAAGGCACCTGCAAGGACTCGAGCGGCAAACGGCACCGGGAACCGGACACGCCGGCCCCTGCCATCGGCCTGTGGGTCTGAGGGGACCCGCCCCCGCGGACCGCCAAACTCTCCGGTTTCCCCTCGGTTGTTGTAGAAAATTATTTGTGTGATGAATGAAATAAAACACACCTCATGGCACAAAACAAGAACAAAAAACACTTTAATATTTAGAATCTTTAGAGAAAAGGATTAAAAGATAATCTCACCACATCCACATTTTGATGTATGTGTATGCTTATATAGATGTACCTAAGTTTGAGAACAAACTGCTGAATAGTTTATTTTGAAAATAAAGCAAATTTCAAACAGTTGATTTTTTAAAAAAACTTAAAATCTTTATTGTTGAGAGTTATTACAGACACAATAACCGCCCAGTGTGAATGAATCAAAATTACACTTTTTTTTTTGTTAGATCCGCAAATAATGTATTTTATGGTGTGCTGCAGAATTTAGTAAGTTTGTGTGCTATGAGATGAAAATGGTTGAAAACCAGTTCTTTATGCTCTGAGGAGAAACAGAAGCGGGCCAGACAGGGGAGAGGCCTAGGAGTCTATTGGGTGGGAACCAGGAGAATACGGGATGAGGGGCAAATTCCATGAGAGTAAACAATGGCAGGAGAAGAAAATGCCAGGAACTTTTCCAGATTAAATAAACCTAAAAAGACATGCACTGAATGCAACACATTGTCTTGAATTTCCTTTCGAAGTTAAGAACATTATTAGGACAACAGGTTCGATTCCCAATCAGGGCACATGCCATGCCCGGTTGCAGGCTTGATCCCCAGCGGAGGGAGGGGGTGAGAGTGGGGATGGGGGTAGTAGGGGTGGGGGTGGGCGTGCAGGAGGCCACCGATCAATGATTCTCTCTGATCATTGGTGTTTCTATCTCCCTCTGTCTCTGGAATCAATATATACATATAGTTAGCTCTATCTATCTATCTATCTATCTATCTATCTATCTATCTATCTATCTATCTTTTTTAAAGGGCTCTATAGGTAGGATAGCCTTGGCTGCAGGTAACCAGGACAATGAGCAGCATCTGCAGGACAGAACTTTCACGAGCTCTCATTCCCAACCTGCACTTTGGGGGAAACCCGCCAACCCACCGTCAGGCATTACTTGCTTTGGGATTGCCCAGTTCTTAAAAGCCGGGAGAGAAACGAAGAAAGTACAAAACGGAAACTAAAACGAAATTCACGACAGTAATTCCTTAAGAAAAAGAAAGCACTTTTTCTTACGTGAATGAGCCAACAACACCAAACTTTTACTCTAGTTAAACTTATATCTGCCTTTGTACCAGGAACGACCAGGGGAGAGCGCGAACGCAGTCCCCCACTACCACAAATTATGCAGTCGAGTTTCCCACATTTGGGGAAATCGCAGGGGTCAGCACATCCGGAGTGCAATGGATAAGCCTCGCCCTGGGAAAACCACCTTCGTGATCATGGTATCTCCCCTGCCAGGTAAGTATGAGTTGTACAGCCCGCCCACACCCTCACCCCCACGCACGCCTCACTCTTCACACACGCTCACTCTACTCCACACGCCCCTGCATCCCCGCCGCCCCATCCACCCGAGCGCCAACCGCGCCCGTCACGACAACAACTCTGGGGGCGCTTCCATCTCCGGATGCGGGGATGTGGAGGCGCAGGCGGAGTGGGACCGGCAGCCTCTGCGCTCCTGCTCATCTGCATACGCCACGCCCTCGGCCTGACGTCCCCGGCGCCCTGTCTCCGGGTTCTGATCCCGGCCGGTGGCGCGCTGGTGGCCGCTAAGGGACGAGTCCCCGACCCGGGAGGGAGGACCGGGTCTCGCCGCACTCGGCGCCCGGCAGGTGTTACGGCCCCACCGAGGGTGTGGGTCAGGGCCCGGGCGTGCTCTCGCCTTCCTGTCAACGAAAGCGACACGCAGCACAGTGTCCGTTAAACTTAGAGACTGAGATCAGAGTTTCGTCATCAATTTAGCAAGAAATTGTCCGGTTGTTGTTGTTAATCCTCACCCGAGGGTATTTTCCCATTGGATTTTAGGGAGAGTGGGAGAGAGAGGGAAAGACGGAGAGAAATAGAGAGAGAGAAACACACCCACGGGATGCCTCCTGCACGAGCCCTGACCCGGCAGGGCAGGGAGGAGCCTGCAACCCGGGCACCTGCCCTTGAATGGAATTGGACTCGGACCCCTTGGTCCGCAGGACACACTGAGCCAAACCGGCTAGGGCAGCAGGAAACTGTTTTACTCCTCTCTCCTGACCTCTCAGGTTAGATGGTGGCCCCGTCGTGCACCGTGACGGGTCCCTGGGACAGAATATCCGGCCAAGGCGTCCCTTCGCGGTGCGCACGCGTGGGCCGGGGCGGGGGTGGCGCGTGTTTGAAATGAAATGAACACAATGTCCCGCTCCGGCCAGCGGGGTTCCTCTCCCTCCGGACCAGAGGGTAACCGATCCATGGAAGGCAACCGATCCATGTTTCTCTCTCACATTGATGTGTTGTTGTTTTTTTTCTCTCTCTCCCTTTCTGTCTCTAAAAGCAATAAAAAACACATCCTGGAGTGAGGATTAAAAAACAAAAAACAACGAAAAAAACGCTATGCCTGTGAAAAGTAATAAACTGAAGCACAACAAAACGAGGTGAGCCTGTACTTTACTGTAACAGCCCTAAACATTTAATGCCGTGTCCTCCTCTGGGCACCACATCTGGAGGCACTTGAGGTCACGTGCTCAAGTATTGGTGGGCGGTGTTGACATTGATTACTTGGTTAAGGTGGTGTATCAGTTACCCAGTGCTGTGTAACCAAGTGCCCTGAAACAGTGATTTAAAATAATGACCATTTATTTGCTCACAATTCTTTGGATCGGCAGTTCTGGCTGGGCTCAGCTGGGCAGTTCTTCAGGTCTCCAGGTCTCCAGTGGAATCACTCAAACAGCTGCAGCCAGCTGCAGCGCTGCATGTGCCTTGACTGGGAAATGAACTGTGACCTCCCGGCCCACACATAGGTCGAAGCTCAACCACTGAGCCACGCCGGCCGGGCCATCACCGGTTTTATTTATTTGGATGTTCACATGTTCTCCGATCGGCCTATGAAAGCCCCTGCGGATCGGCGGCCTTTGGCGATGTGCACAGACTTTATGGAGCGTTTCCTTATTTCCTGGCTCAGTGTGTTCCGGGCTCATCCGGGGAAGGGGTCCCCTTCCCTGGCTCCTGGGAAACCATCTGTTTCTTCGAAGACCCGGTTCTTTTCATTGGGGAATGGCATTTGGAAAGCAAGAGCAGCCCGCAGGGTGTGCTTATTGTTACACGTGGATCGGTCTCGGACTCTAGGAAATACATATATTCCCTACACATATCTAGATCTATTGAAGAGAATGAGGCCCTAGCCGGTTTGGCTCAGTGGATAGACCTTGGCCTCCGGACTGAAGGGTCCCTGCTTCACTCCGGTCAAGGGCACGTACCTCCCGGCCCTGGACGGGGCCCGCGGGAGGCAACCAACCCATGTGTCCCTCACATCGGTGTTTCTCTCTGTCTCTCCCTCTCCCTGCCACTCTTCCTGAACATCAGTGGAGAAAATATCCTTGGGGGAGGGTTAAAATAATGTTAATAATAATGAGCCCCCACTGATATCTTCAGTTCCAGTTTCCCACCTAACACCACACCCTTCCTCCTGCCCTCCCATTCCGTACACGACTCCCAGCCCCCTTTCCTCACTAACTCCTACAATACACACAGCATCGTGACAGATGTGTTATCGTCACAAAGCTGTGAGAAACGAACCTACTGTGGGACACTTTCGTATTGGTTGTCACTTCTTTTCCTTAGACTTGAAGATGCTTTAAGTTCATATACTGGGCTGAAAAGTCATTTTGGTTGTGTGTGTGTGTGTGTGTGTGTGTGTGTGTGTGTGTCTTCTATTTTCACATTTTTCCTAGACAAAAGGTAGCATATTACACATATTTTCGCATTTATTTTTTTCAATGAATCATATCTAGAAATAGCTGCAAACCGGCCCTAACCTGCTCCAGGCCACAAGGCAGCCAAAGAGAAAGTAAACCACCTGGAATCCCAAACGGTGATCTCCCGCTGGTGGAAATTTTAGAAAAAAGACGGTGAGAAAATCGAGCCCCTCAATCTAACTTTAAACCACAAACTAATGTTTATTTCAACAACAAGACTCAGAGCAGATCTCTCCTGAGTTTTCTCCACTGGAGTCGCGCGGCCGGCGGCTCAGAATGCAAGACAGGGCGCCCGGGATGTCAGGCCGAGGGCGTGGCGTATGCAGATGAGCAGGAGCGCAGGGGCTGCCGGTCCCACTCGGCCCGCGCCTCCACGTCCCCGCATCCGGAGATGGAAGCGCCCCCGGGGTTGTTGTCGCGACGCGAGCGGTTGGCGCTCGGGTGGGTGGGGCGGCGGGGGTGCCGGGGCGTGTGGAGCAGAGTGAGCGTGTGTGAAGAGTGAGGCGTGCGTGGGGGTGAGGGTGTGGGCGGGCTGTGCAACTCATACTTACCTGGCAGGGGAGATACCATGATCACGAAGGTGGTTTTCCCAGGGCGAGGCTTATCCATTGCACTCCGGATGTGCTGACCCCTGCGATTTCCCCAAATGTGGGAAACTCGACTGCATAATTTGTGGTAGTGGGGGACTGCGTTCGCGCTCTCCCCTGGTTCTTCTGGTTATAAAAACAGACAGTGTGTTGATTGTGGGGGTACGTTGCCTTTCCATACCTGGTGCCTTATCATTCTTTTCAAAAGACTAGTTTTTTTGGTTTTTTTCTCAAGAACTTAAGCATCCCGTTTGTAATTCTTTCTGTTGCTTTTTTCCACGGTGTGTGTACCTTCCTGTTGTTTCATGTGCCTTTTGACCTGCAACTGCAATTGCAGACTCTTCCGTCTGATCTTTCCAAGCCCTACAGAGTCAGTATCAACTTATTTTTCTTCAACTTTTACTTATTGGTTTCAGAGAAACATCCACTACTTGCTCCACTTTATGCAGTCATTGGTTGATTTTTTTTTTTTATGGCAGTAAGTTGGTTCTTCATTCCTCCCCTCCCCCCTTTATGTTGTTGACACTATTACAGACGATGTCCCATTTCCCCCACTTTTGCCCGCTTCCACCCAGCCCGCCTTCCCTCTGTCCGTCACCACACTGCTGTCCCTGTCATGTACGTTCTTTATCTAATCCCTTCACCTTCTTGCATCCAGTCCCCTCTCCTCCCTCCCCTCTGACAGCTGTCAGTGTGTTCCATGTATCCATGCCTTTGTTTCTATTTTGTTCGTCAGTTTATTTTCTTCATTGGATCTGTAAGTGAGACCATACGGTATTTGTCTTTCTTTGACAGGCTTATTTCACTTCGCATAATAATCTGCAGGTCCATCCATGTTGTCCCAAAAGGTAAGATTTCCTTCCTTGTTACGGCCGGGTATTATTCCGTACCCATTGTGTCCATAAATGTGCCACAGCTTTTTTATCCGCTCATTTACTGATGGGCATTTGGCCTGTTTCCGGATCTCGGCTATCCTCAATAATGCTGCCATGAACATAGGAGTGCATATATCCTTTCTGATTGGTGTTTCAGGAGTCTTAGGATATATTCCCACAAGTGGGCTCGCTGGGTCACACAGCAGTGCCATTTTTAATGTTTGAGGAAAGTGGACACCTTTCCACAGCGGCTGCACCAGTCTGCAGTCCTACCAAAGGTGCACTGGGGTTCCCTCTTCTCCACATCCCCACCAGCACTTGTTTATCCACAGTAGCCATTCTGGCAGGTGTGAGGTGATATCTCATTGTGGTTTTAATTGGTTCTTGTATGTGCCCTGACCGGGGATCAAACCCTCCACCTTGGCACATCGGGACGATGCTCTAATCTGACCAGGGCAGAATCAACATTTAAAAAAATTTTTTTTTATTGATTTTTTTTTTACAGAGAGGAAGGGAGAGGGACAGAGAGTTAGAAACATCGATGAGAGAAAAACATCAATCAGCTGCCTCCTGCACGCCCCCAACTGGGGATGTGCCCGCAAGCAAGGTACATGCCCTTGACCGAAATCGAACCTGGGACCCTTCAGTCCCCAGACCGACGCTCTATCCACTGAGCCAAACCGGTTTCGGCAAGGCTAGGGATTCTTGACTCTCGTTCACTGCTCCATTCATAGTTGGCTAGAATAGCGCATGGCGATAATAGGCCTTTGATATGCTTATTTGATTAACTTACTGATCTCGGGCTTTAAAATAAAAATGTTCCCAGCAGGTTCCCAGGTTCTACCTCTGAGTCCGGATCAGATTAGTAATGCTGTGTCCTTCCTACAGAGAAACCACAGAAATGGCACCATCCCCTCTCTGCTCCATCAGTAATGTCTCTGAACACCATGGGCTTGAACCCGTGAGTGAGAGCCATGAAGTACAGTCCCCGCGCCCAGGGGGAGGCCACTCTGGTCCTCACCATAGCCTCCCACCTGCCTCCTGCAGCCCCCTCTCGCCTCAGGAGAATGTGACCACCGGACGGCAGGAAAGGGGAGGCCGAGAGCAAGCACCTTACTCTTCTCACGCACCCGCCTCTTCCGTTCCTCCTTTGTGTCACCCTGATCCACGCTGTAGCAGAGTCAGAACTTTCCTTTTACCCTTTTCGGGTCTCCAAAAGGGCCAGAGAGAAGCGTACAGATTTCTAGGTGTACATTGGGAGCCCCCGTAGGAAAATTACAGTCCAAAGAAGTGAGGCTAGACAGGTTCCCAGAGTCCTGGTTTCTCTTATTGGAGAACAGTATGTAGAGACCAAGATCTAGTGCTCAGTGTTTGCTGATACTTGCTTTTAAGTCCTGTGCCCATTTTATTCACTGGTTTACAACCCATTATTAGCATGGACTTGACCTGGCCAGTGGGAAGAACCCTTTCAAACTGTCTCTCCGGTTCTTGACATGGCCCCATCAGTCACTGTACATTTCTGTACTTTTTATTTTTTTAAAATAAATCTTTATTTTTCAGATTATTACAATTATTCCTCTTTTTTCCCCCATAGCTCCCCTCCACCCGGTTCCTACCCCACCCTCTGCCCTTACCTCCCCCCCGCACTGTCCTCATCCATAGGTGTACGATTTTTGTCCAGTCTCTTCTCACACCCCACACACCCCTTCCCCCCTGAGAATTGTCAGTCCACTCCCTTTCTATGCCCCTGATTCTATTATATTCACCAATTTATTCTGTTCATCAGGTTTTTTATTCACTTGATTTTTAGGCTCACTTGTTTTTTTGTTTGTTTGTTTGTTTGTTTTTTAAATATATCTTATTGATTTTTTACAGAGAGAAACGGAGAGGGATATAGAGTTAGAAACATCAATCAGCTGCCTCCTGCACACCTCCCACAGGGGATGTGCCCCCAACCGAGGTAAATGCCCTTGACTGGAATCGAACCTGGGACCTTTCAGTCCGCAGGCCGACGCTCTATCCACTGAGCCAAACCAGTTAGGGCATAGGCTCACTTGTTGATAGATATGTATTTGTTGTTCATAATTTTTATCTTTACCTTTTCTTCTTCTTCCTCTACTTAAAGAATACCTTTCAGCATTTCATATAATACTGGTTTGGTGGTGATGAACTCCTTTAGCTTTTTCTTGTCTGTGAAGCTCTTTATCTGACCTTCAATTCTGAATGATAGCTTTGCTGGGTAGAGTAATCTTGGTCGTAGGTTCTTGCTATTCATCACTTTGAATATTTCTTGCCATTCCCGTCTGGCCTGCATAGTTTCTGTTGAGAAATCAGCTGACAGTCGTATGGGTGCTCCCTTGTAGGTAACTGTTTTTCTCTTGCTGCTTTTAAGATTCTCTCTTTGTCTTTTGCTCTTGGCATTTTAATTATGATGTGTCTTGGTGTGGTCCTCTTTGGATTCCTTTTGTTTGGGGTTCTGTGTGCTTCCTGGACTTGTAAGTCTATTTCTTTCACCAGGTGGGGGAAGTTTTGGGTCATTATTTCTTCAAATAGGTTTTCAGTATCTTGCTCTCTCTCTTCTTCTGGCACCCCCATAATTCTGATGTTGGTACGCTTGAAGTTGTCCCAGAGGCTCCTTACACTATCTTCATATTTTTGGATTCTTTTTTCTTTTTGCTTTTCCGGTTGAGTGTTTTTTTGCTTCTTTGTATTTCAAATCTTTGACTTGATTCTTGTGTTCCTCTAGTCTGCTGTTGGATCTCTGTATAATATTTTTTATTTCAGTCAGTGTATGCTTAATTTCTAGTTGGTCCTTTTTCATATCCTCGAGGGTCTGGCTACATTTATAGGCCTTTTCTAGAAAATTCTTTTTTTCTTTTCTTAAAATATTTTTATTTGTTTCAGAGAGGAAGGAAGTGGGAGACAGAGATAGAAACACCCATGATGAGAGAGAATCATGGATCGGCTGCCTCCTGCAAGTCCCCCACTGGGGATCGAGCCCGCAACCAGGAACTGGAATTCAGTGCAGTCGGGAGCTTTTGTCTCCCTCCCGATTGAGAAAGCCAGCCTCATACTCAGTTGCCAGCCCTCTCCACGTGGGCGCCTCGGCAGCTCTGCCTCCTGCAGCTCCTCTGAGTCTCAGTGTGCTTTTCTCTTTCCTTCTAGTTGTAGAATCTCCACTCAGCCAGCCTTCCTGTGGTTCTGGATGATGTCCGTTTTTTCTTTTAGTTGTAGTTTTGAAATTGTTGTGCGAGGCAGCAGTTTAGATGTTTACCTATGCCGCCATCTTGATTTCTCCCATTTCTGTACACTTTAGCATAGCTACGGTTCCAGGCTCAGCCCCTGTTTTCCCCACCTGAGATCTTGGCCTCCCCACCCTCACCCCACCCCACCCCCATGCTGACGTGCCGGTGCCCCCTGCAGCCCACAATGACCTAGGCTGCCTTTTTGGCCCAGTGAGCCTTACTGAAAAGCATGGAGAGAGGATCCTGGGCTGGGCGGGAGGCCCACTCTCAGGGCTTCGGGGACAGGTAGATGCCCAGCACTGGGCCAGCCTGGGGGCTTGGCCTACCCTCCTCTGCCCCCTCCAACGGCTTTCTTTCTTTCTTTCTTTCTTTCTTTCTTTCTTTCTTTCTTTCTTTCTTTCTTTTTTTTTAATATATCAATAAAATATATTACAGAGAGGAAGAGAGAGGGATAGAGAGTTAGAAACATCGATGAGAGAGAAACATAGATCAGCTGCCTCTTGCACACCCCCCACTGGGGAAGTGCCCGCAACCAAGGTACATGCCCTTGACCGGAATCGAACCTGGGACCCTTGAGTCTGCATGCCGACGCTCTATCCACTGAGCCAAACCGGTTTCAGCGCCTCCGCCGGCTTTCCTTGGCAGAGGTGGCTGCTTCCCCAAATGGGTCAGGTTTCTGTGGCTTCCCGGAGAGGCCCTGGACCCTGGAGTCCCAGGTGGAGAGGCAGAGAACACCCGGGGTTGGGGTCGGGCCCTTGCCCAGCTCCGTGTGTTTTACAAACGTTTCAGCTCCCGCCTCGTGTGGGCCCACCACCCAGGACTGTCCACTCGCCCAGCGACAGTCCCACGGAGCCTGGCAGCTGCATCAAAGTGCGTCCCCACCCTGTGCCTGGGCGGCAGGCACCTCTGCACCTTTGAGGGTGCGGGGTAGCACCTCCGAGCCCCCCCCCCCCCTCTGTGACACCCCAGAAGCCAAGAGTCGGCCAAGCCAGGGGACTCACATCTCCTGCCTCCTTCCCGGACCCCCGCCCCCCCCCCCCAAGAACCCAAGAACCCAAGAACCCAAGAACCCAAGAACCCAAGCTAGGTTCCCAAGGATGCCGCCTCCACGTCCCTCAGGGGCCGCGCCCAGTGAAGGTCCAAGGCTCCGGATGGCGCAAAAGCGTCAGGCACCTCCTTCGAGCCGGAATCGAACCAGCGACCTAAGGATGTCCACACAGCCGTCAGCCTACAGTCCTCCGCTCTACCAGCTGAGCTATCGAAGGGCGCGCCTCCGGGGCCCGTCCTTCCTTTCCCTTGAGACGACGGAGGCCGGGACCCCGGAGCGCCCGGTCTGACCGCCCGGCTGGGCCGGAAGCCCCTGCGCAGAGAGCCGGGCGCGCGCCGCCTGCGCTCCCTCTCCCGGGAGGATGCCCGCCCGCACGCACGGCTGGCCCAACTCGCCTCCGTACCCACCCACCCTTCGTGGTGGTTCTCTTCTCTGCTGACCCTGCCGACAGCCCCTCCCGCCCCTCCCGCCCCTCCCGCCCCTCTAAGACGCCCAGACCACCTCCGCACAGAGCGCAGCCTTCCCCACTGCCAGGAGCTCCTGAATCCAACCCGTTCCAGCTCTCACTGCTGTCTGCCGCGTTCACCCGCGACCGGGTCCAAGTCCGAAAGGACCCGAGGGCGTTTGGGGCCCCCGTGTGCGCGCGGGAGCAGCACGAGCGGAGAAGGCGGAAGGGCGCACGGCCCTGACCCCGGGCTGGGCTCCTGGGAGAGACCCCGGCCTGGCCGCGGAGGAAGGGGACCGCTAGCGCTGTGACCGGGCTTTCTTTCCACAGCACCGAGGGCTTTCGTTCGGCGTTACGAGGCTCGGCTACCACTTGTTCTGAATTCAGCACGTCGTGTCACTCAGACTCAGAAAGACCCCAGGAATAAACATCACCACGATTTCTTATTTAGCGACTTAGCACTTCTCAACCTGCCAAACAGGATGGATGACTTGAAGATGAGTTCGAATAGACGAGGACAAAAATGGGATGCAATCTTCTTTGCTGAAAGGAAGGTGGGATCCTCGGTGGGGCCACAACTGCCGGGCGCCGGGTGCGGCGAGACCCGGTCCTCCCTCCCGGGTCGGGGACTCCTCCCCTCGCGGCCACCTGTCAGAACCGGGAGACTGGGCGCCGGGGACGTCAGGCCGAGGGCGTGGCGTATGCAGATGAGCTGGAGCGCAGAGGCTGCCGGTCCCACTCGGGCTGCGCCTCCACGTCCCCGCATCCGGAGATGGAAGCGCCCCCGGGGTTGTTGTCGCGACAGGCGCGTTTGGCGCTCGGGTGGGTGGGGCGGCGGGGGTGCAGGGGCGTGTGGAGCAGAGTGAACGTGTGTGAAGAGTGAGGCGTGCGTGGGGGTGAGGGTGTGGGCGGGCTGTGCAACTCATACTTACCTGGCAGGGGAGATACCATGATCACGAAGGTGGTTTTCCCAGGGCGAGGCTTATCCATTGCACTCCGGATGTGCTGACCCCTGCGATTTCCCCAAATGTGGGAAACTCGACTGCATAATTTGTGGTAGTGGGGGACTGCGTTCGCGCTCTCCCCTGGCTTTGGCGTCACAAGGGAAGAACTCATAGGTCTTCTCGCTGCTGTGAGTTGTTTTTCTCCCTGCTCTCCTCACAGCGCCCTGGGGCCTGCAGGGCTGCAGGGACGCTCCGCCCACCCGAAAGGACTCGGCCCTTCTATTTCCTTTAGCCAGCGGCCTTGTTGCAGACAAACCCCCTCCCGCAAAGGGTAAGGAGACGGTGGGCATTTTTCCACATTGGTCATCTTGGAGAAATGTCTCTTCACATCTGGGCGCCCCCCCCCCCCCGCCCCGCGCGTCCACCCCCCTTTTTTTTATTGGATTGTATTCCTGGTGTTGAGTTGTATGAGTTTGTGTGTGTGTGTGTGTGTGTGTGTGTGTGTGTGTGTGTAATATTTTTTTATTGATTTTTTTACAGAGAGGAAGAGAGAGGGATAGAGAGCTAGAAACATCGATGAGCTGCCTCCTGCACACACCCCACTGGGGATGTGCCCGCAACCAAGGCACATGCCCTTGACCGGAATCGAACCTGGGATCCTTCAGTCCGAAGGCCGAAGCTCCATCCACTGAGCTAAACCAGCTAGGGCGCACCCCTCTTTTTTATTGGATTGTATTCCTGGTGTTGAGTTGTATGAGTTATTTTTGTGGTTTTTTTTTTTAAATATACTTTGATTTTTTTATAGAGAGGAAGAGAGAGGGATAGAGAGCTAGAAACATCGATGAGAGAGAAACACCAACCAGCTGCCTCCTGCACACACCCCACTGGGGATGTGCCTGCAACCAAGGCACATGCCCTTGACCGGAATCGAACCTGGGACCCCTCTGAGCCAAACCGGTTTCGGCATGAGTTCTTTATATATTTTGGAAATTGACTCCTTATCCGATGTATCATTGGCGAATATGTTCTCCCAAACTCCCGTACAGTGGGCTCCCTTTTCTTTTTCTCCCCCTCCCCCCTTCCTTCCATTTCCCTTGCCCTAGGACAGTGATGGCGAACCTGTGACACGCGTGTCAGCACTGACACGTGTAGCCATTTCTGAGGACACGTGGCCGCTGAGGTTTATTAAATACAATTGTATATAACAATTATACATTTATGTTATTTAAACTATAACTATCGCAAAATAATGTTTTTTCCTCAAAGTGACACGCTACCCGAGTTATGCTCAGTTTTTTGGCGAAGTTTGACACACCAAGCTCAAAAGGTTGCCCATCACTGCCCTAGGACATGTGTCTGAGAAAATACTGCTAGGTGAGATGCCTGAGATTTTGGGGACTATGTTTTCCTCTAGGATTTTAATGGCTTCACGACTTACAGTTAAAGTCTTTTTATCCATTTGGAGTTTATTCATGTGTATGGTGTCAATTGCTTGCTGGCCTAGTTTCCTTCCTTCCTTCCTTCCTTCCTTCCTTCCTTCCTTCCTTCCTTCCTTCCTTCCTTCCTTCCTTCCTTCCTTCCTTCCTTCCTTCCTCCCTCCCTCCCTCCCTCCCTCCCTCTCTCTCTCTCTTTCTTTCAACATGTCCCTGTCCAGTTTTCCTAAGGCCATTTATTGAAGAGATTGTCTTTACTCCGTTGTATGCTCTTGCCTCCTTTGGCAAACATTAATTGAAGGGAATGGCTTTGGTCGATTTCTGGGATCCCTGTTCTGTTCCATCTGTCTATACGATTGTTCTTGTGCCAGTCACCAGGCTGTTTTGAAAACAATGGCATTGTAGTATAGTTTGATATCCGGTATTGTGGTCCCTCCAACTTTATTCATCTTTCTCAAGATTGCTGAGGCTATTCGGTGTCTTTTTGTTCCATATAACATTTTGGAATATTTGTTCTAGATCTGTGAAATATGCCGTTACTATTTTAATAGGGGTTGGGTTAGAGGTGCAAATTACAAGTACAATGAGGTTTCACCTCATACGTACCAGAATGGCTACCATCAATAAGTCAACAAACAAGGCCTGGCGAGGATGTGGAGAAAGGAAACCCTTACACACTGCTTGTGCCCGGAGGCTTTCTGTGGGAGACTGTGTGAGGCACACCGGATCTACACCCCCTTTCATCCTGAGGCCCCGGAAAGTCAAACTATGGTAAATGCAGCTTTTGTAGGTCAAGCCCAGCCTGACATAAGGAGAAAGCTACAGAAACGAGAAGGATTTGCAGGAAAAAAACGCTACTGAGCTGCTAGAGATCGCAAACAAGGTTTTCATCAACCGAGACAGTGGGGCAAGGAAGGAGGAAGAGAAGAGAATACAGCCCTAACCGGTTTGGCTCAGTGGATAGAGCGACGGCCTGCGGACTGAAGGGTCCCGGGTTCGGTTCGGTCAAGGGCATGTAGCCTGGTTGCGGGCACATCCCCTTTAGGGGGTGTGCGGAAGGCAGCTGGTCTATGTTTCTCTCTCATCGATGTTTCTGGCTCTCTATCCTTCTCCCTTCCTCTCTGTAAAAAAAAATCAATAAAATATATATATATATTTTTTTAAAGAAAAGAGAATACAAAGAAGAGCCAATATAATAGCAGCGCTTTTAGAGGCTTGGGCTCCCAGACAGACCAGAAAGGGAAGCAAGAATACAGATCAGGGGGAAAAGGAAGAGCGAGACTGAGACGAGACCAGTGTGCCTATTGTAAGGAGACAGGACACTGGAAGAATGAATGTCCCAAACGACAAAGTAAGAAAACTGGACCCCCTTTTCCACCCAGTCACTATCAACCAGAGCCACTCGAAGGACAGGATCATTGGGGAGGTCTCCTCACTTAGGCGAAGCTGTGCTGAGCCATTTGGAGCAAAAGTGATTTCTGCCCCCATTTTGGCTAAAAGGTCTCTACCCATTAGAGGCACTGGGCAGTCTGGCAAGTACAGGAATTCATGAATTACTCGGTGGCCGCCAAGTTGGCATTGATAAGGGTGGCAGAATGGTCTACGGGTCTGGTCACCAGTAGCTCCAATAACGGTGAGCTCCTTTCCCGAGAGAGACGCTACTTTCCGAGTGACTACTGAGTGCTCAGCTCCCGTATCAACCATAAAGTCCACAGTCTGGCCCCCAATTTTCATTCTGACCATGGGCTTGCGGGGGCCCAGCGGAAAAGAGCACGGTCTGTCCTAGTCGGAATCAGCCATTGCTGCCCAATGATACATCGGATAAGGAGTCAATTTCCAAAATATATAAAGAACTCATGCCGAAACCAGTTTGGCTCAGAGGGATCCCAGGTTCGATTCCGGTCAAGGGCATGTACCTTGGTTGCGGGCACATCCCCGGTGGGGGTGTGTGCAGGAGGCAGCTGGTTGATGTTTCTCTCTCTGTAAAAAAATCAATAAAAAAATATTAAACACACACACACACACACAAAAAAAAAAACTCATACAACTCAACACCAGGAATACAATCCAATAAAAAAAAGGGGGGTGGACGCGCGGGGCGGGGGGGGGGGGCGCCCAGATGTGAAGAGACATTTCTCCAAGATGACCAATGTGGAAAAATGCCCACCGTCTCCTTATCCTTTGCGGGAGGGGGTTTGTCTGCAACAAGGCCGCTGGCTAAATGGAATAAAAGGGCTGGGTCCTTTCGGGTGGGCGGAGCGTCCGGGCAGCCACAGCGAAGACCAGGAAAGAAGGCAGCCCGGCAGGCCCCAGGCGCTGTGAGGAGAGCAGATAGAAAAACAACTCACAGCAGCGAGCAGACTTATGAGTTCTTCCTTTGTGACGCCAAAGCCAGGGGAGAGCGCGAACGCAGTCCCCCACTACCACAAATTATGCAGTCGAGTTTCCCACATTTGGGGAAATCGCAGGGGTCAGCACATCCGGAGTGCAATGGATAAGCCTCGCCCTGGGAAAACCACCTTCGTGATCATGGTATCTCCCCTGCCAGGTAAGTATGAGTTGCACAGCCCGCCCACACCCTCACCCCCACGCACGCCTCCCTCTTCACACACGTTCACTCTGCTCCACACGCCCCGGCAGCCCCGCCGCCCCACCCACCCGAGCGCCAACCGCGCCCGTCACGACAACAACCCCGGGGGCGCTTCCATCTCCGGATGCGAGGACGTGGAGGCGCAGGCGGAGTGGGACCGGCAGCCCCTGCGCTCCTGCTCATCTGCATACGCCACGCCCTCGGCCTGACGTCCCCGGCGCCCGGCAGTTGTGGCCCCACCGAGGACCCTACCTTCCTTTCAGCAAAGAAGATTGCATCCCATTTTTGTCCTCGTCTATTCGAACTCATCTTCAAGTCATCCATCCTGTTTGGCAGGTTGAGAAGTGCTAAGTCGCTAAATAAGAAATCGTGGTGATGTTTATTCCTGGGGTCTTTCTGAGTCTGAGTGACACGACGTGCTGAATTCAGAACAAGTGGTAGCCGAGCCTCGTAACGCCGAACGAAAGCCCTCGGTGCTGTGGAAAGAAAGCCCGGTCACAGCGCTAGCGGTCCCCTCCTCCGCGGCCAGGCCGGGGTCTCTCCCAGGAGCCCAGCCCGGGGTCAGGGCCGTGCGCCCTTCCGCCTTCTCCGCTCGTGCTGCTCCCGCACGCACACGGGGGGCCCCAAACGCCCTCGGGTCCTTTCGGACTTGGACCCGGTCGCGGGTGAACGCGGCAGACAGCAGTGAGAGCTGGAACGGGTTGGATTCAGGAGCTCCTGGCAGTGGGGAAGGCTGCGCTCTGTGCGGAGGTGGTCTGGGCGTCTTAGAGGGGCGGGAGGGGGCGGGAGGGGCGGGAGGGGCTGTCGGCAGGGTCAGCAGAGAAGAGAACCACCACGAAGGGTGGGTGGGTACGGAGGCGAGTTGGGCCGGCCGTGCGTGCGGGCGGGCATCCTCCCGGGAGAGGGAGCGCAGGCGGCGCGCGCCCGGCTCTCTGCGCAGGGGCTTCCGGCCCAGCCGGGCGGTCAGACCGGGCGCTCCGGGGTCCCGGCCTCCGTCGTCTCAAGGGAAAGGAAGGACGGGCCCCGGAGGCGCGCCCTTCGATAGCTCAGCTGGTAGAGCGGAGGACTGTAGGCTGACGGCTGTGTGGACATCCTTAGGTCGCTGGTTCGATTCCGGCTCGAAGGAGGTGCCTGACGCTTTTGCGCCCTCGGGGCCCGACAGGGAACTGCAGGAAGCCCCCAGCCTCGAACGTCAGCGCCTGCGGAAACCAGCGCACCGGGGCCACAGCCGGAGCCGTGGACCTTCACTGGGCGCGGCCCCTGAGGGGCGTGGAGGCGGCATCCTTGGGAACCTGGCTTGGGTTCTTGCAGGGGTGGAGGGGTGGAGGGGTGGAGGGGTGGAGGGGTGGAGGGGTGGAGGGGTGGAGGGGTGGGGGGGTGGGGGGGTGGGGGGAGGGGTGCGGGTAGGAGGCAGGAGAGTGTGAGTCCCCTGGCACGGCCGACTCTTGGCTTCTGGGGTGTCACTTAGGGGTGGGGGCGGGGCTCGGAGGCGCTGCCCCGCACCCTCAAAGGTGCAGAGGTGCCTGCCGCCCAGGCACAGGGTGGGGACGCACTTGGATGCGGCTGCCAGGCTTCCGTGGGACTGTCGCTGGGCGAGTGGACAGTCCTGGGTGGTGGGCCCACACGAGGCGGGAGCTGAAACGTTTGTAAAACACACGGAGCTGGGCAAGGGCCCGACCCCAACCCCGGGTGTTCTCTGCCTCTCCACCTGGGACTCCAGGGCCTCTCCGGGAGCCACAGAAACCTGACCCATTTGGGGAAGCAGCCACCTCTGCCAAAGAAAGCCGGCGGAGGGGGCAGAGGAGGGGAGGCCAAGCCCCCAGGCTGGCCCAGTGCTGGGCATCTACCTGTCCCCGAAGCCCTGAGAGTGGACTCCCGCCCAGCCCAGGATCCTCTCTCCATGCTTTTCAGTAAGGCTCACTGGGCCAAAAAGGCAGCCTAGGTCATTGTGGGCTGCAGGGGGCACCAGCACGTCAGCATGGGGGTGGGGTGGGGTGAGGGTGGGGAGGCCAATATCTCAGGTGGGGAAAACAGGGGCTGAGCCTGGAACCGTAGCTATGCTAAAAAGTACAGAAATGGGAGAAACCAAGATGGCAGCACAGGTAAACACCTAAACTGCTGCCTCGCACCACAATTTCAAAACTACAACTAAAAGAAAAAACGGACATCATCCAGAACCACAGGAAGGCTGGCTGAGTGGAGATTCTACAACTAGAAGGGAAGAGAAAAGCACACTGAGACTCAGAGGAGCTGCGGAAGGCAGAGGTGCCGAGCTGCCCACGTGGAGAGGGCTGGCAACTGAGTACGAGGATGGCTTTCTCAAAAGCTCCCGACTGCACTGAATTCCAGTTCCTGGTTGCGGGCTTGATCCCCAGTGAGGGACTTGCAGGAGGCAGCCGATCCATGATTCTCTCTCATCATGGGTGTTTCTATCTCTGTCTCCCACTTCCTTCCTCTCTGAAACCAATAAAAATATTTTAAAAAAAGAAAAAAGAATTTTCTAGAAAAGGCCTATAAATGTAGTGAGACCCTCGAGGATATGAAAAAGGACCAACTAGAAATTAAGCATACACTGACTGAAATAAAAAATATTATACAGAGATCCAACAGCATACTAGAGGATCGCAAGAATCAAGTCAAAGATTTGGAATACAAAGAAGCAAAAAAACACTCAACCGGAAAAGCAAAAAGAAAAAAGAATCCAAAAATATGAAGATAGTGTAAGGAGCCTCTGGGACAACTTCAAGCATACCAACATCCGAATTATGGGGGTGCCAGAAGAAGAGAGAGAGCAAGATACTGAAAACCTATTTGAAGAAATAATGACCCAAAACTTCCCCCACCTGGTGAAAGAAATAGACTTACAAGTCCAGGAAGCACACAGAACCCCAAACAAAAGGAATCCAAAGAGGACCACACCAAGACACATCATAATTAAAATGCCAAGAGCAAAAGACAAAGAGAGAATATTAAAAGCAGCAAGAGAAAAACAGTTAGTTACCTACAAGGGAGCACCCATATGACTGTCAGCTGATTTCTCAACAGAAACTATGCAGGCCAGACGGGAGTGGCAAGAAATATTCAAAGTGATGAATAGCAAGAACCTACGACCAAGATTACTCTACCCAGCAAAGCTATCATTCAGAATTGAAGGTCAGATAAAGAGCTTCACAGACAAGAAAAAGCTAAAGGAGTTCATCACCACCAAACCAGTATTATATGAAATGCTGAAAGGTATTCTTTAAGAAGAGGAAGAAGAAGAAAAGGTAAAGATAAAAATTATGAACAACAAATACATATCTATCAACAAGTGAGCCTATGCCCTAACTGGTTTGGCTCAGTGGATAGAGCGTCGGCCTGCGGACTGAAAGGTCCCGGGTTCGATTCCAGTCAAGGGCATTTACCTTGGTTGGGGGCACATCCCCTGTGGGAGGTGTGCAGGAGGCAGCTGATTGATGTTTCTAACTCTATATCCCTCTCCCTTTCTCTCTGTTAAAAAATCAATAAGATATATTTAAAAAACAAACAAACAAAAAAACAAGTGAGCCTAAAAATCAAGTGAATAAAAAACCTGATGAACAGAATAAACTGGTGAATATAATAGAATCAGGGGCATAGAAAGGGAGTGGACTGACAATTCTCGGGGGGGAAGGGGTGTGTGGGGTGTGAGAAGAGACTGGACAAAAATCGTACACGTATGGATGAGGACAGTGGGGGCGGGGGTAAGGGCAGAGGGTGGGGTAGGAACCGGGTGGAGGGGAGCTATGGGGGAAAAAAGAGGAATAATTGTAATAATCTGAAAAATAAAGATTTATTTAAAAAAAAATAAAAAGTACAGAAATGTACAGTGACTGATGGGGCCATGTCAAGAACCGGAGAGACAGTTTGAAAGGGTTCTTCCCACTGGCCAGGTCAAGTCCATGCTAATAATGGGTTGTAATCAGTGAATAAAATGGGCACAGGGCTTAAAAGCAAGTATCAGCAAACACTGAGCACTAGATCTTGGTCTCTACATACTGTTCTCCAATAAGAGAAACCAGGACTCTGGGAACCTGCCTGCCTAGCCTCACTTCTTTGGGCTGTCATTTTCCTACGGGGGCTCCCAATGCACACACAGAAATCTGTACGCTTCTCTCTGGCCCTTTTGGAGACCCGAAAAGGGTAAAAGGAAAGTTCTGACTCAGCTACAGCGTGAACCAGGGTGACACAACGGAGGAACGGAAGAGGCGGGTGCGTGAGAAGAGTAAGGCGCTTGCTCTCGGCCTCCCCTTTCCTGCCGTCCGGTGGTCACATTCTCCTGAGGCGAGAGGGGGCTGCAGGAGGCAGGTGGGAGGCTATGGTGAGGACCAGAGTGGCCTCCCCCTGGGCGCGGGGACTGTACTTCATGGCTCTCACTCACGGGTTCAAGCCCATGGTGTTCAGAGACATTACTGATGGAGCAGAGAGGGGATGGTGCCATTTCTGTGGTTTCTCTGTAGGAAGGACACAGCATTACTAATCTGATCCGGACTCAGAGGTAGAACCTGGGAACCTGCTGGGAACATTTTTATTTTAAAGCCCGAGATCAGTAAGTTAATCAAATAACATATCAAAGGCCTATTATCGCCATGCGCTATTCTAGCCCACTACGAATGGAGCAGTGAACAAGAGTCAAGAATCCCTAGCCTCGTGGAACTGACACTCCAGTGGGTAGAGTCAGACAGGAAACTAAAATGTCTAGGATGCTAAACCAGTGTTTCTCGAGCTTTAACATGTACAGCAGTGCTTTTCCAACCGGTGTGCCGCCAGAATTTTTAAAGCACGCGAAACCTGACTATTTAGGGGCATTGACCTCTTTCCCCTTAGATTGTCAAATTAAAAAATGACAACTAACACCACAGAACATAGCTGTCCGGTGTGAATGAATAAAGATCACACTTTTCTTTTTTTTTTGTCAGATCGACAAAATATACATAATTTAGTTTATGTGGGCCATGAGAAGAATCAACGGGGAATCTTGTTAAAACGTTGATTCTGCCCTGGTCAGGTTAGAGCATCGTCCCGATATGCCAAACTGGAGGGTTTGATCCCCGGTCAGGGCACATACAAGAACCAATTAAAACCACAATGAGATATCACCTCACACCTGCCAGAATGGCTACTGTGGATAAACAAGTGCTGGTGGGGATGTGGAGAAGAGGGAACCCGAGTGCACCTTTGGTAGGACTGCAGACTGGTGCAGCCGCTGTGGAAAGGTGTCCACTTTCCTCAAACATTAAAAATGGCACTGCTGTGTGACCCAGCGAGCCCACTTGTGGGAATATATCCTAAGACTCCTGAAACACCAATCAGAAAGGATATATGCACTCCTATGTTCATGGCAGCATTATTGAGGATAGCCGAGATCCGGAAACAGGCCAATGCCCATCAGTAAATGAGCGGATGAAAAAAGCTGTGGCACATTTATGGACACACTGGGTAGGGAATACCACCCGGCCGTAAAAAAGAAGGAAATCTTACCTTTTGGGACAACACGGATGGACCTGCAGATTATTATGCGAAGTGAAACAAGCCTGTCAAAGAAAGACAAATACCATATGGTCTCACTTATAGATCCAATGAACAAAATAAACTGACGAACAAAATAGAAACAAAGGCATGGATACATGGAACACACTGACAGCTGTCAGAGGGGAGGGAGGAGAGGGGACTGGATGCAAGAAGGTGAAGGGATTAGCTAAAGAACGTACATGACAGGGACAGCAGTGTGGTGACGGACAGAGGGAAGGCGGGCTGGGTGGAAGCGGGCAAAAGTGGGGGAAATGGGGACATCGTCTGTAATAGTGTCAACATCATAAATAAAGGGGGGAGGGGAGGAATGAAAAACCAACTTACTGCCATAAAAAAGAAAATCAACCAATGACTGCACAAAGTGGAGCAACGAGTCGATGTTTCTCTGAAACCAGTATGTAAAAGTTGAAGAAAAATAAGTTGATACTGATTCCTCCGTAGGGCTTGGAAAGATCAGACATAAGAGTGTGCATTGCAGTTGCAGGTCAAAAGGCACATGAACCAACAGGGAGATTCAAACGCTGTGGGAAAAGGCAACAAAAAGAGTTACAAACGGGATGTTAAGGCTCTTAAGAAAAACTCCAAAAAGACCAGTCTTTTGAAAAGAATGGTAAGGCGCCAGGTATGGAAAGGCAACGTACCCCCACAATCAACACACTGTTTGTCTTTATAACCAGAAGAACCAGGGGAGAGCGCGAACGCAGTCCCCCACTACCACAAATTATGCAGTCGAGTTTCCCACATTTGGGGAAATCGCAGGGGTCAGCACATCCGGAGTGCAATGGATAAGCCTCGCCCTGGGAAAACCACCTTCGTGATCATGGTATCTCCCCTGCCAGGTAAGTATGAGTTGCACAGCCCGCCCACACCCTCACCCCCACGCACGCCTCACTCTTCACACACGCTCACTCTGCTCCACACGCCCCTGCACCCCCGCCGCCCCACCCACCCGAGCACCATCCGCTCCCGTCGCGACAACAACCCCGGGGGCGCTTCCATCTCCGGATGCGGGGACGTGGAGGCGCAGGCCGAGTGGGACCGGCAGCCCCTGCGCTCCTGCTCATCTGCATACGCCACGCCCTCGGCCTGACGTCCCGGGCGCCCTGTCTTGCATTCTGAGCCGCCGGCCGCGCGACTTCAGTGGAGAAAACTCAGGAGAGATCTGCTCTGAGTCTTGTTGTTGAAATAAACATTAGTTTGTGGTTTAAAGTTAGATTGAGGGGCTCGATTTTCTCACCGTCTTTTTTCTAAAATTCCCCCCAGCGGGAGATCACCGTTTGGGATTCCAGGTGGTTTACTTTCTCTTTGGCTGCCTTGTGGCCTGGAGCAGGTTCGGGCCGGTTTGCTGCTATTTCTAGATATGATTCATTGAAAAAAATAAATGCGTAAATATATGTAATATGCTACCTTTTGTCTAGGAAAAATGTGAAAATAGAAGCACGCACACACACACACAACCAAAATGACTTTTCAGCCCAGTATATTAACTTAGAAGCATCTTCAAGTCTAAGGAAAAGAAGTGACAACCAATACTAAAGTGTCCCACAGTAGGTTCGTTTCTCACAGCTTTGTGACGATAACACATCTGTCACGATGCTGTGTGTATTGTAGGAGTTAGTGAGGAAAGGGGGCTGGGAGTCGTGTACGGAATGGGAGGCAGGAGGAAGGGTGTGGTGTTGAGTGGGAAACTGGAACTGAAGATATCAGTGGGGCTCATTATTATTAACATTATTTTAATCCTCACCCAAGGATATTTTCTCCACTGATGTTCAGGAAGAGTGGCAGGGAGAGGGAGAGACAGAGAGAAACACCGATGTGAGAGACACATGGTTGGTTGCCTCCCGCGTGCCCCTGTCCAGGGCCGGGGGCCTGCGATGGAGGTACGTGCCCTTGACCGGAGTGAAGCAGGGACCCTTCAGTCCGGAGGCCAAGGTCTATCCACTGAGCCAAACCGGCTAGGGCCTCATTCTCTTCAATAGATCTAGATATGTGTAGGGAATATATGTATTTCCTAGAGTCCAAGACCGATCCACGTGTAACAATAAGCACACCCAGCGGGCTGCTCTTGCTTTCCAAATGCCATTCCCCAGTGAAAAGAACCGGGTCTTCGGAGAAACAGATGGTTTCCCAGGAGCCAGGGAAGGGGACCCCTTCCCCGGATGAGCCCGGAACACGCTGAGCCAGGAAATGAGGAAACGCTCCAAAAAGTCTGTGCACATCGCCAAAGGCCGCCGATCCGCAGGGGCTTTCATAGGCCGATCGGAGAACATTTGAACATCCAAATAAATAAAACCGGTGATGGGTTACAAACTACTGAATAACAGCCATGAGACCATATGAATTGTACACCACCAATAAATGTAGAATGAATGACGGAATCCATAATAATAAAAGCGTAATGTGCTAACTAGACCTGAGGAAGCCGCGGTGGAGGGGTGAGGTAGAGGTGGCCGCCATGGCGGGTGGGGGCCGAAGCAGAGGCGGTTAGGGGCCATCAGGCAGGCAGGCAGGCGAACAGATAGGAGCCAGCGGTCCCGGACTGTGAGAGGGATGTCCGGCTACCGGTTTAGGCCCAATCCCGCAGGGGTCCCGAATTGCGAGAGAGTGCAGGCCGGGCTGAGGGACCCCCCCTCCCCTCCCCATGCACGAATTTTGTGCACCAGGCCTCTAGTTAGAAAATAAAGATTTGGCAATTATTATGCAAGAGTCGTCAACAGATGACTATTGAGCTAAAGGTTGATGAGGAACAGGATATTTACAAATTATCTTCAAATTATCTCCACACAAATTACTTATTAATCACAAAGGGCAAACCTGGTACACACCTCCAGTGGCAGACGGCTGCAGCACGGGCCCCGTGCACCCACGTGCTTCTGCGTTGCCCTCCCGTATCGACTCTGGACTCGGCTCTGTGACTTGCTTTGGCCAACGGAACGTTGGTAAGTGTGATGCCAGCAGAAGGTCGAAAAGCATGTTCTCAATGGGACTTGCTCTCACTCGCTGCCCTGCGGCCCCCATGAGGAGAAGGCGAGGTCAGCCTGCTGGAGCCTGTTGGAGGAAGCCTGGGTCAGTCTTTTGATGAAGACGAACCATGTCAGCTAAGGTCCCTTGGAGACTGCCCGGGCCCTTGCTGGCTGCCGCTGTTTGAGTGATTCCACTGCAGACCTGGGGACCTGAAGAACTGCCCAGCTGAGCCCAGCCAGAATTGCCGATCCCAAGAATTGTGAGTAAATAAAATGGTCATTATTTTAAGTCACTGTTTCAGGGCACTTTGTTACACAGCACTGGGTAACTGATACACCACCTTAACCAAGTAATCAATGTCAACACCGCCCACCAATACTTGAGCACGTGCCCTCAAGTGCCTCCAGATGTGGTGCCCAGAGGAGGACACGGCATTAAATGTTTAGGGCTGTTACAGTAAAGTACAGGCTCACCTCGTTTTGTTGTGCTTCAGTTTATCGTGCTTCACAGGTGTTACTTTTTTGTGTGTTTTTTAAAATCCTCATCCAAGGATATGTTTATTAATGAGGCATGGGGGGCGGGTTGGGGGAGAGAGAGAGAGAAACATGGATCGGTTGCCTCCCGTTTGTGCCCCAACCGGGGATCGAACTTATAACCTTGGCCTGTGCCCTGACCGAGAATCGAACCCGAAACCTTTTCGGTGTGCAGGATGTCTCTCCCACCAACTGAGCCACACCTGCCAAAGCAGGTGCTGCATTTTTTTAAAAACAGAAGGCAAGGCCATCCACCAGCATGAAGATTACGGCTCGGTTTCTGTGCTGCTGGCTTTCTTGCTGGATCTGAACCTCGTTAACTCTAAGGTAAGCCTCTACCACAAACTGGATAGGTTAAAACAACAGGTGTGTGTTCTCTCGCAGTTCTGGAAGCTGGTATCCAAAATCAAGGTGTCGGCAGGCCATGCTCCCACTAAGACTCTGGGTAGAATCTCTCCTTGCCTCTTCCTAGATTCTAGGGGTGACAGGCAATCCTTGGCTTGTGGTTACATCACTCCAATCGTTGCTTCTGTCATCACCTGGAGTTCTCCTTGTATGTCTGTGCCGCGCCAGCACAGCCAAGGGTTCGGCGAGCCTGAGGGAGGGCGGCGAAGGATGGAGAAATGGTAGACAAAGAGAAAAAGCTGGGTCTAGGTGGATCTTCTGTGCCTGGCTGAGGCCACAGAACAGATCCAGACTGCAAAGCTGAGGCTTTATTTATAATCAGGGACAAACAAGGTAATCTACAATGTTGTTGTAAGTTTCACTTGTTTTGGCAGCACTTGCTGCCCCTCCCACAGCCCACTAGCTACCCAGGAAAGATCTAGGGAGCAGTCACAGGATCAAGCTTAATTATGCTTAGAGGACTGTGCCCTCCAAGCTGGGACTTGTTTGTGACTTTGCCAGCAGGTCAGCCCGAGGCTTAACCCTATAACCGCTTCCTACATGTGTCTCTTTTTCTCCTTCTTCTTCTTCTTACAGGCATTTTTTATTTTTTCCCTTTATTTCATTTTTATTTTTAAAAAATATATTTTTTTGCTGGCTTTCAGAGGGGCAGGGAGAGGGAGCAAGAGATAGAAGCATCAGTGATGATAGAGAATCATGGATCGGCTGCCTCCTGCACGTCCCACACTGGGGATCGAGCCCACAACCTGGGCATGTGCCCTGACGGGAATCGAACCTGTGACCTCCTGGTTCATAGGTCAACACGCAACCACTGAGCCACACCAGCCGGGCTGTGTGTCTCTCTCTTTACATGGCATTTTCCTCTCATGGGGATAACCGTGTCCTAGTGGATTAGGGACCACTCTCGCGACCTCCCCTTAACTTGGTTGTGTCTGCAAAGATCTTATTTCCAAGTGAGGTCACATTCAGAGGTACCAGGGGCTAGGACTTCAAAACATGTCTCTGGAGGGACCCACGTCAGCCCATAACAGCCACAAAATCACGTAAGTCGTCTTTGTTTCAAATAGGCACTTGAACGTGATTATGAAGGAACAGGACAACCCCCAAGTGGAGGGATTTTCTACAGGATACCTGGTCTCTAGTCTTCAAAAAATGCCTACAAAGAACGACCTGGGAACTATTTCAGATTAAAGTACGTTAAAGAGACCCGACGTCCGAATGTAATACGTGGTTTTGAATTCTCCTTTGCTATAAAGGGCGTTATAGGGACAATGGATGAAAACTGAATAATGTCTGCAGATTAAATGAGAAAAATATCGTACCGGGGTTACTTTCTTGATTTTGATCATCGTATTGGGGGTTCGGTAAGAGATCCCTTTGTTTTCAGGAAATACACACGCAGGAAGGAAACTTCCCGAAACAACCAACAACCAACAGGATCTGCAATGGGTTCTTCCCCTCTTCTCGCAGCCGGACCCGCCCCGCGCCCTGTCACCTCCAGCCCTGCCTCCTGCCGGGCTCTGCTCCGGGGCCCGACCCCTCAGGACGCACGTGGTCCGAGCTCTCTGCTCACCGCCGGGGAGGAAGCCCGTCAGCCCCCCGGGTCTCAGGAAGGACCCTCCGGTCCGGAGGGAGGAACCCCGCGGGCCGGAGCGCGACATTGTGTTCATTTCATTTCAAACACGTGCCACCCCCGCCCCGGCCCACGCGTGCGCACCGCGAAGGGACGCCTTGGCCGGGTGTTCTGTCCCAGGGTCCCGTCACGGTGCACGACGGGGCCACCATCTAACCTGAGAGGTCAGGAGAGAGGAGTAAACGTTTCTTGCTAAATTGATGACGAGACTCTGATCTCAGTCTCGTAAGTTTAACGGACACTGTGCTGCGTGTCGCTTTCGTTGACAGGAAGGCGAGAGCACGCCCGGGCCCCGACCCACACCCTCGGTGGGGCCGTAACACCTGCCGGGCGCCGGGGGCGGCGGGACCCGGTCCTCCCTCCCGGGAAGGCGACTCGTCCCCTCGCGGCCCCCTGTCAGAACCGGGAGACCGGGCGCCGGGGACGTCAGGCCGAGGGCGTGGCGTATGCAGATGAGCAGGAGCGCAGGGGCTGCCGGTCTCACTCGGCCTGCGCCTCCACGTCCCCGCATCCGGAGATGGAAGCGCCCCCGGGGTTGTTGTCGCGACGGGCGCGGTTGGCGCTCGAGTCCGTGGGGCGGCGGGGGTGCCGGGGCGTGTGGAGCAGAGTGAGCGTGTGTGAAGAGGGAGGCGTGCGTGGGGGTGAGGGTGTGGGCGGGCTGTGCAACTCATACTTACCTGGCAGGGGAGATACCATGATCACGAAGGTGGTTTTCCCAGGGCGAGGCTTATCCATTGCACTCCGGATGTGCTGACCCCTGCGATTTCCCCAAATGTGGGAAACTCGACTGCATAATTTGTGGTAGTGGGGGACTGCGTTCGCGCTCTCCCCTGGTTTCTGCGTGTTCCAAATGTAGACATGGCGGATTTTCCCCTTAGTGGACTTAAGTTTCTTTTCAGCCCAAGCTTGTGTGCTGTTCCCATAGAAGGAGAATATGGGCGGTGTTGGTTACTATGTTTCTCTCCTCTGTTACATCTGACTTTCATGTTGCATGTCAACAGAAAAAAAATGGGCATGGCTGGAGGCAGGCCTCCTGAGACAGCTCAATGTAAAATTCAAACTAGAATTGCACTCCTTGGTTTTTTGTTTTTAATATGTTATTGGTCTTTTACCGAGAGGAAGGGAGAGGGAATAGAGAGTTAGAAACATCAATCAGCTGCCCTTGCCCGGAATGGAACCTGGGACGGTTCAGTCCACAGGCCAATGCTCTATCCAGGGAGCCAAACCGGTTAGGGGGGCACTCCTTGGTTCTAAGGCCTCGAGTAGCTAGCTCCCTGTTCCCAGGGCACTTTTTCTTTTAAACCCTTGTCGCGTCTCCCATTTTACTCTATTTTCTGCAGAGTGCCCCACTTAAAACAGGTCAGTTTGAGCCCAATTTCTATAGTTTGACTACAAAACATCAAGGTTATTTAATAAGGTTTTCCAAATTGAATACGGTATCACCGGTGTGAACCTCAGTGGTCTACAGGCCTGATCCACTTACTTTGTTAATCCTCACCGCTTTCCAGAGAGCGTGGGAACGTGGGGGTGGGGGGGTGGGGAGGGGAAGGGGAGACAGAGAGAGAGAGAGAGAGAGAGAGAGAGAGAGAGAGAGAGAGAGAGAGCGAGCTTACCTCCTTCGCGATTCCGACAGGGGCGGGGAGGGAACCTGCAATCAAGGGAGCGCCCTGACCGGGACAACTGAACCCGGGCCCTTCCAGCTCCGCCACTGAGCCACTGGGCCAGGCCCTGACCGACTCTCTTTTGCAGCCTCTTCTCCTGCTACCCTCCTCTCTCCCGAAGAAGCCCCTCACCGCACATTCTCCCCGTTCCCTCCCAACTGCTGCCCCCCCCAGACCGTCCGGATGCCTGGTCCGCCCGTTCCTCCTTCTCAGAGCACAAAGCACCGATTTTTATTTAACCTTTTTCATCTCACGGCATACAAACTTACTAAAGTTCTGCGGCACACCATAAAATACATATTCTTGCCAGTCTGACAATATAGAAAAAGGTATCATTTTGATTCATTCACATCCATGACTGTTACTGTGTTTGTTAGCTGTGGTCTTTTTTTTTTCTTCTTTTTTTTTAATTTGACAATCTAAGGGAAAAGAGGTCAGTTCCCCTGAATAAATAGGCAGGTATTACATGTTTTAAAAATTCTCGAGACACAAGTGTTTGGAAATCGCTGGCAGAAAGCATCACCAGAGGGAAACCCTAGACTATCCGGACAGGGCTTTGGTCTCTGGCAGTAGGTGTCTTCTTTTTTCTTTTTTTAAAAATATATTTTATTGATTTTTTACAGAGAGGAAGGGAGAGGGATAGAGAGCTAGAAACATCGATGAGAGAGAAACATCGATCAGCTGCCTCCTGCACACCTCCTACTGGGGATGTGCCCTCAACCAAGGTACATGCCCTTGACCGGAATCGAACCTGGGACCTTTCAGTCCACAGGCCGATGCTCTATCCACTGAGCCAAACCAATTTTGGCAGTGTCTTCTTAAAGAAACATTTATATTATTATTTTTAGAGGGAGGGAGACACATCAACGATGAGAGAGCATCATTGGTTGGCTGCCTCCTTCCTGCACGCCCCACAATGGGGGATCTAGCCCGCAACCCGGGCCTGTGCCCTGACCGGGAATTGAACCGAGACCTCCTGGTTCATAGGTCGATGCGCAATCACTGAGCCACGCCTGCCGGGCCAGTAGGAGTCTTTCCTTCTGCTTCACCGCTGTTGTGTCCCACAGGCACAGAGGGTCAACAGATGTTTTCTCTGTGGCACACAACTCAATAGCAGTGAATCCAGGGCTGGCTATTTTTATCAGGGACAAACAAGCATTGAGCTGTGGAATAGCAAATGTTTGTTCTGGAGATGCAAAGTAGAATCTTTCCTTTGTATGCCCTCAGGGAGTACCATATTCTTTACCGAATTTGTAGGATTTGTTTGTGAGAAGACCCTTGCAAAGTGTGGTCGTCAAATCATTCCTATGTTAAGCAACCCTCCATCCCCTGCCCCCACAGTGCTGCTTCCGGCCCACCCCCACCCCCAAGTCCTCTGCAAATGTAAGAAGCCACAGGATGTACCGTCCACTCTAACGCCTCCCCAAAGGCCACTGTGGTACAAACAGGAACTGTTGGGTAGGTATAGCGTTTTGCTCCGTACTCGCTATTTCTTGGCATTTACAGAGCATTTCACATTTCCAAAGCGCTGTGCCAACATTTATTCATCCTCACAACACCCTGTGAGGTAGGTCAGTATGTCTGGTGTAGTAGAAAGACTGAGGCAGGGAGAGAGGTCAAGTGAACCTGCCTGAGGCCGCAAGGGCACCCCGAGAAGGAACCCCACCGGATCCTGAAGCCAGGGCTCTCCATCCCACGTTCACCCGCTTGGTGAGCACTGCAGGGCATATTCCCACCAGGGAAGGTGACCCGAAGGACAAAGCACACAGATCTCTCGGTCAACAGAACAATCATCAGTTCAAAGGGCATCGGTGAACAAGAGTGAAGGAGAGAGGTCTCCAGCAGCACAGCAGCGAGGCTGGGGAGGGAGGCCGGATCATCCGGACGAGGCTCCAGGCGGAGGCCAGGCCTTCAGGACCCATCTGAGCGGGGACCAAGCCTGACGCCTGTGGTTTCCCAATGGGAGACAACTCAGAAGGAGACAGTGGGAAAAGCCAACCACGCCACCTGACCTTCAATAGGCATGGCATAATGCTCACCCACATTAGAAAGGCCAGTGTGTTTGTCATGTAACTACTGACAATTAGTAGCCTGTTCGGTACCCAAACTTTACTCCACGTACGTCTGTTTCTTTTCCACCACACGCGTTGTTCCCTATCGCAGACTTCCCTCTCTCTCTCTCTCCATACCAATCTGTACACTGGCATAACTACCAACTCCCGGCTCAATGGCACGTGCCGCGTGGTTCGTGGGCGAGCTGGGGATGGAATCCAGAAACCATAGCGGCCATGTTCTCGGCCCCTAGATTGTAGAAACAGCTGGCTCTAACCGCCTCTGCCCGATTCCGTCTTCTGTGAGGTGCCCGCAGCACAGCAGCCGTCCGTGAATTGTCAAGGGAAGGGGACTGGGTCACGCTGTCACTGAGGGAAGGAGGAGAGCGAGGACCTGCTGTGTAAGGCCCGATGGAGGAGCAGACTCAGCGGAGCCACCCCAGCTTTTAGCGTGACGCAATGACCACAGAGGTAAAAGCCATCACTGTTATCACCGTTTATTTGACAACCGTTGGTTTAGTCTACAAGTTTAAGGCAAACATACTAATGCATTTGCTTTTCTTCAGAAATCATACTTAGAAAGATTACATAAATCTGTCCCAAAACTTCTAAGAAATATTCATTAATTAAAAATAAGTCTGATTAAGATGTTTTACCAGGATACATGAATGAACTTAGGTGGCATACAATGTTGCCTTAAAAACAAAATTAAAAAAAAAAATGGTAGTGGCAATCTTTATCTTGTTTGAAGAATGTATTTTGAAAGGGTTAAACTTCAGCAATTGCTTAAAGGTAAGTAAGGTTGGCAGCCATAAGGAATACCATTCTTAAAATAACCAGAGTTACAGAGGCTGCTTTGGAAAAGGACTGACTTTGGGCTTTGGAAGAGGAGAAGCCGCAGAGCGGGAGGCGGGAGGGCAGCGCCAACCACGGCCGCCGGGCTGGCAGCCCGGGGGCCGCCCGCTCAGGGTTTCTCAGAACAGAGGGGAGTGGGTGCGCTCTGTCAGCTGTTCCTTTTGTCTCCAGTGAGCAGTAAATGCCGAACATCATGAAGAAAACAAACATAAAATCTGAAGGAAGGCAGCCCTTTTAACCCCGACGGCGGAGTGTGGCTTATGTGTCTCCATTTAACACAGCCAGGCAGTTCTGCAGCAGCTGCAGGTTGCCCTAAACAGGAAGGGAGAGCAGGTATGAAGTTCAAATACTTTGGGAGAGTCTCATTCAAAATATAAAGCATGAAAAATCGCCCAGCTTTTAATTTGTTATAACACAGGAATTTCGGAAACAGCTACTTATACACAAATAGACATAACATTATAGAATTTGTTTCACGAACAACATTTTCCACATACTGCTCTTCAGTACACTTCCAGCTAGACCAATATTAAAGCTCTGATCTGGCAGGTTCGAATGAGGGAGAAAGTATGCCCTTTGCGTCCAGGTCAAACTACCGCACACTTTCTGGCTGTAAGATAGGTTCCTATCACCATTCTATAGCCATTAACAAATAAACTCGCTTAGGTATATAGTCGTTTTTATAAAAATGGTAAGATTACAGACAAAAGTATTATATCAAGTTCACACCTAAGTACCCATTTGTAAGCGGCCAAGCGATGTACCATCCACTCTAACTCCTGCAGTTTAGATGAAAATGGTGAGATTACAGACAAAAGCAGGAATTCACACCTATGTACCCCTTTGTAAAGCACGTACATGCCACCCAAGTCTGGAGATGTGTAAAGACAAACAAGTACAGGGTGAGGCAAGAGTAGGTTTACAGTTGTGAGTATGTGAAGAACAGTTTATTCTGATATTATTATCACTTATAATCCTTGTATTATTTTCCGTACGAACAAATGGAAGCCTACTGTTGCCCCACTATTTAGGTTACATAATATATAAAACGGGGTGAAAGAAACCCCTTCCTTCAAGTAGAAAGTCAACCGAAATGTGTAAAGAATGATGGAACTAGAAAATGACCATTTGGCAACCATCATATTACTATCAAAGTCAGGAAAAATCATGAATAGATGCCAAAAACTGTATGATGCTAAAATGCCAACGCTGTAGCCATTAGCTACGTGCAGCTACGTAAAATTTACATTTCTGTTGGTTAAAAGTAAACATGCACAGGCCGGTGTGGCTCAGTTGGTTGGGCGCTGTCCCATGAGCTGAAAGGTTGTGGGGTTCGAGTACCGGTCAGGGCACATGCCCACGTGGCGGGCTTGATCCCCGGTAGGGGTTGTACAGGAGGCAGCTGATCAATGTTTCACTCTCACATTGGTGCTTCTCTCTCTCTCTCTGTCTCCCCTCTCTAAAAATCAATATTTAAAAAGTAAAAAAAAACCAAAACAAAACCCAAAAAAACAAAACATAATAAAAACTCAGTTCCTCATCTGCACTACCCACATCTCAAGTGTTTGATCGCCACATGCGGCTAGTGGCTACCGCACTGGTATGGTGACTGAGCGATGAGGTACGAGTGGGAGGCTACCGATCGCTGTGTCTCTCTCACATCAATGTTTCTCTCTGTCTTTCCCTCTCTCTTCCGCTCTCCCTAAAAATCAATGGAAAATTATCCTCGGGTGAGGATTAACAAATGTTGATTCCTTTGGTGCTGGATCAATCTTTTACATTAAAATTTAGATGAAGGTATAAAAGGGAAGTTCATACAAATCAGAAATGTGCACCACTTTGTAGGAATAACTAGTTTAATGGTAAATTCTTTATGACCAAATCCGTATTTTTAACGAAACGAGTGCTCTGGGCTGAAACTAGCAAGCTAACCTCTACCAGCCATAAATGCAGCCTGCAGTTAAATTGTAAAAATTAAATGCTCGGTGAATAAAAAATCCTAGCGATCTGTTGCACAATGTGAACATACTCAACACGACTGAACTGTACACGTAATAGTTCTTACAGATGGGCCCTGGCCAGTGTGGTTTGGTGTTTAGGGCATCGCTACCAGTCAGGGCACATACCCAGGTTACAGGTTCGATCCCTGGTGAGAATGTGTATGGGAGGCAACCAATGCATATTTCTTTCTCTTTCTCTCTCTCTCTCTCTCTCTCTCTCTCTCTCTCTCTCTCTCTCTCCCCCTTCCTCTCTGAAATAAATAAAAATACATTAAAATTTTTTTTCAAGTGATATTTGTATATATTTAGAAAGATTATTTTCTTTGTTAATCCTTACCCAAGGATATTTTTTCCATTTATTTTTTATTTATTTTTCCCCACATTGATTTTTTAAAAAGAGTGGAAGAGAGGGAGGGAGGGGAAGCGGGAGGGGGGAGGGAGTGGCAGAGAGAGAGGGAGAGAGAGAGACATTGGTTGCCTCCTGAACACACCCCTAGCAGAGCTGGGGATGGAACCTGCGACCCAGGTACATACCCTTGACTGGGAATCAAACCCGACCCTTCGGTCTCAGGGCTAATGCTCTAACCACTGAGAAAAACTGGTGGCCAGGGCAGAAAGATTTATTATTAAAAAAAAAAAAAAAAAAAATATATATATATATATATATATATATATATATATTTTAATTTTTATTGATTTCAGAGAGGAAGGGAGAGGGAGAGAGAGATAGAAACATCAATGATGAGAGAGAATCATATTAATAATCATATTAATATCAAAGTCATGCCCCACACTGGGGATCGAGCAAGCAACCCTGGCATGTGCCCTTGACTAGAATCGAACCTGGGACCCTTCAGTCCGCAGGCCAATGCTCTATCCACTGAACCAAACCAGCCAGGCGAAAGATTTATTTTTTAAACAACTAGTAAAAAAAAAAAAAAAAAGGTACTAGTTTCCATATTAGATACCAGAGTCTTTCAGAGCTGACCACCAAAGTCATTATAGATATTATTTTTGTTTGAATGACATCACTTAAGAAATCTCTCAATTCTAGGATTCTCTTTTAAAATTTACTGTAAGGTTTGCACTAAGCTTTATATTAACTACAAGAAAGAATTTAAGAGCTGTAAAAAACTCTGTAAGAGGATATTACTAAAACCAAATATTTTAAAGGAGTGAAATAAACTTGGAAAATTTAATTTCAATTTAGTAATAGTTCTTACAGTGTCCTTTGGAATCAGTTTTATAATTGACTCCTTTGTAAATTACAAGCTCCTGAAACTGTTAACCCTTTATGACATTACCTTTGCATGCTTCAGTTCCAACTCTGCCAGTTCCACTAAGTTTTTTCTGAACGCTGCAACTCTTCTTGTCTTAAAATCTATAAGTTCTGTGAACAAAAGAAATTAGGGTATTTTATTTACATACTAGAGTAAAACATACCTTATTAAAGGATAATGTAACAGTACCTTGTTTTGCAGACTCTGATATTTTTTCAAATTTCTGACAACATAATTGTTGGGATGTTTCTGCCTGTAAAACATCTTTATTTTTGGCTCTTGCTTTATCCAGTGCTTTATTAGCATTTTCATAATCCACTAGTGACCTAGATCTTCGATAGAGGAGATCCTATAAAATAGAATGCAAACTGTTGGACAAAAATAGACAGAGGCAAAGAAGCATCGAACAGACTGTCAAAGTACAGCGGGAAGGTTAGGGGGATAAGAGATCAATTGAAGGACTTGTATGCATGCATATAAGGACAACCAACAGACGCAAGACACTGGAGGCGGGGGGACGAGGGCAAGGAGGGCAAGTGCCGGGGGAGGGGGTAGGGGAGGCTGGGGGGAGGTGAGTGGGGACAAAAAAAAAAAAAAAGACAGACCTTAAACAATAAAATTAAAAAATAATAAAAATTAAAAAGAGAAAACAAAAACCAGAATGCTTTACAATAATAGATGCTGCACATTTCTAGTAGCTACACTCAACCACCTCCACCACTTCCACCACCGCCACCTCATCGTCCTCAGAGATAACACTTATACAGGAATACCACATGCCAGCTAATCTTGAATTTTTAAAAATAAATACCACATAGCTCACTCATTCAGATGCACAATACAATGTTCTTAGGATGCTCACAGAGTTGCTGAACCATCATTACAATCAATGTTAGAATATTTGTTGTCACCCCCAAAAGAAACCCCATATCCATTAATAGTAACACTCCATTCTCAACCCCTATTCCAACCATTAATAGTTTCTGTCTCTACAAATCTGTCTATTCTGGACATGTTATTAAAAAATGAAATCATATATGTGGCCTTTTGTGTATAGCTTTTTTAAAAAAAATTTCTTTGTTGATTAAGGTATTACATATGTGTCCTCATCCCTCCATTAACCCCCCATAGCTTTTTTTAAAAATTATGTTTTTATTGATTTCATAGAGAGGAAGGGAGAGGAAGAGAGAGAAACTTCAATGATTAGAGAGAATCATTGATCGGCTGCCTCCTGCACGCCCCCTACTGGGGATGGAGCTGAAAAGTTGAGCATGTGCCCTGACCAGGAATTGAACAGTAATCTCCTGGTTCATAGGTTGACACTCAACCACTGAGCCACACTGGATTGACTTTCGTATGGCTTTTTAAACTTTGCATAATGTTTCAAATTCATCTGTGTTACAGCATGAATCAGTACTTTTCTTTTTATTGCTAAACTAGAGGTCCAGTGCACGAAATTTGTGCATGGATAGGGTCCCTAGGCCTCACCGGTGATCAGGGCTGATCTGTGGGGCGACTGGTGGGGTGATCAGGGTCCCCACTTGTTCCCAGCTTGGCCTGGTGCTGCCTGCTTGCTGGCCCCGCCCCCTGCCACCACCACTGGCCACCTCCCTCTGCAGAGCGACTGGCGGGGTGATCAGGGGCTCCCATTCGCACCTGCCTTGGCTGGCCTGGCACCGCCCACTCGCCGGCCCCATCCCCCGCTGCCGCTGGTTGGGGCCTGTGGGCTGGAGGCAGCTTGTGTTGAGCGTCTGCCCCCTGGTGGTCAGTGCACGTCATAGTGACTGGCCGTTCCGCCATTCGGTCGATTTGCATATTAGGGTTTTATATAGGTTATACATATACTATAGGCCCAGTGCATGAAATTCGTGCACTTGTGGGGGGGGGGTGTCCCCGCAGCCCAGCCTGCGCCCTCTTGCAGTCTGGGAGCCCTTGGGGGGATGTCCAACTGATGACTCCTTAGCGCTGCTGTGGAGGCAGGAGAGGCTCCTGCCACTGCCGCTGCGCTCGCCAGCCATGAGCCTGGCTTCTGGCTGAGTGGTGCTCCCCCTGTGGAAGCGCACTGACCACCAGGGGCAGGTCCTGCATTGAGCGTCTGCCCCCTGGTGGTCAGTGCGTGTCATAGTGACCGGTCGTTCCACCGTTTGGTTGATTTGCATATTAGCCTTTTATTATATAGGATATTTAATTCCCATCTGACGATATGTTTTCTTTATTGATTTTAGAGAAAGGAAAGGGAGAGAGAGAGAGACAGACAAACAATGAGGTGAGAAACATGGATCAACATGAATTGGTTGCCTCCTTCATGCACCTCGATTGCACAGGACAATGCTCCAACCAAGTGAGCCACATCGGCCAGGGCCATTTTGAGTGCATTTTTATATGTGAGGAAGGGGTCCAACTTTATTCTTTCTCATGTGACTATTCAGTTGTCCAATATCATTTGTTGAAGTCTTTTTCTTTTCTTTAAAAAAAATATATTTTATTGATTTTTTTACAGAGAGGAAGGGAGAGGGATAGAGAGGTGGAAACATCAATGAGCTGCCTCCTGCACACCTCCAACTGGGGGTGTGCCCGCAAACAAGGTACATGCCCTTGACTGGAATCGAACTTGGAACCCTTCAGTCCGCAGGCCGATGCTCTATCCTCTGAGCCAAACCGGTCATGGCTCTTTCTTTCTTTCTTTTTTTAATATTTTTATTGGTTTCAGAGAGGAAGGGAGAGGAAGACAGAGATAGAAACATCAATGATGAGAGTATCATTGATTGGTTGCCTCTTGCACGTTGGACCGAGCTCGCAACCCAGGCATGTGCCCTTGACTGGAATCGAACCTGGGACCCTTCAGTCCACAAGCCAACGCTCTATCCACTGAGCCAAACCGGCGAGGGCAGTCTTTTCTTTTCTCCACTAAACTATCTTAGCACCCTTGTCAACAATCAATTGACTGTCTCAGAAAACTAGGAACAGAAGGAACATCCTCAACTTGATAAAAACATCTGCTAAAAACCTACAACTAATATCAGATTTAGTGGTGAGAAATTATAAGCTTTCCTACTAATATTAGGAACAACACAAGGATGTCCAGTATTACTACTCCTCAACATCGAACTGGGAGTCCTAGCTAATGCAATCAGAAAAGAAAATAAGAAGTATACAGATTTGGAAGAAATAAATAGATGACATGACTGTTTATGTAGAAATCTGATAAAAGAAAAAACACATAAAAAACCTCTCCTGAACTAATAAATATAAATAATAAGGTTGTAGGATACAACATTAATAAACAAAAGTCAACTGCTATCTTTTTTTTTAAAAAAAATATATTTTATTGATTTTTTTACAGAGAGGAAGGGAGAGGGATAGAGAGTTAGAAACATTGATGAGAGAGAAACATTGATCAGCTGCCTCCTACACCCCCCCCACTGGGGATGTGCCCGCAACCAAGGTACATGCCCTTGACCGGAATCGAACCTGGGACCCTTCAGTCCGCAGGCCAACGCTCTATCCACTGAGCCAAACTGGTTTCGGCTCAACTGCTTATATACCAGCAATGAACAAGTAAAATTTGAAATTAAAAATACAATACCATTAACACTTCAGAAAATAAAATACTTAGGTATCGATCTAACAAAATATATACAAAACCTGTAGGAGGAAAACTAGAAAACTGATAAAAGAAATCAAAGAACTAAGTAAATGCAGAAATATCCCATGTTGATGGATAGGGAGACTCAATATTGTCAAAATCAATTCTTTCCCACTTGAGCTATAGATTCAAATCAGCTTTATTTGTAAAAGCTGAAAACTTATTTTTCTGTAGTTGTCAAGAAAATGATCCTAAAGTTTATGTGAAGAGGCAAAGACACAGAATAACCAATGCAATATTAAAGGAGAAGAACAAACTCTGAGGACCGACATTACTTGAAATTGAAACTTTACTATTGTGAGAATAAACAAGTAATTTTTTCTGTCAAAGAATAGTTTAGACAGCCGCCATGTTGGCCGCATGACTTGCAGCTCCCCTGGGGGCCGCCATCTTGAAACAGCAAAGGCTAATCCCTCCCTTCAAATTAGCCAATCGTGAAAGACTGTGTGCCTGAGCTCCACTCAAGAGTGAGGGACAGGCCCTGACCGGTTTGGCTCAGTGGATAGAGTGTAGGCCTGCGGACTGAAGGGTCCCAGGTTCGATTCCAATCAAGGGCATGTACCTTGGTTGCGGGTGCATCCCCAGTGGGGGGGGGGGGGGGTGTGTGTGTGTGTGCAGCAGGCAGCTGATCAATGTTTCTAACTCTCTATCCCTCTCCCTTCCTCTCTGTAAAAAATCAATAAAATGTATTAAAAAAAAAAAAAAAGAGTGAGGGACAGGTCACGTGCATCAGGATTAAAAAGCCGAGCAGACAGCCCGCTCAGTGTGCACGTGCTTCTAGACCATGTGCTGTGCACCCTTCTACGTAGAAGCAAAGATATTTGCCTTGCTGCCTGGCTCCCCAGTATGTTTTGTGTTCTACCAGGACCCCTGAATTTGGCGGCTCGCCTTATTTCTTACACTATAAAGCTACAATAATCTAAACAGTGTGGTACTGGTGGGAAAAAAAAAGATAGACAAATAGATCCATAGAACAAAATAAAGCCCAGCGCTAGACCTATAGTCAACTGATCTTTGATAAAGGAGCAAAGGCAATACAGTGGAGAAAAATCCACTTTTTCAGCATGGTGCTAGGAAAACTGGACATTCACAGGCAAAGAAATAAATTCATACACAGACCTTATACCCTTTACAAAAATTAACTTAAAGTAGATCACACACCTACATGTAAAAGGTAAAACTACGAAAACACCTAGAAGATAGTGTAGGAGAAAATCCAGATGATCTTGGGTTTGGTGATCACCCAAGGCATGATCTATGAAAGAAATAATTGATAAGGTGGAGTTCTTTAAAATTAAAATTTTCTGCTATGCAGCCCTGGCCGAGTGGCTCAGTTGCTTGGAGTTTCATCCCGTACACCAAAAAGGTGCAGGTTTGATCCCCAATTGACAACTGATTGATGTTTCTCTCTCTTTCCCTTCCTCTCTCTCTCTAAAAATCAATAAAAACATATCCTTGGGTGAGGATAAAAAAAGTTTCTGCTATGCAAAAGACACTGTCAAGAGGATGAGAAGACAAGCCACAGACTAAGACAAAATATTTACAAAAGACATATCTGATAAAGGATTGCTATCTAAAATATACAAAGAACTCTTATGATTCAACAATAGGAAATAAATTCAATTTAAAAATCGGCCAAAGGGCAATTTTAAAAACAGACACTTCATCAAAGAAGATACATAGATGGCAAATAAGTATGTGAAAATATGCTTCACATCACTTGTCATCAGGAAAATGCAAACTGGAACAATGAGATACCATCACACACCTTTTAGAATGGCCAAAACCCACATTGACAACACCCAGTGCCAGTAAGGATGAGAAGCAACAGCAACTCTCGGAAATGCAAAATAGAACAGCTACTTTGGAAAATGGTTTGGCAGAACTAAACACACTCTTTCCATATGATCTAGCAATTGTGCTCCTTGGTATTTACTCAAAAGAGTTAAAAACGTATGTCCACCCAAAAACCTGCACATGAATGTTTATAGCAGCTTTATTCATAATTGCCAAAACTTGGAAGCAACCAAGATGTCCTTCAGTAGGTCAGTGGACAAATAAACTTGGTACATCCAGGCGATGGACTATTAGTGCTAAAAGGAAGTGAGTTATGAAGCTATGAAAAGACATAGAGGAAACTTACATGCATATTACTAAGTGGGAAGAGCCAGTCTGGAAAGGCCCAACTATACGACCTTCTGGAAAAGGCAGAACTATGGTGACAAGTATAAAGACCAACAGGGGTTAGGAGGAAGGAGGATGGATAGGTGGAGCACGGAGGATTTTTAGGGCGGTGAGACTATTCTGGATGACACTCATGACGGTGAATACATGTCACCACACATTTGTTAAAACCAACAGAACGTACAGCACTGAGAGCGAACTCTAGTATAAACTACGTTCTCTATTGTGTGTTTGGCTTCTTTCACCATCTTTTTTTTTTTTTAAATATATTTTATTGATTTTTTTACAGAGAGGAAGGGAGAAGGAGAGGGATAGAGAGCTAGAAACATCGATGAGAGAGAGAAACATCGATTCAGTTGCCTCCTGCACACCTCCTACTGGGGATGTGCCCGCAACCAAGGCACACGCCCTTGACCCTTCAGTCCACAGGCCGACGCTCTATCCACTGAGCCAAACTGGTCAGGGCTTTCACCGTCTTTTTAAATTCATCCATGTTGTTGCTTGAATGAGGCGTTCATTGCTTTTTAATGCTGAGTAATATTCCACTGTATGGCTGGCTATACCACAATTTATTTATCCAATCACCTGTTGGTGGATATTTGGGTTGTTGCTGCCAGTTTTCAGCTATTACAAATAAAGCAGATGTGAACATCTGTGGGGCTATATGCTTTAAAATACCTAAACTGAAATTACTGGATCATAGGGTAGTCTATGCTTAAGTTTTAAAGAAATGGTTACACTTTTCCAAAGTATTGCATCATATTTCCACTAACAGTGCGTGAAAGTTCCAGTTGCTATAATTTTTAAAAATAGTGTATTGCTATTTAGAGACAGAGGAAGGGAGAAGAGAGAAAATCAATGGGAGAGCCCAACACTGATCAGCTGCCACCTGCATGCCCCACACCGGGAATCGGAATCGAACCAGCAGCCCTTCATTGTACGGGATGACCCCCAACTAACTGAGCCACACGGCCAGGGCCAGGTGCTATAATTTTTGTCAGAATTTTTCCATTTTAGCCATTCTAATTAAGGAGTATGGTGATATGCAATTGTAGTGTTTTATTTATTTTTTATTCTTACAATTAAGTTTACGTTTTTTTTTTTAAAAATCATCACCCTGGAATATTTTTTCCATTGATTTTTAGAGAGAGTGGAGGATAGAGAAAAAGACAGAGAGAAATATTGATGTGAGAGAAACACATAGATGCGTTAACTCAACCTGGGCCCGGCTGGAGAAGAGCCTGCAATCGAGGTACATGCCCTTGACCTGAATCATACCGGCTGAGCCAAACCGGCTATAGCAAGTTTCAATTCTTTCTTATGATTACTAAAAAAATTTGGATTTACTTTTAAAGCGATGTTCCGTTCTAAAAAGTTTTCTATTAACAACTATCCTACATAATAAAATGGTAATATGTAAATTACCATCACTCCGCTACGCCCACGATTGGGCCAGCAGGAGGCGCAGGGGGTGGGACTCAGGGTGGCCGGGGTAACTGATTGGGCCAGCAGGACGCTGAGCCGGAGGCTTTCGGAAGGCCTGGGGCACCGGTGGACAGCCAGCCAGGTCCCCCGCGATCAAAGGCCAAAGCGGGGGACCTGGCCGGCGCAAGGCCTTTCGAAAGCCTCCGCAGCGCCGGAGGCTTTCAGAAGGCCTGGGGCACCGGCGGACAGCCGGCCAGGTCCCCCGCGATCAAAGGCCAAAGCGGGGGACCTGGCCGGCTGTCTGCTCTGGCGCAAGGCCTTTCGAAAGCCTCCGCAGCGCCGGAGGCTTTCGGAAGGCCTGGGGCACCCGCGGACAGCCAGCCCGCTGGTGCACCAGGTGCATGATTAAATCATGCACTGGGTCTCTAGTATATTATAATAAAATAATAAATTTAAAGTCCTCAAAAGTGACCAATTTATTTTATCCTGGCCCATCCAATGTAAATCGTTTATAAGATACAATCTGATTTAAAATAATTTTATATGGATGGTATATCTGCAAGTACCCAAGTCCTCAAATTTATAAGAATTCTTTATAATTTTTTAAAAAGATATTTTTGATTTCAGAGAGGAAGGGAGATAGAAACATCAATGATGAGAGAGAATCATTGATCACCTGCCTCCTGTACGCCCCCTACTGGGGACTGAGCCCGCAACCCAGGCATGTGCCCTTGACCAGAATCGAACCTGGGACCCTTCAGTCCGCAGGCTGACGCTCTATCCATTGAACCAAACCAGCCAGGGCAGAATTCTTATTTTTTTTTTTATATAAATATTTTTATTGATTTTTTACAGAGAGGAAGGGAGAGAGATAGAGAGCTAGAAACATCGATGAGAGAGAACCATCGACCAGCTGCCTCCTGCACACCCCCTACCGGGGATGTGCCCGCAACCAATGTATATGCCCTTGACCGGAATCGAACTGGGACCTTTCAGTCCACAAACCGACATGAAAGAATGGTGTTCAAAGCACCACTGATCAAATGGGAATTTTCTGTGCAGTATCTCAATTGATAAATTAACATTGATTTTGGAGTATTTGAGTCATTAAGTTTTCTATGGTTTTTTTAAAAAAATTCTTTATTGTTTAAAGTATTACATATGAATCCTTTCTCCCCCATCGATCTCTCCCCGCTCATTCACCCCCGCCACCGACTGTGTCCATGGGTTATGCTGATATGCATGCATACAAGTCCTTTGGTTGATCTCTTACCCCCTCCACTCCCCCTGAGGTTGGTTTGTTCGATGCCTCTTTTCTGTGCTTTTAAGATGTTTTTGCTAAACTTGTTTTTGATTAGTAAGAGTTTTAGTCTTGTACCTAGGCAGATTTCCAAAAGGAAACTTGAGTTGCCTTAAAATAAAACCTATCCTTGTTTTATGGATCTCTCTTTCTCTCACCTTCAATAGCGAACTTATATAGACCAAATTAGGAATCCTTTAGCTATACAACTGTTATTTAAAAAAAAAAATTTTTTTATTGATTGCAGAGAGGAAGGGAGAGAGATAGAAGCATCAATGATGAGAGAGAATCATTGATCAGTTGCTTCCTGCATGCCCCCTACTGGGGATCAAGCCTGCAACCCGGGCATGTGCCCTGACAGAGAATTGAACTGTGACCTCCTGGTTCATAGGTCGAAGCTCAACCACTGAGCCATGCCTGCTGGGCTATTTGGGGGTTTTACTTTTGTCTTTGCAGGCATTTTTCCAGAATAAGTATACCAAATTTATATACATTTTTATTTACCCTTGACTTACAATTTCTAAAAATCAGACCTGAAAACATACTTTAGCCCTGACCAGGTATCTCAGGTGGTTAGAGTGTTGCTACGATAAGCCAAGGCTGTGGGTTCGAATCCCAGAAGAATCAATCAACGAATGCATAAATAAGTGGAAAAACAAATCCATGTTTCTCTCTCCTTTCCTCTCTCTCAAATCAATCAATTAAAGAAAGGAAGAAAGAAAGAAAGGAAAATATAATTTAAACTCAAGAGATAAATCATCTTTGACAATCTTAAGTCTAACAACTTTAAAGAAATGGCTTTTTGTTAAATAGTTCATTAAAAAACACACACAATCAACAGCCCTAACTGGTTTGGCTCAGAGGATAGAGCGTTGGCCTGCAGACTGAAGGGTCCTGGGTTTGATTCTGGTCAAGGGCACATGACCGGGTTGCGGGCTCGATCCCCAGTAGGGCGAGTGCTGGAGGCAGCCAATCAATGATTTTCTCTCTTTTCTCTCATCATTGATGTTTCTCTCTCTCTCCCTTCCTCTTTGAAATCAATAAAAATATAAAACACACACACACAATAAAAAAACAACAACAACCCTAATCAACAATAAAAGTTACCTTAGCAGCTTGAGATTCTCTTAAGTAATATTTTAAAAGGTCAGAAAGTTTGAGGTCCTCGTCAGCAGACACTCGTGCTTCTATTTTCTGAAAAAAGGGAAGAAAATTGGCATTTATTCATCACTTATATTCTACACTCAGTGTTTTCTTAATTACTATAAATAATTAAAGGTATAAATAACTATAGTTAAAATTAAAAAACCCTAAACATCTACCAGAAGAGCTAAAATAAAACAGTACCAAGTATTATAAGCTTGTGCAGCAACCCAATGCTCATTCTTTCTGGTGGGAATGTAAACTGATACAATCACTTAGGGAAATGTTTTGGCAGTATCTACAAAATCTTTTCACATGGATACCCTGGAACCCACCAATTCCCATTTTAGTTATGTACACCCAACAGAAATGTGCACTATGTTCAACTGAAGATGGTCTTAGAAGTACCATTTGTAAAGAGCTCCAAAGTAGAAACTATCCAATGGTCTACCAACAGTAGAACAGATAAATTTAGTATATCCTTGCAATAGCATACTATACAGTAGTAAGAATGATACAGATCCCTATTCTTATGATGTAAATGCACTCACACAAAAAACCTATCTTTCCAGAAAATGTTCTCTTGTACAAATATCAAGGGCAGAATAATGGGCCATATGGACCCCAGTATAACAACATTTAGATATTTAAAAACTTTTTCCATTGTGAGAGAATATCTTCTTTTCTATTACTTGTCTCTACTACATTATCACTCAATTAAAAAGGTCATGTTGAAATCAGATTTCTACAATGAACTAGACACTACCACTCTCAGCTAAATACTATTAATCATCTAATAAGCATTTTCACTATTCTATCAAGTGATAACAATGTTAAATATTGTATCTAGAACCGATCCTCGAAAACCAAGATTATGTCATTATTAAATTACTACTACCATGAATGAAACCTTCTGCAGTTGTATGTGTATATATATTTTTAAACTGCACATCTTTTTAAAAAAATATATTTTTATTGATTTCAGAGAGGAAGGGAGAGGGAGAGAGAGATAGAAACATCAATGATGAGAGAGAATCATTGATCAGCTGCCTCCTGCATGCCTCCTACTGGGGATTGAGCCCTCAACTTGGTCATGTGCCCTTGACTGGAATTGAACCCAGGACCCTTTAGTCCGAAGGCCGATGCTATATCCACTGAGCCAAGCCGGCTAGGGTTGCAGTTGTATATATGATACAACTCACTTTAAACCAATGTGTCAAGGGGGATCAAAAGCAATATAGTCTTGGTCAAGGGACAATGAATCTAACTTTCTTCTAGCTTACAAAGCCCCAGGAAAGGATCATTCTTCATAAAAATAAACCCAGTCTCCATAATAAACATGTTTTCTGATAGAATACAGACATCTACATAAATACCAAAAGGCCATAACAAAAACCAAATTTCCTGAAAAACTCTCAAATTTTCAAATCTAAATCTCTTTCTTAATCCTTCTGAAGTATAACTCTTCTTCCTCAATAAAGCTAAATAAGTTAAACACAACAGTATGCAGAGATTTGGATTATCAAAGATTAATTAATAGTACTTACTCTCGTTTTATCAAACAGTTCTGAAACTTTGAGAAAAAATCTGGAAGAGAAAAATATTTCATCAGAAGCTACCTTTAAATAATTTCTATTTCAAATGTTCAGAGAATATATAATGCCCTAAATCAAATGAATAATGAACATTCTTGTCTCATTACAGTAATATTTAATGGTCTTATTTTCTTCATTTAACAAAAATCTTTGTACTTCCACCCATAACAAATTACTTGAAATCTGTTGTTACAGAAAATCTTCCCATTTTAAGATAACAGTCTAAGTCATACAATAAAACCTAAAAACTTTGTATTGATATTCTTTAGTAATATGCCCCATAATACTAAATGAAACCCATACCTTCACATTATTATAGAAGTACAAAACAATCACATCCAAGAGACAAAGGCTGATTTAAATGGAAAACAATGAAGTTGGAGTAGTTTTTGAAGATATCTGACAGCTATGTTTTAAACATTTTCAAACAGGGCTGCTTTGTTTTGGAAAACAACAGAAATCAGTAACCAACTTCTATCTTAGAATTCACTTTCACTTTTAACTAAACAGCCTCTCACCACCAATTGAAAAAAACCCAATGCAAAACTACTAAAGGATATTCTGTAAAATAGGTAACTATAGATGGCACAGTAATTGGATTAGGGCAAATGCTACTGAAAGCTACAAGACAATTTCATGAACGTCACTTTACTTCAAAGAACTTGCTTTGACAGGTTTATGTCAGATAACACTTGGCAAGGTTGCCCATTTTTTTTGTTATCAAAGAATTAAGAACTAACTCTTTGGGAAGGCAAGCATGTTAATTAGTGTGAACTATGGTACCTTGCTTTGCTGAAAAACTTGGGTCTTACATGTCTACTGAGAGGCTACGTTAGAGGAAAAGTTCAAGGATGTGGTTTAGAGAAAGGCATGAACGATGAACATAGTTTTCTCACTTAACGTTTAAAAAGAAGTGAATTATTTTTCACTGAAGAGATGGGTTAAAACAATATTGTAGAAGCAACTAAAATTAAGTCCCGTTAGATTAAAATTAAAGTGAAAAACTAGCATACCATAAAGTAAATAAAGGACAGCTGTGTAGGCAAACTTCTAGAGGGTGATTTTACACTAACATGCAAACACCTTCTTCATCTGACTGCCTTAACATTCACTAAATTATAAAAACTAAAACAGCCAGTCTCTTTAAAAAGTACAAACTGATAGCATTAAATTTCACTTTAAATGTCAATTTGGTGCCCCAGCTGGTTTTGCTCAGTGGATAGAGCATTGGCCTGCGGACTGAAGGGTCCCAGGTTCGATTCTGGCCAAGGGCACATGCTCGAGTTGTGGGCTCCATCCTCCCCAGCAGGGGGGCATGCAGGAGGCAGCCAATCAATAATTCTGTCTCATTGATGTTTCTATCTCTCTCTCCCTTCCTCTCTGAAATAAATAAAAATGTCAATTTGGGCCCAGACAGAGTGGCTCAGTTGGCTAAGCATCCATTGTCTTGCGCACTGAAAGGTTGATGGTTAGTCAGGACACATATGAAAGGCAGCCTCCAATCAATGTTTCTATCTTCTCACTTTTATATGTTTCTCTCTCTTCCTCCCTCCTTTCCTCTCTCTAAGCATGTCCGTGGGTGAGGATTAAAAAACAAACAAACAAACAAACAAACAAACAAACAAACAAACAAAGTCAATTTGGCTCTGGCTGGTGTGGCTCAGTTGTTTGGAAAGTCATCCTGTATACTGAAAGGTGGCAGATTAGATTCTTGGTCAGGGTACATGCGGGAGGTAACCGATCAATGTTTCTCTCTCACATCAATGTTTCTCTTTCTCTCTTCCTTCCTCTAAAATTAAAAAAAGTCAATATGGCCTTCTATGAAATACATGTAATTCCAAACAGCATTTTTAATTTATAATAAACGTTATCAAAACCTAAGAATATTTTGACATAAAGTCTGTCTCTCCACATACACCAGCCAATTTTCATCAAGTGAAACTTTGTAAAGTTAAAAAATATATACATTAAGGTCCATTTTTATTTTCCAGATTTTAAAAATTGACAGGACTTAGAGAAGCTCCTTGTTATCAATGTGTTTTGAGAAAAATATTCTAAAATGTCTACTGGGTCTGAAATATTGTGTGTGCGCAGCCTGCCAACAAAATTTTTGTTTTATTTATATTTACTGTTTTTTAAAAATCAGAATCCTTACTTGCATATATCTGTAGAATCCTGAGTTCCTAAAGCATATAATGAAGAACCAATTCTATTGTAATCGTCTGCAGCACCTATGGAAAAAGGTTCAAGAATTTAATATATTTATTCTTTAATTCAAAAATACTGAGCATCTACCTGCCAAACAATGTGTATGTAATAGGAGATAGCCAAAGTCCACTGAAGGAAATGAGAAAAACTATAATACAATATGATGAACATTACATTAGAAGGAGGTACCAACTACTTTGGTAGCAGTACAAACAGATGATTTCACCTGAGTAAGTCAGAGGAGGATTTACAGACACTGCAGAATGAGTTTGAGCTTGTAGGATGAGCAAATCTTTACCAGGTAATGTGTAAGGAAGAGAATTTCAAATAAAAAGGGAAGAGCATGGATCAAGGCCAGAGAGGCATAAAAGAACATCGTATATTCAGAGAGCCTTCTGGGACTATGGCACTGAAGGGTACAGAGGGAAGGTAGATGGAGTTGAAGATGAAAAAATAAACTGGAAGCATCTTGGGGAAAAAGGGAAAGCCAGGATAAAGTCTGCATTTGGTCTGTAGGAATGGGTGTTATTAAACATTTTACAATCATAGTAGTGGTAAATCAACCTGATAAGGATGTTAGTTTTTAAAAATTACTGTTGCCAGGTTGGTTCAGTGGATAGAGCATCAGCCTGTGGTCTGAAGGGTCCTGGGTTTGACTGAGGTCAAGGGCATGTACCAGTTGCAGGTTCGATCCCTGGCCCCAGATGGAGCAGTTGTGGGAGGTAACCAATGGATATTTCTCTCCCCCCACTCCCTTCCACTCTCTTTCTCAAAAGAAAGAAAGAAAGAAAAAAAAGACAAATATTCTTGGGTGAGGATTAACAAAAAAATAAAAAAAGATACTGCTTCCTGGAATAAAGACTAGAAGTGCAGAGACACGGAAAACGGAGTAACCAACCTAGAAACTGAGGGCCAGGATCAAGATAGTGGGAACAGTGAGAGTACAGAGGAACTAACAAAGCTAAAAGATATTTAGGAAATGTAATAGGGAGGATTTATAAACAGTAGACCTGATGTAGGAGGGGAAATTATGGAGCTTGGGAAGCTATAAATGGTGCCACCATTATTCTTGGGTATTAGAAGCAAAGTACCAAACTTTAGCACAACACTCTTCCTAGGGCTTGTTCCACAGGACAGTGCACTTGTTGAGAAAAGATTATATATAACAGATGCTTCTATTGGGTTCAGAGAAAGGATAGTAGAATGCATGGTTAAGAGGCTGGACCTAGAACCAAACTGCCTAGGACCCAACCCCATCTTCCAAACTCACCAGCTACATGACCTTGGACATATACGTATATCACTTAACCCATCTATGCCTCAGTTTCCTCATCTGGAAATGGGGATAATAATGGTACCCGCCTCATATTATTATTTGGAGAATTAAATACATTAGTAAATGTTACTATATACCTGGCACACAGTAAGTCTAGTACTAATTAATGAAATCCAAGACATTGCCTAATGTATGAAAATTTCCACTTACACTAGCAGTATTTTTACAAGGCTTTATTTAATGTGTTTATTCCCTAATGAAACAGTAATCCTTACATTATACTTTATTATATCATTTAAAATTACATTAGCCCTAGCTGGTTTGACTTAGTGGATAAGAGTGTTGGCCTATGGATTGAACGGTCCCAGGTTTGATTCCGGTCAAGGGCACGTACCTTGGTTGCAGGCTCAATACCCAGCCCTGGTCGGGGTACATACGGAAGGCAACCAATCAATGTATCTCTCTCACATCGATGTTTCTCTATCTTTGTCTCTCGCCCTCTCTTCAACTCTCTCAAAAAATCAATGGAAAAATATCCTCAGGTGAGGATTAACAAAAATTAAAAACAAAACAAAAAACAAAACACTAAAATCCCAAAAAACATTAAACCCATAAGACTAAAATTTAACTTTTATAAAGAAACTTTGACCTGACCGGTGTAGCTCAGTGGCTGAGCATTGACCTATGAACCAGGAGTCTGGTTCGATTCCCGATCAACATGACCGGGTTGTGGGCTCGATCCTGGTATGGGGTGTGCAGGAGGCAGCCAATCAATGATTCTCTCTCATTGTTGATGTTTCTATCTCTCTCCCTCTCTGAAATCAATAAAAATACATTTTAAAAAACCCCACTCAGAAAACTAGTAATTTGAGAATTTTCTCAACCTAAAAAAAGTCATCCAGGAAACCTACACCTAACTTCACAATTAATGGTTTAAGACCAAATACTTTCCCAAGAAGATAAGGATCAAGGTAAAGGTGCCTGCCCTCAACACGTCCATCAGCACTGTAGTGGAAGGCAGACTACAGTACAATGGTGCAAAGAAAAGAAGGAAATGGCATCTAAACTGGAAAGGAAGTATAATTATTTTTATTAGCAGATGACCATCTATGTAGAAAACACTAAGGAATCTACAAAATAGTTACTGGAACTAGTGAATTTATTTATTTAGTAAGGTTGCAAGATATAAGATCAATATTGAAAATACACTGTTATTTTCACACATTGGCAAAAAACAACCAAAAACTGAAAGGTAAAAAACACATAATTTACAAAGCATCCAGAAATAATCAAGGATCAATCTAACTAAAGATGTGTAAGATCTGTACAATGAAAACTATAAACATTGTTGGAAGAATTTAGAGACCTAACTAAATGGAAAGTATAGAAGATAAATTTAAAATGTCAATCCTCCCCAAATTGATCTATAGATTCTATACAATTCCAATTATAATCTAAGCTGGCATTTTTGTAGAAAGTGACAAGCTGATTTTAAAATTTGTATGAAAATATAAACTACCTAGAGGGGCCAAAACAACTTTAAAAAATTTTTATTGATTACAGAGAGGAAGGGAGAGGGATAGATAGAAACATCAATAATGAGAGAGAATAATTGATCGGCTGCCTCCTGCACTCCCCCCCTACTGGGAACTGAGCCTGCAACTGGGTCATCTGTCCTTGACTAGAATTGAAACTGGGACCCTTCAGTCTGCAGGCCGACACTCTATCCACTGAGTCAAACCAGCCAGGGCCAAAACAACTTTTATAAAGAAGAATAAAATTGGAGGACTTATACAAGAAAAGATGTTTAAAATCACTGGTTATTAGAAAAATGCAAATTAAAACCACATCAAGATACCACTATACTTATTAGAATGGCTAAAATTAACAAGACTGATTATCCTTCTTTAAAATATATATATTTTTTATTGATTTCAGAGAGGAAGGGAGAGGGAGAGATAGAAACATCAATGATGAGAGAGGATCATTGATCGGCTGCCTCCTGCATGCCCCTTACTGGGGTCCAAACCTGCAACCTGGGCATGTGCCCTTGACCAGAATTGAACCTGGGACCCTTTCAGTCTGCAGGCTGATGCCCTATCCATTGAGCCAAACCAGCTAGGGCCTGATTATCCTTCTTTTTTTTTTTTTTAATATATTTTTTATTGATTTTTTACAGAGAGGAAGAGAGAGGGATAGAGAGAAACATCGATGAGAGAGAAACATCAATCAGCTGCCTCTTGCACACCCCCTACTGGGGATGTGCCCGCAACCAAGGTACATGCCCTTGACTGGAATTGAACCTGGGACCCTTGAATCCGCAGGCCGACGCTCTATCCACTGAGCCAAACCAGTTTCGGCCTGATTATCCTTCTTAACAAGGATGAAGAATAACTCTCACGCACAGCTGGATAGGAATGTAAAATTGTATAATCATTTTGGGAAAAAGTTTGGCATTTTTTAAAAAAGTTATACTTCACCACATGACCCAGCCATTCTATTTCTAGATATTACCCAAGAGAAATGAAAGCATAGGTCTATACAAATACTTACTAAAAATGGCTCATGTAAGCTTTATTCACAATAGCCAAAAGCTAGTAACAACTCAAATGTTCACCAACAGCTATATAGATAAACAATCATAATATATCCATAAGAATATAATGAACAACATAAACTGATGAACAAAAACAGATCCAGAGACAGGGAAGCATCGATCAGACCGTCAAACCTCAGAGGGAAGGTAGAGGAGGGTTGGGGTTAAGGGGGAGAGATCAACCAAAGGACTTGTATGCATGCATATAAGCCTAACCAATGGACACAGACAACAGGGGGTTAAGGGCATGAATGGGAGGGAAGAGGGGGGTAATGGGGGAATAAGGACACATATTGTAACATCTTAATCAATAAAGAAATTAAAAAAAAATCCATAAAATGGAATACCACTCAGCAATAAAAAGTAATGAACTATTGATATGCACAACATGGATGAATTTCAAAATAATTTTGTTGAATTTCAAAGCTAGACAATAAAGTGTCCATACTGTATTATTCCACTTGAAATGCAAACTGATCTATAGAAACAGAAAGCAAAACAGTGGTTGCCTGGATACATGAGTGGGACATAGGGATTACAAAGGGTCACAAAGAAACTTTTGGTGGTGATGGATATGTTCATTTAATTTTACTCTAGTGATGATTTCAAACATATATCAAAATTTATCAAATTGCATACTTTCAACATTGCATCTTATTGATATCAATTATACATTAATAAAGCTGCTAAAAACCATTAGTCTATCTTGCATTTTGAATGGATCGTTTACACACACAATTTTATAACATTATACATTTAGAAAGTATCGGTTCAATAAATGATGTAAGTCTTGACATACTTGAAAGTTGCACATTTCAGTATACAATATCAAAAATATTCACTAAAAAAAATTCACTAATATTAATCTCAGACAAGTCTTTATTTTTTCAAAATCTTACCAATTATTTTTATTGGCATTTAAAATATAATTGATATAGCGAAATAGATGTAAAATAGAACACACCATGGAAGCAAATGAAGAACAAAGCAATTTTTAAACAGTTTATAAAAATCAAAAATGGAATTTCAGACAAGTCTTTAATTATTGTTATGTAAACTCATGGTAATGAGAACAAGTTTTCCGAACTTCTAATTATTGCTGAAGAGCTTGACTTTTATCATTGTCCACAAATACTGTCAGTTGTTTTCCTTAAAGTGACAGACTCTGAATTTTTTTTTTAAAACATATTTTATTGATTTTTTACAGAGAGGAAGAGAGAGGGATAGAGAGTTAGAAACATCAATGAGAGAGAAACATCCATCAGCTGCCTCTTGCACACCCCCTACTGGGGATGTGCCCGCAACCAAGGTACATGCCCTTGACTGGAATCGAACCTGGGACCTTTCAGTCCGCAGGCCGAAGCTCTATCCACTGAGCCAAACCGGTTTCGGCCAGACTCTGAATTTTTAAGAAAATGTCTAACAAACACTAAAGTCTGAATAATCATAGTCTGTCAGCCATTCTTTTAAGTAAAAATGGTGTTTTATGAAAAAAGTAGCTAGGTCAGTTGCAACTCAATTACTAAAATGCTTTACTAGAGAGAACCATCATACTTCAGTATACGAAGTGCTTTATGCATACCTCCCATTTTACTACGTAAGGGATGAAAAAAAAAAAAGTGTACTCAAGGACATTCTTAAATGAACTTTGAGGGAAAGAATACAGTGATTATTATTAGTACAGTCTGATGCCACTGCCTTGATTTGTGCTAAGGTACCAGCAATTTTATTTATCACTAGAGGCCTGGTGCATGAAAATTTGTGCACTCAGGGTGGGGGTGGGGGGGGGGGCGCTGCCTCAGCCAGGCCTGTGCCCTCTGACAGTCCAGGAGCCTTCAGGGGATGTCTGACTGATGGCTTAGGCCCACAGTCTGACCTCCCTCTGTGGCAGGCAACCAGGCGGGCCGATCAGGGGACAGCACCGGCTGGCCCTGCCCCCTCCCAATTGCCCCTCTGCCGCTGCTGGTCGCCACCTGCTTGCTGGCCCCGCCCCCCACCAACCAGTCATTCTGTCGTTCAGTCAATTTGAATATTACACTTTTATTATACAGGATGGCTTTTGCATTATGAATATAAATGTTGACCTAGCTGGTTTGGCTCAGTGGATAGAGCGTCAGTCTGTGGACCAAAGGGTCCCAGGTTCAATTCTGGTCAAGTGCATTAAAAAAACAAAACAAAAAAAATCAACATGATGAAAAAGGCAAAAGGCATCATAGTATTATTATGAAAATGGTTTGACATCACAGACTTACTAAAAAGGGCCTCAGAACCAAGGCTTCATAGACCACAGTTTAAGAAACGCTGCTCTATATGAAGACTTTTACAAACTGTAAATAACATAAGTAAAACCTTACTTTTGTGGGATCTTGTCATCCTATCAGATTTAGCAGATGCATCTTTAACTCGGTTATGATATTCTAAAAGGAATGTTCGTTCATGCTCAAAGAAATCATCTACATCCTATAGGATCAAAAGAAAATATGAACTTTTTTCAACTGTTTGCTTTAGTGTAATATAAAAACCATTCTGTTATTATTATAATCACAAAAGATCATTAGTAAAACAGCATCCTATCCTTAATAATCAGATGTTATATTGACTTCACCAACAAGTTCAGACTTTAATAAACATGAATTTCTATCTATCAAGTAAGAGATCTTCTATGGTTTTGCAGCCGAAGGCTTAGAGCTCCCCATATGGTTCTCTGAAATGTGTTCCTACTCATGCTCTGCCTTTACACCCCAACAAATATATTATTGTCAGTGGGAGTGACCAATTGTTTTTGAAAAAAAAAAAAAAAGAAAAAATTCTGATGGACAAGTCTATTTCTCTTGGTCTATTATGTATACTATGGGCCATTTCGGAAGGCTGGGAGCAATTATTATATCAACCACTGTCTTCAATTTTTTTTTTTTGAGCAAAGTTAGATAAACATCAAAATAAAAATCATTAACAGTACTTTCCTCCCTTCTAAAATGTCCATTGTTTATTGAAAAAGCACCAGTTGAAACGATGTAATTCAAGATCCACATCAACAGAAAACTAAGAAGCCAAAGTTAATACTGACAAAATGATATTTAAATCTGTAATTCATGTATACCAGTTCTCCTAACTGTAAAAATGGGGATAACATTAACTTGCAGGATTGTAGTGAAGATTAAGTAAGAAAATGTGGGTTATCAAACATCACATTGTAAATGTTAAAAAATTTTAGTTACTACTTTATCAAAATCCTAATCAATATAGTGGTTTACACTAAGTGCTAAGAAAATGTTCATTAGCGCATAAGCAGCATCAAAATGGAAGCAGGCTGAGTCCTTATTAGAAAGTAGCCATAGCACATGCATAGTCAACATATCAATTGACCTATCTCTGAAAAATCAAAGTATAAATCAAGTAAATAGTACTTTACACCTAAGTTTTATTGTAGATATATCTATAAAACAGGTAACGATGACAAAGCAGCATTATTTATAGCTTAGTAATTGCTTGATAGTGTAATATAAGCATTTTACTCTTATCTTTTAATGGTAAGAGTCTTCAGACAAATTAAGTCTTGTATCATTTTAGGACACCATTAAGAAAAATTTAGGTGTTATGTAGGCAAATAAACTTTGTAAGTATTTTTACACATATTATCTCATTCAGTCTTTCTACCCACCCTGTGAGCCAGGCGGTATTATTAACTGCATTTTGAAAATGGGAAACAGATTCAGAGAAAGAGACTTTTCTCAAGATCATATAGCTACTATGAGACAAGACCAAAACATACACTTAACTCTTCTAATTCTCAATCTGAATCCAGGTCTGCTCCTAACATTTGTAAGGCCAAGGGCTAGTGTACAAATGGAAGGAGTCCTTTTTTTATTTTTAAAGATAAACCTTTTCTTTAATGAATTAATTAATTAGAGAGGAAGGGCAAGGGATAGAGAGATAGAAACATCGATGAAAGAGGAACATCATCAATCGGCTGCCTCCTGCACACATTCCTACTGGGGATTGAGCTCACAACCCAGGCATGTGCCCTGACCAGGAATCGAACCAGTTACCTCTTGGTTCCTGGGCTGATGCTCAACTGCTGAGCCACATTTATGTCCCACCCTGCAGCTCTGCAGGGTATCCAGAGGGATTTCTTGTGCATGTGGCTGGACAGTCCATCCTGTATACTGATTTTCTCCCCTGTGCCTTCCCTCTACTCAGCTGTCCTATAGTCACTCCTTGACCACCCATAGAGTACACACACCAGTAGCACTGTCTACCCACTGGAGGATGGACTCAGGGAAAAAGCCCATGCAGGACCTGGAGGTAGGCTTGGAATTTGGCCAAAGATATCTAGGGTCATAGATAACTGGAGCACTGTCTGGTGTGGAGGAAGGGGCGTGGGCTTCAGGTAGGCAAAATCCCTTGAACCTGCAAATCTTTGACTCTTGGAGAAGGAAGCTCTAAAGAGTGTACCCAAGGTAGGGGGTCCAATTTCCTAGGGCTAAGGATTCTACTGCCCAAATTTCTCTTTTACTCGAATATAATCTTCTACACATCTAAATTTTCAGTCTAGCTTCCTTTTAAAAGGAATAAATTCTTGCCCTAGCTGAATAGAGCGTCTATTCTTTCTGAAATCAATAAAAAAAAATATTTTAAAAAAAGGAGTAAATTCTCAAACAAATACTCCTATTAATCAAATAAAATCTTACCTTTACTCCTGAAACAATTACTCCATCTGCTGATTTAACCATGTTTTTAAAGAAATCTTCAAGTTTCTCTTTTTTATTTTTTCCTCGCACACTCAACTGAAAGAAAGGTAAGTAGAAGTTAGCATTTTAAAAAATTACAAATGGAAAATAACGCCTCTTTTACACTTGATGTCAACAGGGCAATTTCAAAAGGATCCCAGTTTTTAAACTTAATAAAGTAGCAATTTCATCATGTATATTAATGATTTTCAAACTTTCTTAAAGAAGAGTTTGGCCTCACCCCAAAGATTCAGATTCAGCTGATCTACAAAAAGGCCTACATATCTCAGTGTATATTTAATAATTCTTTTATTTATTTATTTATTTATTTATTTATTTATTTATTTATTTATTTATTTAAAATATTTAATAATTCTGTTGCAAGTAGACATCTCATTATATTCTGTCTAGCACTACTATATAATGTAAAGACAACTAAAATGTTAACTCAGGAGTTCCTTTAAACATAAAATTTATTGGTGAACAATATACCACCATACGCTCCTGCAAAAGGTCTGAAAATTTATTCTGCACATTCTTCACTCTAAATTCATCCAAACATCATCTACTGTCCTGTTTTTGGTGTCAGCAACTTCTAGTTCAAGGGACACAAAAGATGATGACTTTGAGTGGCATGAATAGTTATCTAAGGCAAAACTGAGAAGCAGCTAATAACTCTGACTTTACCACTTGCTACATCAGGGTGTCCAATAAAGGAGCATCCTATCTAACTTCCTTATCTATTGGCATGGCTTCAATGCTCACCTTTACGTAAATAACTCACAAATCTCTATCACTACCCCTCAGCTTTTTCTGATTCATAGAGCCAACTGCCTATATCGTATCCATTTTAAAAAATATATTTTTATTGATTTCCGAGAGAAAGGGAGAGGGAGAGAGAGATAGAAACATCAATGATGAGAGAGAATCATTGATCGGCTGCCTCCTGCACGCCCCCTACTGGGATCGAGCTCACAACCCAGGCATGTGCCCTTGACTGGAATCAAACCCGGGACCCTTCAGTCCACAGGCCAAAGTTCTATCTACTGAGCCAAACCAGCTAGGACCATATATATATCATATTCTTACATGGAAATTATGCTAATCTCACATCACACGAGCCTAAGACAGTACTCATTATACACTCTCCACAATCTAACCTCCCAATTTTTCCTCTTCCTGGTCCCTATTTATGGCTCTCTATCCAACCAGTCTCTCACACTCCTATATACTCCCTAAAACCCCATACCTCTCATTAAAATTCTTTTTTAAAAAAATATATATTTTACTGATTTTTACAGAGAGGAAGGGAGAGGGATAGAGAGTTAGAAACAACACTGAGAGAGAAGCATTGATCAGCTGCTTCCTGCACATCCCCTACTGGGGATGTGCCCACAACCAAGGTACACGCCCTTGACCGGAATTGAATCTGGGACCCTTCAGTTCGCAGGCCGATGCTCTAGCCACTGAGCCAAACCAGTTAGGGCTTTCATTAAAATCCTACCTAATAATAGACAAATATGCAAATTGACCATACCTCAGACACAACCACAAGCCACGCCCACCGTCCAATCAGAGCGAGCATGCAAATTAACCCAAACCAAGATGGCTACAGCCACAGAGAGCAAGGTTTCCTAGGTAACAGAGGAAGCCAAGCTTTCCGCCTGCCCTTGCCAGGCCTAAGCCTCCACTCAAGCTACAAAGTTTCAATTATAGAAGGTAAACAAATTCAAACAAATGGCAGCAGAATGGAGCTTGAGAGAGCAGGCCAGGGTTGCCGGTGGCAACAGGGGAAGCAAAGCTTTCCGCACACCCTGGCCGGGCCCACCCGCTTAAGGCTACAAAGTTTCAATTATAGAAGGTGAATTAACTGCAACAGAAGTGGCTGCCGGCCTCGGAGGGAGCCCCAGGCTTGGCTCCGCTCCAGGCTACAAAGTTTCAATTGTAGAAGGAAAATAAATTCCAGATACCAGGGCCTCCACTTGGGTTGCCAGGGGGCGTGGCCGGCCTGCAAACCACCACAGGCCCCTCGCTCAGGCTGCCCCATGCCCCAAGGGAACCCCACCATGATCCAGGACACCCTTCAGGGCAAACCAGCTGGCCCCACTCCTGCACCAGGCCTCTATCCTATCTAATAAAAGAGTAATATGCAGATTGATCATCACTGCAACACACAATATAGCTGCCCCCATGTGGACACAGGATGGCCACCACAAGATGGCCAGCAGGAGAGGGCAGTTGGGAGGCACCCGGCCTGCAAGGGAGGGCAGTTGAGAGGGACCAGGCCTGCAAGGGAGGGCAGTTGGAGGTGATCAACCCTGCAGGAGAGGGCAGTTAGGGGTGACCAGGCAGGCAGAGGAGGGAAGTTGAGGGCAAACAGGCTGGCAGCAGAGTGGTTAGGGGGTGATCAGGCTGGCAGGCAAGCAGTTGGGAGCCAGCAGTCCTGGATTGTGAGAGGGATCCCATATTGGAGAGGGTACAGGCTGGGCTGAGGGACAACCCCCCTCCGTGCACGAATTTCGTGCACTGGGCCTCTAGTTCTTTTTTTAAAAAATATATATTTTATTGATTTTTTTTTTTTTTTTTTTTTTTACAGAGAGGAAGGGAGAGAGATAGAGAGCTAGAAACATCGATGAGAGAGAAACATCGATCAGCTGCCTCCTGCACACCCCCTACTGGGGATGTGCCCGCAACCAAGGTACATGCCCTTGACTGGAATCGAACCCGGGACCCTTCAGTCCGCAGGCTGACGCTCTATCCACTGAGCCAAACCGGTTTCGGCTGGGCCTCTAGTTCTTGAAATAATCTACAATTTCTTTCTCTCACAGCTCAAATTCTACCAGCAAATGCCTGATATCTGTTCTTTATATTAACTCTGTCCTAGTAAATGTCCTCATTATCTCTTGCCTAGACTACTAGTTAACATCCTTCATCTCAATCCAATCCATTCTGCTGCTTTGGGATAACTTTCCAAAATCAAATATTGAGTGTCTTTTCTTTACTCAATAACTTTATAGTTTCACAATGTTTGGAGAATAAAGGCTAATCTCCTTAGTATGTTATTAAAGATTTTCAACAATCTGATTCAATTTACCTTTCCACCCACCCACTTACCTCCACTGAAACTTATGTTCCAAATAATTCTCAAAAGAATCTCTGAACTTTTAAGTTCCTCTGTACCTGAAATGGTACCTCCCCTCCCATCAAAACTGCTATTCAGACTTAAACATCCAAATCAAAAGGCATCTCTTTTCATGTAACCCTTCCTAGTTAGAATTCACTGCTCTGTCTTTAGGCCCCACAACACACACTGATTTTTTTAAACTGAATTTTTTGGATATTGGTTAGTTCATTAATTTACTCATTTAACAATCCACTAACAAATCTATAGTAAGAGGTGGTCTCTGTCCTTAAAATAATTTATGGTGTAACAGAGGATACAAGGAGTAAACATATGATTAAGCATATAGTGTAAGGAGTATAATATTAGAGGTATTCATAATGCACTAGGAGAGCATCCAAGGAACTTAAAACAAACTCAGGTAATGAGAAAGAAAAGAACAACTGAAGGTTGAATGACTAGTCAGAGGCAGCTTCAATAACCCAGATGAGGTTATGAAAGAAGTGGACACATTGCTAATATAGTAAAAGAGTAAAACAGATGGGATTTGGTGACTTCTAATAGGAAGAGGGAGTAGGAGTCATCATGGATAATTTGCAGGCTTTTAAAATTTTTATTGATTTTTAGAGAGAAGGGAAGGGAGGGGGAGAGGGGAGAGGAGGGGAAGAGAGAGAGAGAGAGAGAGAGAGAGAGAGAGAGAGAGAGAGAGAGAGAGAGAGAGAGAGAGAGAGAGAAACATGAATTGGCTGCCTCCTGCACTCCCTACTAGAGATTGAGGCATGCGCTCTGACTGGGAATCAAACCAGCAACATTTCAGTGCACAGGATGCTGCCAAACCAACGGAGCCACATCAGCCAGGGTGTAAGTTTCAGGTTTTAAGGAACTGGGAGGTCAAGGTACCTTCTTTGAAATAGAGAATATAAGAGAAGGCATAGGTTTAAGGAAAAATTCAACTAAGGATAAAATGCCAAGAGAACATCTAAGTGGAGCTTTTCAGAAGGCTGTTTAATAAATACAGCTGGGACTCAGGAGTGATACAGATTTATAAGTTAACAGCATAGTAGAGAATCTGAAACCATAGGAGTAGATTAGATCACTCAGGAATAATTTATGGAATCAGAAGTCTAGAGGAACTTATAAACTACTTGAGAACTCAATGAGGAAACTTGGAAGCATCAGATTTAAATGAATGGGTATATGGAGAAAAAAGATTGTGAAGGATACTGGGAAGTAGCCGCAGAGTTAAGAGGAAACTTAAAAAAAGAAAGAAAAAAAAAAAAAAGAGAGGAAACTTTGAAGAGATTCCAAAGATCCAGAAGTACATGGGATCCAGCATAGCTAGAAAGGTATCTTAGTCAAAATAGAAAAGCACAATGTAATACACCACATTAATAGAATTAAAGGACAAAAACCACATGAGCATTTCAATAGATTTTTTTTTTTCATGATAAAAACACTCACAAACTAGGAAAAGAAGCGAGTTTCTTCAACTTGCTAAAGGACATTTATGAAAAAGCCACAGCTAACATTATTTAATGGTGAATGCTTTCCTCCAAAGATAGAGACAAAACGAGGGTATCTACTCTTGCCATTTCTATTTAACATTGTACTGTAGGGTTTATCCAGAGTAGTTAGGCAAACAAAAGAAATAAAAGGCATCCAGATTGGAGAGGAAGATGTAAAAAAAAGGAAAGTTAATAAATGAGTGTGGCTGCCAGGGTGGGTGAGGATTATGGGAGATATAGGAAGGTCAGGGACTTGATTTCAGATTCGCTTCCATTCCCAATGAACAAGGTGAAAATCTGATCAAGAGGAACTGCTTTGAACTGAAATAAGCTTTCATGAAAAATGGGAAAGAACTGTCTAAAGTCATAACCTTATAAATAATGGAGCAGGCACTCTAGACTAGGTGAGAAAGAAGTAAAGACAAAAGAGCTGCTAACAAAGTCAAAATGCAGGAGAGGGCAAAAACAACTATATTGCCCTGGCCGGTGTGGCTCGTTGGTCAGAGTGTCAGCCTGTGAACTTGAAGGGTCGAGGGTTCGATTCCTGGTGAAGGGAATGAACCTGGGTTGTAGGTTCAATTCCCAGCCCTGGTTGGGGCGCATGCGGGAAGCAACCAATCGATGTGACTTCTCTCACATCGATGTCTCCTCTCCCTCCCCCACTTTCTCCCTCCTTTCTACTCTTAAAAAAAAAAAAAATCAATGGAAAAATATCCTCGGGTGAGAATTAACAAAGAACAACTATAATGGGAATAGGGAAAAAAAGAGCTACAGGACAGAAGGCTATGTTTGGAATCCACAATACTAGAACTAGCGTTTAAGAACTCAGAAGGCAAGGTCCTGGGTGTGATCACTGATGAGTTAGCAAGAATTTAATGGAGGCTGGGTGTTAAATAGGTTAAAACTTAACCTACTGTTAAGTAGACTCAAACTATATCTACTAGAAACAGAAGGTAAAGTCACATAAGTAAAGCAATACCAAATGCACTCATTCCTCATAGCAATTACTATTTCTCATACAACTATATGATGAAAGCTTTTCTAGGCCTCACAGATGATGCTCTGTGACCTTTTTTAGACTTTAAGGTACGCTAGCTCTACTTCAACAGCTTATCAGACCCATGACCCTCTGAAACATCCTATCTAATAAAAGAGTAATATGCAAATTGTCACTCCAACACACAAGATGGCTGCCCCCCTGTGGACACAAGATGGCCGCCACAAGATGGCCAGCAGGGGAGGGCAGTTGGGAGGGACCAGGCCTGCAAGGGAGGGCAGTTGGGGGTGATCAAGCCTGCAGGGGAGGGCAGTTAGGGGTGACCAGGCCAGCAGAGGAGGGAAGTTGGGGGCAACCAGGCCTGCAGGGAAGGAAAGTTGTGGGGGGACCCAGGCCTGCAGGGGAGAGCAGTTGTGGGGGGACCAGGCCTGCAGGGGAGGGCCATTAGGGGTGACCAGGCCTGCAGGGGAGGGCAGTTAGGGACTATCAGGCTGGCAGGTGAGCAGTTAAGCATCAATCTGGCTGGCAGGGGAATGGTTAGGGGGTGATTAGGCTGGCAGGCAGAAGCGGTTAGGGGCAATCAGGAAGGCAGGCAGGTGAGCAGTTGGGAGCCAGCAGTCCTGGATTGTGAGAGGGATGTCCGACTGCCCGTTTAGGTCCGATCCCGGTGGCCTAAACAGGCAGTCGGACATCCCTTGAGGGGACCCAGATTGGAGAGGGTGCAGGCTGGGCTGAGGGACCCCCCCGCTCCGTGCACGAATTTCATGCACCGGGCCTCTAGTAGATAATAAACAGCACATACCGATTTCTTTTCCAGCACCACTGAATTGAATAAAGATCTGAGAAACAGCATTAGAAACAAGATTGAGCCCAGCTGGTGTGACTCAGTGGTTGAGCATTCACCTATGAACCAGGAGGTCACAGTTCCATTCCCGGTCAGGGCACATGCCCAGGTTGCGGGCTCGATCCCCAGTAAGGGGGCATGCAAGAGGCAGCCGATCAATGATTCCCTCTCATCATTGATGTTTCTATCTCTTTATCCCTCTCATTTTGTGAAATCAATGGAAAAAAAAGAAAAAAAGCCCCCCCCTCAACAAGATTGAAGAAAACCTTTTCTTTTGGAGTCTATAATCTATAACCTATTAATATACTTGCTGTTAGTTACTTAAAGAATATTTGCAAAACACTTAAACTCCATCTTTTATCTCCAAAACATGATTACTAATATTAAAAGGGTTATTATAATACATTACCATCATCTTTATTAAGCATACTAGAGGCCTGATGCACGAAATTCATGCATGGGTAGGGTCCTGATGGCTGGCCAGCGATCAGGGCCAATCGAGGCATTCTGGTCACTGGCCGGGGCCTCCCTTCCCTGGCTGCTGGCCGGGGCCCTCCTTCATTCTGCACCGCCCCCTGGTGGTCAGCGCATGTCATAGCGAGTGATCGGTCTCCCTGTTGAACTCCCACGGGGACAACTTGCATATTAGGCATACACACACACACACACACACACACACACACACACACATACACACACACACACAGACACACACTAGATTGTAAGAAAAAAAAAACCCACCCAGAACAGGTAAACACTGTACTGACTTCCTTCCATAAACACTTCAAAATTACAACTAAATTACAGAACAAACATCATTGAGAATTGTCTGAAGTCTAGCTGAAGAAAATTCCTATAACCAAGGATATACAGAAGAAGCCGTGTGGAGACTGGTAGGAGGGATGGGGATGTGAAATGCGCTGGTCCCACAACCACATGCGACAGAAAATCGGGAGGGACATTTTGGCTGTGGAGGTCCCCCCCACGAGTGAGTAGTCCCAGACCCACACCAGGTTCCCCATACCAGGTTTCCAGTGGCAGGAAGGCTTCTGACTGAGAAAACCAGAGGAGCTTATGCTGAGTGAGATGGAGGGCTGCTGGAGTCCAGGTATTCCTCTTTTATTTTTTTTTCTTTATTTTTTTTAGCAGGTATTCCTCTTAAAGGGCCCATGCATGGAATTACTCCTTCGCTTTGAGCTCCAGCACTGGAGAAGCAGCTCAAAAGGCACTAGGGACTGAACTAAACAGGGAGGAACTGAACAGTCTGGCTTTGGGGTGAGAGCTGGAGGGACAGCTTTCTCCAAGACAGAAGCGCTGGCAGAAGCCATTGCTCCTTTGCTGAGCCCTCTTTCTGTAGACAAAGGCTGCCGCCATACTATCTAATAAAAGGGCAATATGCAAGTTAACCGTCACTCCCTCACAAAGATGATGGCGCCCATAGCCACAAGATGGCAGTGCCCAGTCCTCTCAGCCCTGCCAGAGTCCCTCAGTCCCAGGGGGGCGGCTGCTGAGAGCGGGCAGCGTGAGCAGCCTGGCGGACTGCTTGCTTCGTCGCTGTGGCGACAAGGTAAGCGTTCTGCACCCGGCCGCAGAAGGCCTCTGGCCAGGCCAGGGTGCGGAACGCTTGTGTAAGAAGAGAAGGAACCGGCGAGCTGAGCAGAGTCAAGTGGCCCCTGACTCCCGGGCAAGGTCAAATCCAGGCGGCCAGAGGGTGGAGGGGGTGGAGGATAGTGTGACAGGAGGGGCTGGTGGCGGAGGCACAGGGGTGAAAGCCGGCCGAGAAAGAGGAAGGAAGCCCTTTATCGGAGTTCCTGAGAACAGGGAGGGAAGTCATTTGCATTTCCCAGCCGCGGATGGGCCTCTGGCCAGGCCGGGGCGCGGATGGGCCTCTGGCCAGGCCGGGGCGCGGATGGGCCTCTGGGCCGTGGAGATCCTCTAGGCAGCGGGCGCGGAGTGGCCAGGCCCTGCAGAGAGCTACTGGTGCACATATTTGGGCACAGGGCTACTAGTGTTTGGATATTCATCAACCGGGCTAACACTGTTCATAGGGCCCTGGTGACTCCCTGAGAGCCCTCCCCATCCAACTTGTGGGCCCACTCAAGCTACTGCCAGTGGCTTTTCCATATAAACAGCCTGTCTTGGCTCATGCAGCAGACTTTCAAAAAATCTCTCAAAGGTTCATGAACCACAAACAAGCAGCATTTGGCCTCAGTGTGCCCTATAACTCTTACTAAGTAGCCCTAAGCCCAGCACGAGCAGTGGCCAAACTTGGTTCATAAGTTAGCCTCTCCCAGGCACTTCCAAACCCAGGACAAGTGGCAACCGTCGGAGATCACTTTGTAGCTCATACAAGGTGGCCCTGGGCAAGGCAGAGGTAGCAGCTGACCTTGGCCTACACCTCAAGTGCCCCAGAACTAACACACCTGGTGGTCATCTTCCAACCAAACCAGAGCACCCAATCCAACTACCTCCACAAATGACACAGCCAAAGGGCAGACTCAGCAGGCACTGAAGCCCTACTAAAGGGAATTCTGCTATGCAGTGTCAGACCCCGCACCAACAGCTCCTCCATTATAGTCATCGCCATCCTTACAACCATTCAGCCAGAGGGTCAACCCTCCAAACAGCAAATAAGGCTCAACTACCAGAGGAGGGCACACATCATCCACACAAGGGACATACCTGGACACCTGGCTCAGGTGACCAGGGAGACTGCACCACTGGGCTGCCAGGACACCTACCACACAAGGCCTCTCTACCAAGACCAGGAGATATAAAAGGGGAGACAAAGAAACATGCCCCAAATGAGAGAACAGAAGAAATCTCCAGAAAGAGAACTAAATGAAATAAAGGCAAGCAATGGACTTGATACAGAGTTCTAAACAATGGTTATCTATATATATAAAACCCAAATATGCAAATAGACTGAACGGCAGAACAACCAAACAACTGGCTGCTATGACATGCACTGACCACCAGGGGGTGTGCACGGAACACGGTGGGCATTGGCAGCAGAGCGCGGAACACGGCGGGCATCGGCCGCGGTGGGATGGTGGAGCAGGTGAGCGGGGGTGCTGGTCGCTGTCATCGGGGTGAGCCTCTGGTGGTTACTGAAAATTCTTTGCTCCCACTCACCGCAGTCCCACCGGGCGCTCACACCTGCTGCCGGCACAGGCCCTGATCGCTTGGTGCCGTCAGCAGGTGCGAGTGGCAGCTGCCGTCCCTGATTGTCCCTCAGGGCTTCTCTGCCTCTCCCTGCTCCCGAGGGGCGATCGGGGCCGGCAGCCGCCTCTCGCACCCACTGCTGCCGCCAGCCCCGCTTGTACCCATTGCCAGCGCCTGGCGCCGGTCCCGATCACTTGGTGCCATCAGTGGGTATGAGCAGCGGCTGCTGGCCCCGATTGCCCCTGAGGGCTTCTTTACCAACCCCTGCTCCTGAGGGGTGACTGGGGCAGCAGCCGTTCCTCGCACCTCCGGCTGACGGCATCGGCCCTGTTTGCACCCGTTACTTGTGCCAGCCCCAATTGCTCTGCGCTGTCAGGGGGTGCGAGTGGGGCTGGCGCCGTCAGCACATGGGAGCGGCGGAAGCAGGGCTGCTGGCAGACAGGGGACCGGGGGCCGTGGCGAGGTGTGGAGGATGGGCTGAGACCTGCCCCTGTGCTCACTGCAGCCTTGCGGCCCACAGTTCCTTTCAAGGTGCACGAATTTGTGCACTGGGCCCTTAGTAAGGATTATAAGAATGCTTAAAAACTTAGTGAGAACTTCAACAGCATAAAAAAGTGAGAACTTCAACAGCATAAAAAGAACATAGAAATCATAAAAAAGAACCAGTCAAAATTGAAGAATGCAATAACTGAAATGAAGAGCACATTATAGGGAATTAACAGTGAATCAGAGGATCGAATCAGTGACTTGGAAGATAAGGTAGCAGAAAACACCCAATCAGACCAGCAAAAAGAAAAAAGGATCCAAAAAAATGAGGATAATTAAAGAGGCCTCTAGGACAACATCAAGTGTACCAACATTTGCCTTATAAAGGTACCGGAAGGAGAAGAGACAGAGCAAGGAACTGAAAACCTATCTGAATAATGACAGAAAACTTCCCTCACCTGGTAAAGGAAAAAGACATACAAGCCTGGGAAGCAGAGTCCCAAACAAGATGAACCCAAAGAGGCCCAAACTAAGACATATAATTAAAATGCTAAAGGTTAAAGACAAAGAAAGAGTCTTTTAAAAAAATCTCTTTTTATTGATTTTAGAGAGAGTGAGAGGGACAAAGAAATAGGAACATTGATGAGAGAGAGGCATTGATAAGCTGCCTCCTGCAGGCCCCCTACTGGGGATTGAGCCCACAACCTGGGCATCTGCCCTGACTGGGAATCAAACTGTGACTTCCTTGTTCATGGGCTGAAACTCAACCACTGACACACTGGTCATGCCAAAGAGAGAATCATGAAAGCAGCAAAAGAAAAGCAGTTAGTTATCTATAAGTGAGCTCCCATAAAATTGTCAGCTGATTTCTCAACAGAAACTTTGCAGGCCAGAAGGGACTGGCATGAAATATTCAAAGTGATAAAAAGCAAGGACCTACAACCAAGATTACTCTATCTAGCAAACTTATCATTTAGAATCGAAGAGATAAAGAGCTTCCCAGCCCAGCTGGTGTGACTCAGTGGCTGAGTGTCAACCTATGAACCAAGAGGTCACAGTTCGATTCTCGGTCAGGGTACATGCCCAGGTTGCAGGATTGATCCCCAGTGGGAGGCATGCAGGAGGCAGCAGATCAATGATTCTCTCTCATCACTGATATATATATTTTAAAATATATTTTTATTGATTTCAGAGAGGAAGGGAGAGGGAGAGAGAGAATCATCAATGACATATATATATATATATAATTTTCCAGATAGAAAAAGCTAAAGGAGTTCATCACCACCAAACCAGTATTTAAGAAACTAGAGGCCCGGTGCATGAAATTTGTGCCCTTGGGGTGGGGTCCTCTCAGTCCGCCCTGCGCTCTCTCACAGTCTGGGAGCCCTCGGGGGATGTCCGATTGATGGCTTAGGCCTGCTCCCCTTGGGCAGCCTTAGCTCTGCGTGGAGGTGGGAGAGGCTCCCGCCACCGCCATTGCGCTCGCCAGCTGTGAGTCCGGCTTCTGGCTGAGTGGCACTCCCGCCACCAGGGGGGGCAGCTCCTGCATTGAGCGTCTGCCTCCTGGTGGTCAGTGCACGTCATAGTGACCAGTTGTTCTGCCGTTCGATTTGCATATTAGCCCTTTATTATACAGAATTACTATATAGGATGTTAAAGGGACTTTTTCAAAAAGAAAAAAAAGATAAAATATATGAATAATAGTCCTGGTTGGTTTTCTGAGTGGTTAGAGCATTGGCCCTGATACTACACTTGATCTTAGCCAAAAGGCTGAGAAGCAATGAGCATTGGCCCTGCGATGGAAGGATTTCAGGTTCAATTCCTGATTAACAGGACATACCTGGCTTGCAGGTTTCCATCCCTGGCCCAGTCAGGGCACATGTGGGAGGCAACCAATTGATGTGTCTCTCTCACATCAATGTTTCTCTCTCTTTCTCTCTCTTTCTCTCTCTCTCTCTCTCTCTCTCCCCTTTTCTAAAAAACCAATGGAAAAAATATCCTCAGGTGAGGACCAATAATAATAATAATAATAATAAATGGCAATAACTACATATCTATCAACATTACTTTAAAGAGGAAGATGGAGTAAATGCTCCAATTAAAAGATATAGGGTGGTTGAAAGGGTAATAAAACAAGACTCTTACACATGCTGTCTGCAAGACTCACTTCAGATTGAAAAACACACAAGACTGAAAGTAAAGGGATGGAAAAAGATATTTCATGAAAATGGAAATGAAAAAAAAGCTGAGGTAGTAATACTTATGCCAGACAAAATAGACTTTGAAACAAAAGGCTATAACAAGAGACAAAGAAGGTCCCAGCAATTCCACTTCTGGGTATTTATTCAAAGAAATCCAAACCACTAAATTGAAAAGATATATATATCTATGTTTATTTCAGCATTATTTATAATAGACAAGACATTGAAGCCATCTAAGTGTCCATCAAAAGATGAACAAAAGAAGTGGTGCATATATATAATGGAATATAACTCAGCCATAAGAAAGAATGAAATCTTGTCCTCTGCAACAACATGGATGAACCTAGATAGAAAGCATTGTGCTGAGTGAAATAAGTCAACAGAGAAAGACAAATGCCATATGATTTCACTTATATGTGGAATCTAAAACAAACAAACAAATGAATCCTATCTAATAAAAGAGTAATATGCAAATTGACTGTCACTCCAAGACACAAGATGGCTGCCCCCATGAGGACACAAGATGGCTGGCAGGGGAGGGCAGTTGTGGGCAGTTAGGGGAGACCAGGCCGGCAAGGGAGGACAGTTGGGAGAGACCAGGCTGGCAGGGGAGGGCAATCGGGCCGGCCAGGGAGCAGTTAGGCGTCCATCAGGCTGGCAGGGGATTGGTTAGGGGGTGATCAGACTGGCAGGTGAGCGGTTGGGAGCCAGCAGTCTTGGATTGTGAGAGGGATCCCAGATTGGAGAGGGTGCAAGCTAGGTTGAGGGACACCCCACCCCCCATGCACGAATTTCCTGCACCAGGCCTCTAGTAAATAAAATAAAAACAAACTCATAGATACAGAGAAAATTTTGACAGTTGCCAGCAGGGGCATGTGTGGGGGTCGGAGGAATGGGTGAAAAAGGAGAAAGGATTAAATAGTGCAAATTTGTAGTTACACAATAGTCATAGCATAGTAAAAAATAAATCTACTTTGGTGGGAGAAAATTTTGGCTCCTAATCGCTCACCTGCCTGCCTGCCTGGTTGCCCCTAACTGCCCGCCCCCACCAGCCTGATCGCTCCTCACTGCCTCTGCGTGCCAGCCTGATCGCCCCTAACTGCCCCCGCCCTGCTGGCCTGGTCGCCCCTAACCGCCCCCCGCTGCCGGCCAAGTTGCCCCCAACTGTCTCCTCCCTGCCAGACTGGTCGCTCCTAACTGCTGCCCCCCCCCCCCGCCTGGTCACCCCTTACTGCTCCCTCCCTGGCCGGCCTGGTCACCCCCAACTGCCCCACTCTGCCAGCCTGGTCGCCTCTTACTGCCCCCCCCCCCGCGACCTGGTTGCCCCTAACTGCCCCCTCCCCCACCGCGACCTGGTTGCCCCTCACGACCCCCCTGCCGGCCTGGTCGGCCCACACAGCCTGCTGTTCAGTCGTTTGGTCGTCGCTCACTAACCCTCCTGCCGGCTTGGTTGCCCCACGCAGCCTGCTTGTTCAGTCGTTTGGTTGTCCCTCACTAACCCCCCTGCTGGCCTGGTCATAGGCAGCCATCTTGTGAGGTCGTAAGGGTTAATTTGCATATTACCTCTTTATTATATAGGATGATATAGCTAGCATTCTTTACAATTTCTATTTATAAAAGACCATATGACAGTACCACATATCACATTTATGCTTGTGAAAGTACCCATGCAATTTTTTTTGCCAGCACAATGAATGAAGAAATTTTTAAAGCTCAACTGCTTCAATCTCTCTTTCTGCACTAAAATAGTTTTTTTCTTCTTCTTCTCTAAAATAGAGTTTTTAGGCAGGGAGGGAAGGAGAAAAATTAAGTGTGATCAGCACAAAGGTCAGTTAAACAGATTAAGAGTCAATAATTAAACCAAAGGTAAACTAGAATTCTTTAGCTCAAGCACCTCCCTGAATTCTCCATAAGGCTTCAGAAGATTCCAAACTCAAATTTAAGAAACATTAATCAATTTTATAACCTTATTTTTCTTTTAAAAAAAATACTTTTATTGATTTCAGAGAGGAAGGGAAAGGGAGTTAGAAACAATGATGAGAGAGAATCATTGATCAGCTGCCTCCTACATGCCTTCTACTGGGGATCGAGGCAGCAACCCAGACAAGTGCCCTGACCAGGAATCGAACTGTGACTGCCTGGTTTATGGGTTGACACTCAACCACTGAGTAACACTGGCCAGGCTAACCTTATTTCTTAAGAAGTTCACAATTTAGGATGAAAATCAATGTCCCATGTAGTGACATGATATACTGTCATTTCTTCAATTAATCTACTCAAGTTCTACTGAAATACTGCCCTGCCATTGAAGAAGTGTCACTTTAAACTGCCTTTCTTGAAAAATAGTAACATTATAAAAGACCATAAGCCTTTTAAAACTACTCCCTACCTTTTCCAATGACTCTTTAAAAATAAGCCTTGATCACTACTTTAATCAAATCAATACTCACATCTTGATTATATTCCAAGAAGACATGGAAATTTAAATCTTTTCTCAAAATAGGATGTGCTGCCACACGACACAGGAATACTTCATGCATTGCAACAGTCTTCTTGAATATTGCCAAGTATTCACTAGAAACAATACACAAAATTAAAGGTAAAACACTGCATCCTTTAGAAAATCATCTGCATATTTTCAGCAAATAATCTTTAAATTATTCTAAATGCAAAATTAGAGATATAATCCAAGTAAACAAAGGTTTTAGTTGAACTGTTAATATATAAAACCCAGCTCTGAAAAGACTTCATGCTAGTTAATAGTATTTATTATAGTTAAATGTTAATATTTTTGGTTTTATGAACCTTTCTTCCTATGCAAGTTGATTTTAAAGGTAACTATAGGGGTATTTGTTTTCAGCTTCAGAGAAAGTATACTACAAATTATTGGGTACAATTTTACTGATTCAATTTCTAGATTTAATTACTACTTTTAAACAACTTCATACAAAAAAAATACCAAAACCCAAATCTAAGTAAGCATATTTTCAACATTAATATATATTTTCTTCTAATTACCCAGAAACACAAGAAAGAAACACACCATAGAGAGACTACTTTTTACCATTACATCAAAGAACTGTATTTAAAATATTTTAATATCAGTGAATCACAGCGATCATACAGTAATACATGTCAGTTTGGAAAAAAAAACAACACTTAAGGAAAAGGCCCAATATTCTTGCTTCAACTACGTGCAAGGAGGATAAGTTTTACATACCAGCAAACCAGCAGGACCAATGTTGGGAGAAGTTTGATCTCTGTGAGGGTAGTCATTCAGTGAAGACAAAAAAGAAGGATGCAGAGGATGGAGGTAGCAGTAGAATAAACCCAAGGTTCTCTGTTATCCAACCCCTAACCAGACCACAAAAGAATCATGATCAGGGCCACTGGAAAACCACAGATTCTTCAATATTAATGTGCTCTGCTAATTTCCAGTTTTCAGTCTTATAAACTATAAAACTATGTAACTTGTATCAGACTATTGCTTGCACCCAGCATTGACAGAATTCTTAAAATATCTGTCACCGTATAGTTTGACAAAGAAGAGCTACTTTGCAATTCATCTTGTCAAGAATTTAGTATTCTGAAAAGGACTCTAGCAGCAGTGTGAATATATGCTTATAACTGAATCTAAGTGGAAGAGGAGAAAGGAAAAGCATGAAGGGGAGAAATAACCAGAAAAAGAATGATGAGGGGATGACAATGCAAGGAAAATTATTTCCTTGTAAAATTCTCAAAATACAGAAAAACAATATACAGCAAATCCAAAATTACTTCAAATATTTAATAAAAGGGGAAAGTATTTTGTATTTTCAACAAATATGCTAAAAATTAAATGGAAAGCCCAGCCAGCATGGCTCAGTGGTTGAGTGTTGACCTATGAACCAGGAGGTCACCGTTCGATTCCCAGCCTGGGCACATGTGAAGGTTGTGGGCTCGATCCACAGTGTGTGGGGCATGTAGGAGGCAGCCAATCAATGATTCCCTCTCATCATTGATATTTCTCTCTCTCTCTCTCCCCCCCCCACTTCCTCTCTGAACTCAATAAAAATTTTAAAAAAAGGAAATATCTCAAATTTTCAAAGACTTAATACATTTCTAGTATATATGGAACTAATTATCATATAATAAAAAACATTTTTAAACTACTTTTTTGTTACTTTTCTCCTATTTTAGTCTCTTCAGCCAGAGACTGAGGGGAAAATAGGCAGAGAAGAGGGGAAAATCTCTCTGTCTCACAAGCACACACACTTAAAAAAGAATAGGATATATGCAGAATTGCTCAGTGCATACTTCTATGAGAAACAGAAATTTTGGTAGTATGCACATATCAAAAAAAGATCACCAGGTTGCCCTAGCTGATTTGGCTCAGTGGATAGAGCGCTGGCCTGCAGACTGAAGGGTCCCCGGTTCAAGTCTGGTCAAGGGCACATGCCTGGCTTATAGGCTCGATCCCTGGTGGGGGTGTGTGCAGGAGGCAGCCGATCAATGATTCTCTCTCATCACTGATGTTTCTATCTCTCTCTCCCTTCCTCTCTGAAATCAATAAAAGTATATTTTAAAAAAAATCACCAGGTTGCTAATCACTAAGACCTTATAAATAAACAAAAGTTTATTCTGCTTTAAAAAGTCATTATTTTTCATAAACTTTTGAAACCTCCATTACTAATCTTCAGTTCTGTTTGAACCATTAATTTAAAGAATTTTACAATGTAGACAATTATTCTATAATTTTCCTGTAGGCTCTGATCATGACTGTTAACACTGGTTGTGTGACTTAAGCTTGCATCTTCCAGAAAGGGTCACTGTGGTGAAATGATTAAAAGGATGGGATATTGGAGAGCACACACACACACAAAAATAAATAAATAAAATTAAAAAGGGCATTAAAACAAGCACAATTAACGAAAGCAACAAAAATCACATACGCTTCCAGTTCCTGTTTCATCTTTGTGAATTCCTCTTTCGTCATGGACCCTTCTCCTTCTCCAAGCTTCTGTAGTTTTTCCCTTGAAGCATCAAAATCAGGTCTTGGTGGTGCTGGTGGGATCTGTAATAGAACCAAATCACTAACTTTAACGACTATTTTATTTCTTGCAGCAGTTGTACTATAGCTACCATAAAAGACTTTGTGAATGAGAAGAGGGCACCAGTAATATCCCAAGTCAGGTTAGAGAATTTTATTAGGTCTAGAAATTCAAATCCTTGAAACCATTTATACCAAGAAAGAAATACAGCAGGGCATTATTTTCTAGTATTAGAACAGTCGTTTGTATAGGTACTTTAAGCTCTGATTACATACTAAGTAAATATGTATAGCAAATATGCATATCATTTTCAAAAGTATGTAAATGGTATAATTAAATACAAATACATTTTTTAAATTAATGAATTCAAAGTACCTTTATCCTATTCTGTGTTTTAAAAATTAATGAACGCTAACAGTAAGATCAAGCAGGGATGTTAAAGTGGGCTCTTGGATTGGAGCAGTGAACTAGAAGCAGAAAACACTGGCTTAAAAACAGGAAGAGAACAAGACACACTAATCTCATCCCATCCACTCACAGTAAGGGGATAAACAAGCACTTACCTTAACTGGAAGAGATATATCATTCAAGAAAGGATATAAGAAAAGAGGAGAAAGGGCCTACAAGAACTGTTAAGGGGAAATGATGGAAATTAAAGAGAGCAGGTAAGATACGAGGAAGAAAAATAAAAAAAAATTAAATAAAAATGACTGCTAGAAAATGATTATATCAAGGAAAACAATAGGGAAAGAAGTATCAATAGTCAAGCACATGTTTGTTCATGCTTACACATGGCATCTACTATGTGCCAGGTATGATGCTGAGCAATGGACATAGGAAAATATGTCCAATCTTGATCTTTGAGGAGTGAAGGAGACAGTAGTAAGAAAATGCCATCAGACAAGATGATGAGAGGGGAAAAAGGTGGAAATAGGACAGGAAGAGAAAGAGGAGCTTCCAGGTTGGTGAACATAATTGACATGCTGGGAAGGGGGAAGGAGGGGTACCTGGATAAAGCCTGAAAGCTCTGTGCCCACCCCACATCCCCATACCTTGTCCTCTAGATGTCTTCCATTTGGTTGTTCCTGAGTTGTATACTTTCTATAAACTGGTAATTGTAAACAACAACAACAACCCCCAAAAGAATGCACTGCCAATTGTAGAAAGAGAAGCAAATGACTAAGGATTGGTCATGAGAATGGAAGATGGAATCAGGTCAGGATGATTTCAATGGCATTTGAGTGTGGTTAATAGCTAAGGCACAACATATGGTACATATTTAAATTAGATAACCTCTTAAACAGCCTCCAACTCAAAATTTAATCTACCTACCTAAGGGTTCAAAACTAGTATGGTTTGTAACACCCCCTTAATCAATCCCTAGGATAAGCCTGTTACAATTCCAATATACAGTAAGAATTTAAGTTTAAATGAGGTAGCATAACATATCCACACGCCCACACTCCTAAACAAGACAATTCAGAATTAAAGGTGGTAACCAATTATGTTTTGTAACTGGCAATTTTTGAAAATTACATTAGTTCATTAAAAATGCTAAATAAGATTTCAACACAAAGTATCTAAAACACTCCTAAAAATAAGATTAAAATGGAACCTCAACACTTACAATGTAACCTGCATAGTCTTCATTTTCAACAAAGGAATCATGAAGCCAGATAAATTCCTCATGTTGTCGAACGACAGAAAACTCATTTTGTTTAAAATTTGGCAATGAACTCTGCAAAGACAGAAATTCTCTTGAATAAAAATTAAAATTACACTAAAAAGCTTTAAATAAACATTTCACCTTTACTTAAAAAGTTATTCTATTACTATATATCAAGCTCAACTATGCAAACAAAAGGAAATAGATCTACAATCTGAAAATGTGCCTGAAAGCTGAAATGTAAATTAAAGGAACACAACAAAATTAAAAACAACACTGACAAAATCCTATATAATAAAAGCCCAGCAACTGAAACAGTGGAATAACCAGAATGACCAGAGACCAGAATGACCACGGCCCCTTGCCCTGGCTGGCCCCACCCCCCAGTGAGCGGTTAGGAGCGATCAGGCAGGGAGGCGAGTGGTTAGGGGTGATGAGGCAGGCAGGCAGAGTGGTTAGGGGCAATCAGGCAGGCAGGCAGAGGTGCTTAGGGGCGATTAGGCAGGCAGGCAGAGGTGGTTAGGGATTATCAGGCAGGCAGGCAGAGGCAATTAGGAGTGATCAGGCAGGCAGGCAGAATTGTTAGTGGCGATCAGGCAAGCAGGCAGAGTGGTTAGGAGTGATCAGGCAGGGAGGCGAGTGGTTAGGGGTGATCAGGCAGGTAGGAGCCAGTGGCCCCAGATTGCAAGAGGATGCAGGCCGGGCTGAGGGCCTCTCCTCCCATGCATGAATTTCGTGCACCAGGCCTCTAGTATATTAATAAAAGTCTAGAGAAAATTAAATTTGCATTATGTCTAGGTCCTATGATTCATTCTTTTTGTGTGTATGTGTATTCCAATAAAACTTTATTTACAAAAACAGGAGGTAAGCTAGATTTGGCCTGAGGACCCTAATTTGATATGTCATCATCTATAGTATTATCTTTACATATCTTCTCTCTCTTCACAATAGGTTGCCAAAGGAGTGAAGTGAATAAACCACGATGTGTGCGTTGTGTCTACATATTCAAACACTCAGAATTTTACTCCAAGCTCCATCTCTATGCAAATGCCATTGTTTTGGTTTTTTCAACTACTCATGTTGTAAGTCACTTTTAATTCCACACCCGAGGATATGTTTTGATTTTTTTTTCAAAGAAAGAAATAGAGGAGAATGGGGAGGGAGGGAAGGAGACACCCTAGGAAGAAGCATCAATCTGTTGCCTCCCGACTGGGGATCAAACCTGACTGGGGATCAAACCTGAAAACTTTTGGTGTATATGGAACTACTAGCGTTCCCATTGCAGGAAAAATCCTGCAATAGGGTTTCCTGCTGCACTCTACCCCGCCCTGCCTGCTCTCCTCCCTCATCCCCAGCCCTGTGTTCTCCGCCAGCCCCCCTGCTTTTCTCCCTTCTCCGCCAGCCCGCTCTCCTTCCTTCTCCCCTGGCCCGCCTTCTCCGCCAGCCCGCCTGCTTTTCCCTTCTCCCCCGGCCCGCCTTCTCCGCCAGCTTTTCCCTTCTCCCCTGGCCCTGCCTCTGCTCCTCCCTTCTCCCCCGGCCCCGCCTCCGCTCCTCCCTTCTCCCCCGGCCCCACCTGCTCAACTTCCTTCTCCCCCGGCCCCGCCTCCGATCCTCCCTTCTCCCCCCCCCCCCCCGGCTTGCTTGCTTCTCCGCAGCTTTGCTCCCTTCTGCAGCTCTTGGCTTCTTTCTACGCTGTCTTGATATGCAAATTAGCCACCATCTTTGTTGGGGTAATTTGCATATTCGTCCTGATTGGTTGGTGGGCATGGCTTGGCTGGTGGGCGTGGCTTGGGCGTGGCAAAGGTGCGGTCGATTTGCATATTTGTCTATTATTAGGTAGGATGCTCCAACTAACTGGCCACCAGGCTAGGGTGTAAGTCACCTTTCATAGTCTGTATAAAACTCACCCGGCCAGTGTGACTCAGCGGTTGAGCGTCGACCTATGAACCAGGAGGTTACGGTTTGATTCCCCATCAGGGCACATGCCCGGGTTGTGGGCTCAGTCTCCAGTGTGGGGTCTGTAGGAGGCAGCTGATCAATGATTCTCTCTCATCACTGATGTTTCCTATCTCTCCCTCCCCCTTCCTCTCTAAAATCAATAAAAATATTTTTGAAAAATAAAATAAATACATGATTAAAAAATTGTGTAAAAGATTTCTAATTAGATATAGACATGTATGTTTTAGTTCCTTCCACAAACATGATTTATATACATAATGTTGAGAAACTCTAAGAGGCAAACTCCTCAGCAAATTCTTAAGTGTATCAAATACAATGCAAGATTGCAACCCAGTTAAAATCTTAGAAATGTTGTAGTCCCTTTAGGGAGAAAAAAGTCATTATTTTTATAGTGTGTGTGTCTGCTTATTACTGTGAGTCACTTGGTTTTGACTACTCATGCAATTCATATAGTGGATTTTGTTAGTGCTATGCACTAAATATTCCTAGCATATAGCAGAATTGCACTCTGTGCCTCCTTTAAAGAAAAAAAAAGAACTTTAAATTTCATTTTTCAATTACTGTGTATATTCATTATTATTTTATATTAGTCTCAGGTGTATAGCACAGTGGTTAAACAATCATATATACTTTACAAAGTGTTCCCCCTGATATTTTTAGTGACCACCTGGCACCATACACATTTATTACAATATTATTGACTATACTAGAGGCCCAATGCATGAAATTCGTGCAAGGGGCTCGGCCCTTTAAGTTGCGGAGGCTTGCCTCAGCCCTTGCAGCCCTGGCTTCATCCAGAAGGTTGTTGGGCTGTCTGGTCTAATTAGCATATTACGCTTTTATTATTATAGTTTCCCTATGCTGTACTTTTACATCCCCATGACTATTTTGTAACTACCAATTTGTACTTAATCCCTTCACCTTTTCACAGAGGCCCTCAACACTCATTCCCTCTGGCAACCTTCAGTTTGTTCTCTGTGTTTATGAGTCTCTTTCAATTTTTATTTATTTATTTCTTTATATTTCACATATAAGTGAAATCATATGTGACTTATTTCTCTGACTTATTTCATTTAGCACAGTGGTTGGCAAACTCATTAGTCAACAGAGTCAAATATCAACAGTACAACGATTGAAATTTCTTTTGAGAGCCACTTCTTCAAAATAGACTCGCCCAGGCCGAAAACCGACTTCTGTGCATGGGCCACGAAGTTTCAATCGCACTGTACGTGCGTGCCCGCACGTGGTATTTTGTGGAAGAGCCACACTCGAGGGGCCAAAGAGCCGCATGTGGCTCGTGAGCCGCCGTTTGCCGACCACTGATTTAACACAATACCCTCTAGGTCCATCTATGCTGCCGCAAATGGTTAAGATTTCATGCTTTTTATGACTCGTTCTTAATGTTAATCTTTAAAAAATATATTTCCTAAAAAAACAATTCCATTTACCATTGCAACAACAAAAAATAAGATACCTAGGAATAAACTTAACTAAGGAGGTGAAAGACCTATACTCCAAAAACTACAGAAAAAAAGATGGAGCAAGATATAAACATGTGGAACAATATACTGTGTTCGTGGATTGGTAGAATCAAAATCATTAAAATGTCCATACTACCCAAAGCAATCTATAGATTCAATGCAATTCCCATTAAAATACCAACAGCATATTTTACAGAGCTAGAAAAAACTCTGCAAAAATTTATATGGAATAAAAAGACCCTGAATAGCTGCAGCAATCCCAAGAAAGAAGAACAAAGTTGGAGGATCACAATACCAGATATCAAGCTATGTTACAAAGCCACTGTTCTCAAAAACTGCCTGGTACTGGCACAAGAACAGACATATAGACCAATGAAACAGAACAGAGAACCCAGAAATCGACCCAAGCCATTATGCTCAATTAAAATTTGACAAAGGAGGCAATGGCATACAATGGAGTCAAGAGAGTCTCTTCAAAAAATGGTGTTGGGAAAATTGGACAGATACATGCAAAAATTTGAAACTAGACCACCAACTTATACCATACACAAAAATAAACTCAAAATGGATAAGACTTAAATGTAAGACAGGAAATCATAAAAATCTTAGAAGAATCCATAGGCAGCAAAATATCAGACATATATTGTAGCAATATCTTTACTGACACATCTCCTAAGACAATGGAAACTAAGAGAAAATAAACAAATGCGAGTATCCTCTCTAATAAAATGGTAATATGCAAATTAACCATCACTCCGCTACATAAGCCATGCCCACCAGCCAAGCCATGCCCACCAGCCAATCAGGGCGAGTATGCAAATTAACCCCAATCCAAGATGGCTACAGCCACAGAGAGCAAGGTTTCCCAGGTAACAGAGCAAGCCAAGCTTTCCATAGCCATTGCAGGCCTAAGCCTTCACTCAAGCTACAAAGTTTCAATTATAGAAGGTAAACAAATTCAAACAAATGGTGGCAGAATGGAGCTTGAGAGAGCAGGGCAGAGTTGCCGGCGGCAACAGGGGAAGCAAAGCTTTCTGCACACCCTGGCCGGGCTCACCCGCTTAAGGCTACAAAGTTTCAATTGTAGAAGGTGAATTAACTGCCATAGAAATGGCTGCCGCCCCAGGCTACAAAGTTTCAATAGTAGAAGGAAAATAAATTACAGATACCAGGGCCTCCCCTTGGGTTGCCAGGAGGTGTGGCCGGCCTGCAAACCACCACAGGCCCCTTGCTCAGGCTGCCCCACACCCCAAGGGAACCCCCACCCTTATCTGTGACACCCTTCAGGGCAAACCAGCTGGCCCCCACCCCTGTACCAGGCCTCTATCCCATCTAATAAAAGAGTAATATGCAGATTGATCATCACTGCAACACACAATATAACTGCCCCCATGTGGTCAAAGATCCTGCCCCCATGGGGACACAAGATGGCTACTACAAGATGGCCAGCAGGAGAGGGCAGTTGGGAGGCACCCGGCCTGCAAGGGAGGGCAAGTTGTGAGGGACCAGGCCTGCAAGGGAGGGCAGTTGAGAGGGACCAGGCTTGCAAGGGAGGGCAGTTGGAGGTGATCAACCCTGCAGGAGAGGGCATTTAGGGGTGACCAGGCTGGCAGAGGAGGGAAGTTGGGAGCAAACAGGCTGGCAGGGGAGCAGTTAAGCATCAACCAGGCTGGCAGCGGAGTGGTTAGGGGGTGATCAGGCTGGCAGGCAGAAGCCGTTAGGGGCAATCAGGAAGGCAGGCAGGCAAGCAGTTGGGAGCCAGCAGTCCTAGATTGTGAGAGGGATGTCCGACTGCCCGTTTAGGCCCGATCCTGGTGGGATCGGGCCTAAACGGGCAGTCGGACATCCTTCCAGGAGTCCCAGATTGGAGAGGGTACAGGGTGGGCTGAGGGACAACCCTCCGCCGTGCACGAATTTCGTGCACCGGGCTTCTAGTATCAAAATAAAAAGCTTCTGCACAGCAAAAGAAACCATCAACAAAACAAGAGAGCTCACTGCATGGGAGAACATATTTGCCAATGTTATATTGGATAAGGTGTTAATCTCCAAAATATATAGGGAACTCATACAACTTAACAAAAGGAAGACAAACAAACAATCCAATCAAAAAATGGGCAAAGGACCAAAATAGACACTTTTTGAAAGTGGACATACAGAAGGCCAAGAGACATAGGAAAGAATGCTCAAAGTCACTAATCACCCAAGAGATGCAAATCAAAACAACAATGAGGTACCATCTCACACCTGTCAGAATGGCTATCATCAACAAATCAACAAACTACAAGTGCTGGCGAGGATATAGAGAAAAAGGAACCCTCGTGCACTGCTGGTGGGAATGCAGACTGGTGCAGCCACTGTGGAGAACAGTATGGAGTTTCCTCAAAAAACTAAAAATGGAACTCCCATTTGACCCAGTAATTCCACTTCTACGAATATATCCCAAGAACTTAGAAACACCAATCAGAGAGAATATATGCACCCCTATGTTCATAGCAGCACAATTCACCATAGCTAAGATTTGGAAACAGCCTAAGTGCCCATCAGCAGATGACTGGATTAAAAAACTGTGGTACATCTACACAATGGAATACTATGCTGCTGTAAAAAAGAAAGAACTCTTACCATGTGCAACTCTAGGATGGACCTAGAGAGCATTATGCTAAGCGAAATAAGCCAGTCGGAGAAAGATAAATATCACATGATCTCACTCATTTGTGGAATATAATGAACAACATAAACTGATAAATGAAAATAGATACAGAGCCCTAGCTGGTTTGGCGTCGGCCTGCAGACTGAAAGGTCCCTGGTTCAATTCCAGTCAGGGACACATGCCCAGGTTGCAGGCTTGATTCTCGGTGTGAGGTGTGCAGGAGGCAGCCGATCAATGATTCTCTGTAATCATTGATGTTTCTCTCTCCCTCTGTGAAATCATTTAAAAAAAAAAATATATATATATATATATTTTAAAATATATTTTATTGATTTTTTACAGAGAGGAAGAGAGAGGGATAGAGAGCCAGAAACATCGATCAGCTGCCTCCTGCACACCCCCTACTGGGGATGTGCCCGCAACCAAGGTACATGCCCTAGACCGGAATCGAACCTGGGACCCTTGAGTCCGCAGGCCGATGCTCTATCCACTGAGCCAAACCGGTTTCGGCGTCATTAAAAATATATTTAAAAAAATAGATATAGAGACATAGAAGCATCGAACAGACCATCAAAGCTCAGGGGGAAAGCAGGGGTAGGGGTAGGGGGGTAAGAGATCAACCAAAGGACTTGTATGCATGCATATAAGTACAGACAATGGACACAGACAGTAGTGGGGTGAGGGCATGTGCTGGGGGGCGGGAGAGATCAATGGGGGAAAAAAAGGAGACATATGTAATACTTTCAACAATAAAGAATTTAAAAAAATACATTTTCCTAAAACATTTTTGTTAAAATAGCACCAGTGAATTATAAACGAAAAAAACACACAAAAAAACATACACATACACACAGTTTCGTTCTATGTTCAAAACCAAAGTTCTAGTCAATATATTATTACATATGTAACATTAGTACAATAAATACCTAAAATAATACAAGCATAAAATCACTTACCTTTGTGTGAACAGTGAACTTTACTTTATCTCTTTCACTAAGAGCATCAGAAATGTCCACTTGCAGAGCAGCATCACTTTGAAGATCTACATTTATTGCTTTAAGCTAGAAAAAGAAAATAATACCTTAATAAAAATTCTGTGGGCTTTTATATTATTTCATTCTTCTTCCAGATAATTAGATAATGCAAAAACAAAACTAAAGTAACAAAAGACTTTTATATCTAAAAAACACTCAATTTCATTTAATCTACATACATATTTTTGGGCAGTTACTTTGGGTATGTTATTATCCTAACTAATTTTCATCTATACCATTCAACTATGCTCTGTATGAGTTAATGTATTAACTATAATTGATTCTTTTTTTTTTTAAAATATATTTTTATTGATTTTTCACAGAGAGGAAGGGAGAGGGACAGAGAGCCAGAAACATCGATGAGAGAGAGACATCGACCAGCTGCATCCTGCACACCCCTCACCGGGGGATGTGCCCGCAACCAATGCACACGCCCTTGACCGGAATCGAACCTGGGACCTTCCAGTCCGCAGACCGACGCTCTATCCACTGAGCCAAACTGGTTTCGGCTATAATTGATTCTTTAGTTTCACCCCAAAAGTAAACTGTCTTCCAAGATGTTTTATTAAATTTCATATGTTTCAAAATTAAGGAATGTACCCACTTTTAAGAACAAGAAAAATAATGGCCAATAATTTTAACTCTATTACTTATTTTAATTCAGGAATACACAATGAGACTATTAAGTATAGTTAAATATATTACATATATGAAAAGTGCTAAAAAATGCTAACACACCACTCAATAACTCCTGTGATATAATTTCACATCTTACTCTGCAAGCTTTAATACATTAGAATTGGATATGTTCTCCATTTACTTGTCTATTTTTTTTAATCCTCATCCGATGACATATATGTGTGTGTGTGTGTGTGTGTGTGTGTGTGTGTGTGTGTGTGTGTGTGTTTAAATCGATTCTTAGAAACAGGAAGGGAGAGAGAGAAACATTGATTGGCTGCCTCCTGTACACACCCTGACCCGGGATCGAACCTGAAACCTAGGTATGTGCCTTGGTCAGAAATCGAACCTGCAACCTTTTTTTTTTTAGTGTATGGGATGACATTCCAACTGACAGCCACCTGGCCAGGGCTCCACTAACAATTCTTAAGTTTCATTAATTTTTCTTCCGCTTTAAACAAATAAGCATTCTAACGTGGTTGGGAAGTTTGGAGACTTATAAAAGAATCAAATACACTAAAAGAGAAAATAAATCTCAGCCAGATGCAAGGATATGAAATATTTAAAGTCTAATTAACTAGCCTACTTCAAATACTCTAGTTGTAAAACCTAGAACTTACTTTGCCAATCTCACTTAGTCATTAGCATTTCAAATTTCATTTACAATGTAAATGGAAAAAATGCTGGAAATAAAACTGTTTGTATTTTAGGATTACAATTATATTTTTAAAAATCCTATATAATAAAAGCGTAATATGCAAATCAACTGAACAGCAGAATGACTGGTGGTCAGGGGGCAGGGTCAGCGAGCAAGCAGCACCATGCTAGCCAAGGTGTGTGCCAGTGTGCATAGGGAGGTGACAGTGATCAGGGGTGGCGGCAACCAGCTGGAGGGGCGACTGGGGAGGGGGGTCAGGGCTGGCCACATGCTGGCCAGCACCACCCCCTGATAGGCCCACCCAGTTGCCTCCCGGGCCTGAGGGACCCCTCCAAGTGCATGAATTTTCATGCACCGGGCCTCTAGTGTATAACATAAATGGCTTATAAGAAATACAACAAAATGTGAATAGCAGTGGATTTTAAAAAATATATATATTTTATTGATTTTTACAGAGAAGAAGGGAGAGGGATAGAGAGTTAGAAACATCAATCAGCTGCTTCCTGCACACCCCCTACTGGAGATGTGCCTACAACCAAGGTACATGCCCTTGACTGGAATTGAACCTGGGACTCTTCACTCCACAGGCCGACGCTCTATCCACTGAGCCAAACCGGTTAGGGCAGAATTGGATTTTCTTTACTAGTATATATTCTTTTATTCTCCCAATTTTCCAAAATATGCATGTATTACTTTTATAAATAGGCAAAAAACCCTTTTTAAACAGAAATTCTGTAATTTATTAAAAGATAAATTTTGTGAAGTTTTTCATTAAATAGGGTTGTTTAACTTTATTAGTAATGAAAAAAGTAACATTACTATTTCATTTTTGCACTATTGGTTCTAGAATGAGTAGACATATTTTTAAAAATAGTCTAGCTGGTGTGGCTCAGCAGTTGAGTGTCAACCTATGAACCAGGAGGTCACAGTTTGGTTCCCAGTCAAGGCATATGCTGAGGCTGCAGGCATGCAGGAGGCAGCCAAACAATGATTCTCTCTTATCATTGATGTTTTTCTCTCTCTTCCTGTCCCTTTCTCTCTGAAATCAATAAAAATATATTAAAAAAATACCATTGCATAAAATCAAACTTAAGATTCATAGAACAAATTAATCACTATTTAAATTGCATGACACTATCTATGATAGCAGTTAATAAAACCTTTACTGATAACTTTAATAAGATTATATATTACTAGAGGCCTGGTGCATGAAATTCATGCATGGGGTGGGGTGGGTTGGGGGTGGGGGGTGGTGTGTCCCCCAGCCCAGCCTGAACCCTCTCCAATCTGGGACCCCTTGAGGGATGTCCAACCGCCCGTTTAGGCCCGATCCCACTGGTGGGATCGGGCCTAAACGGGCGGTTGGACATCCCTCTCACAATCCAGGACTGCTGGCTCCCAACCGCTCACCTGCCTCTGCCTGATTGCCCCTAAATGCTTCTGCCTGCCAGCCTGATCACCCCCTAACTACTCCACTGCCAGCCTGATCGACGCCTAACTGCTCCCCGGCTGGCCCGATTGCTCCCAACTGCCCTCCCCTACCAGTCTGGTCCCCCCCAACTGCCCTCCTCTGCCGGCCCCATCACCCCTAACTGGCCTGGTCTCCCCCAACTGCTCTCCCCTGCAGGCCTAGTCCCCCCCAACTGCTCTCCCTTGCTGGCCTGGTCCCCCCCCAACTGCCCTCCCTTGCTGGCCTGGGTCCCCCCCAACTGCCCTCCCCTGCCAGCCATCTTGTGGTGACCACCTTGTGTCCACATGAGGGCAGCCATCGTGTGTCTTGGAGTGACAGTCAATTTGCATATCACACTTTTATTAGATAGGAAGTTAAATTTCAATTAATCATATTTTTAAAAGTTTATGCTGTAAACATACATAAAACCATTTATTTATTTAAAAATATATTTTATTGATTTTTTACAGAAAGGGAGAGGGATAGAGTTAGAAACATTGATGAGAGAGAAACATCGATCAGCTGCCTCCTGCACACTCCCTACTGGGTATGTGCCCGCAACCAAGGTACATGCCCTTGACCGGAATCGAACCTGGGACCCTTCAGTTCGAAGGCTGATGCTCTATCCACTGAGCCAAACTGGATAGGGCACATAAAACCATTTAATAATGTTTTAAAATTGTTACTGTACCCAATGCTACATGTAGCCCATTGACTGACAAATGAAATTAAAAGTTGCCTTGAATTACTATGAAGTTTTCTTTTTCCAATTATCTCACTGCCTTTGCAATATTGGAAACATTAGAGAATACTTTGTTCTTTGGTTTTCTTATTTCTATTCAGTCTTATTTAGGTCTTCATATTGCCCTTTCTACCTTTTCTCCAACCCCTTACCATAATTTTAGTTTAAGAAACCTGTTTCCTTTTTTCTATTTATTCACATTCAGGTCACTTTAAAAATGTTTAAAAGGCTGAATAATGGCTCCCCTCAAAATATCTACATACAAATCCCTGGAACATGTGGATATTACCTTATATGGTAAAGAAGGACTTTTGCAGGTGAAATTAATTTTAAGGATTTGGGGATGGGGAGATGATCCTGGATTATAAAACTAGGCAATATAACAAAATCACCTCCCTCAAGTAATCCTCCCACATCACTACAAAAATTTCATTGAAAGCTAATCATTAGCTATTTCTTTAATTTTAGATGCATATTTTTTACATTTTAACATATCTGAAATAGGAATGCCTTGCAATTGATGAGAAATTACAGTTTAAGTGGCATTTTTTCCCTTAGTGGTATATAAATGAAAATATATCTTCCAATCAATTGTACCCTGGATTTGATAAAATATCATCTTGTAAATTTGTTAATTACATAAAATGTATGGCAGATTTTCTTCTTTAAGAAAAAGTCAATAATTTTTGAGTGTGTTTATTAGGGGAAAGAATCAAAGCAAACAATTTGTTTCATCAACAGGTTATCTGAGGAAATGCTAATTAGACTACATTCACTGGTTTAATCCTTATCTAGTCAATAAACATTGTACTTTCTTTTGCCAAAGAATGACTAGGTTAAACATTTGTGTCATGGTCAAGAAAAAGACTAGAAGAAAAAATAGATTAAGCAACACCAATACAGTATCATTAGAAAAAAAATTTAAAGACACTGCCCTATTGTTGACAAATTAATTCTCCACATATAAATATTTAGTAAAGAAGACATTCACTACTAGTTTACTACACTGGCTCATTTATAATAAAGTATCTACTTTAGAACCTAAAATATTAGTTGTTTATCTTTTGCCAGAAAAGCAAATGTATAGAGATGGGTGGATGAAGGAGGAGGAAATGAAGGAAAAAACTTTATTATAATAGTCTCTCAACTGGTCTCTTGCTTCTGCCCTTTCCCTTATTCAATCTATTCCTTATAGAGCCACCAGAATGATCCCATTAAACTAGAAATCATTCTTCTGATCAAAACCCAAGAGGTCCCACTTGGAGAAAAGCCAAAGTCCTTACAGTGGCTCACCAGGCCCCATATAATCTGCATCTGACATGGTCCCTTATTAACCTACCATTCCTCTGGCTCACTGCAGCTTGGCCATAACAGGGTCTTGTTGTTCCATGAACACACAGACATGCTGCCACTCCAGACACCTATCTTACATGGCTTACGCACTCATTTCCTTTGTCTTTATGAAGTATCACATCATGAAGGCTTTGCCTGGCTCCCTATGAAAAATGCAGCTCCACCCACACCCCAACAATCCCTATCCCTACTTCACTTTTTTCACATCACTTGTTCACCATCTACTATATTTTATTTATTGTTTTTAATGGTCTTCTCTGACTAGAATGCCAGTTCTTTGAGGACAAAGATTTTGGGGTAGTTCTTAACAAATATTTGTTGAATGGAAAAAAAGAGTAGAAAGAAAGGTGGTAACCATAACAGGGCGAAGAAACTGTTTTCAGGTAATTATGGTACAATCAATTTAAAAAGTCCCAAGAGAGCCCGGCTGGTGTTGCTCAGTGGTTGAATGTCAACCTGTGAACCAGGAGGTCATGGTTCGATTCCTGGTCAGGGCACATGCCCGAGGTTGTGGGCTCGGTCCCCAGTGTGGGGCGCGCAGGAAGCAGCTGATCAATGATTCTCTCTCATCATTGATGTTTCTATCTCTCTCTCCCTCTTCCTTCCTCTCTGAAATCAATAAAAAACATTAAAAAAAAAATCCAAGAGACAGAAGTAAATTCTGTTAAGCTAATTCAAGTCAAATTTAAAATCTATTTAACTCCTAGCCCAGTTATGATTTTTAAAGTCCTGTATACCCAGCAGTCAAATCAATGGTTGATTATACATACACTAGTGACCCAGTGCATGAATTCGTAAACATTGAAAGGAAATTACTTAGAAGAAATATTTTAATATCACTATTCACCCTTTTTCTATAATAGAAGTGTCAACCAAATTCATGATCGACAATGACAGGTTGAAGCACATGTGTGTGATTGGCGCCAGTGAGAGCTTTATGTGTATCATGCATGTGCGAGTCGACTTAGCCTTTTATAGATATAGGACAAACTTGCTTAATTAGACCTGCTTTCTGATTTAGCTAAATTTTTTCCAACCCAGTGAAGCACCCCAACTTCTCTTTCAGGTAATTGTCAGCAACACAGCAGTAAATATCAACATGAAGCAGATTATTATTGTAGATCATGCAGGGAGAACAAAGGGTAAAATATTTAACTGTAGCAGTGTCTGACCATATTCTGCACAGTGAGAAAACCTGAAGTCATTTTCAAGGTCCACCATTTCTTACTTCTTTTCAGTCGGGTCAAGTTTGTAAACTTTCTAAATCTCAATTTTCTGGCTAATGAAAAGAAAGTAGGATTCCACCGAGTATCCTATTTACCTACTCCAGGATTTCTGTGAGGATCAAATGAAATAAGGCACATCAAAATGCATGACAGACATTTGGTTAAAGTGTAAAATGTTTCCACCTGGCTATAAAGCAAGTCGGGTTCCTGGGCTGAAGAAACTGCAAGGAGGCTAGTTACTAGGGAGAAGAAGCTGGGCATTGCTACGTGACGTCATTACCCGGATGGACACTTAGCATAGCCTTTTATATACATAGATTTTTCTGGAAACTGGCACTTGTAACCAGATTTCCTCTCATATACCATACCAGATACAACAAAACATTACTAGGGTCCCATGATAGGTCACTCCAATGTTGTTCTTTTTTTTTTTTTTTTAATAAATATTTTTTATTGATTTTTTACAGAGGAAGGGAGAGGGATAGAGAGTTAGAAACATCAATGAGAGAGAAACATCGATCAGCTGCCTCCTGCACACTCCCTACTGGGTATGTGCCCGCAACCAAGGTACATGCCCTTGACCGGAATCGAACCTGGGACCCTTCAGTCTGAAGGCCGACGCTCTATCCACTGAGTCAAACCGGTTAGGGCTCCAATGTCGTTCTTGCTGGTCTCAACTCCCACTGCTCTTTTGCCATAACTGACTTGCAAATTAATACATATAGGATCAATTCAACCATCAACTTTTTTTACATTTTGAGGTGCTGAAGGTGGCTAGAGAAAAGTCATAATTGGTATTTGCAACGAGACCATACCAGAAACAATAAAACATTACTAGAGTAGTACTAATGGTGTCTTGCTATGTGTTCCTTCCAGGTCAAAGTTATATTACTAGTAGTGCGCATATAAACTTTTACTCTTTAGACAATATACTAATATGCATTTATTCAATAAACTTTTTTATTTTTTTAGCACTTACATGCAAACCACTGTCCTAGGCCTTAGGTGGAGGATATGAGGTGAACAAAAAAACCTTGTCTTCAAGAAATTTGTAGTAGTGAGGAAGACAATCCTACCTAATAATAGACAAATATGCAAACTGACTGCACCTTCGCTACACCAAAGCCACGCCCACCAGCCAAGCCACGCCCACCGACCAATCAGGATGAGTATGCAAATTACCCCAACCAAAATGACAGCTAATTTGCATATCGAGACAGCGTAGAAAGAAGCCAAGAGCTGCTGAAGGGAGCAAAGCTACGGAGAAGCAAGCAAGCCAGGGGGAGGAGAAGGGAGGAGCGGAGGCGGGGCTGGGGGAGAAGGGAGGAGCGGAGGCGGGGCCGGGGGAGAAGGGAGGAGCGGAGGCGGGGCCGGGGGAGAAGGGAAAAGCAGGCTGGCTGGCGGAGAAGGCGGGGAGGGGGAGAAGAGAGGAGAGTAGGCAGGGCGGGGTAGAGTGCAGCAGGAAACCCTATTGCAGGATTTTTCCTGCAACTGGAACACTAGTATCTATACTAATAATCTATACTAATAAAAGGGTAATAAGCTAATTAGGCCGGACATCTTCTGGACGACCTTCCAGACAAAGCCATGGTGGCGGGGCCAAGGCAGAGATGGTTAGGGGCAATCCGGCCAGCAGGGTAGAGCAGTTAGGGAGATCAGGCCGGTAGGGGAGAGCAGTTAGGGGGATCAGGCTGGCAGGGGAGAGCAGTTAGGGGGATCAGGCCAGCAGGCAGGTGAGCAGTTAGGAGCCAGTGGGATCGGGCCTAAACCAGCAGTCAGACATCCCCTGAGGGGTCCCGGATTGGAGAGGGTGCAGACCCTGCTGAGGGATGCCCTCCTTCCCCTCCCCCCATGCACAAATTTCGTGCACTGGGCCTCTAGTTATGTAATAAAGCACTCTCCCACCATTTTTACTGTGTACAATCTGATTTTATCAATCCCTCCAGTCCTGTGACTTTTCCATATATTTCCAGTCTGTTAGCCCCCTTGCTGCTTCCTTCCTTTTCCAATCCACTCCCTATGTCACAAATATCTTTCCAATACCTTTCTTACTGGTCCTGTCAACTCGAATTGCTCTTGTGCCATATCTGGCTTGGAAATTCCCACACTCAGGATCTGCTGACCATCAACTTTCTTTTCTTTCTCTCTCTTTCTCTCTTTCTCTCTTTCTCTCTTTCTTTCTTTCTTTCTTTCTTTCTTTCTTATTTTTTTGTCTTTTTTTTTAGAAAGAGGGAGGGAGGGAGAGGGGAAGAGAGGGAGGGGGAGAGACAAAGAGAAACACCGACTGGTTGCCTCTGTTACACACCTGGTTGCCTTTGGTATGCACCCCGATGGTACGTACTCTGACCGGGGAACAAACCTGAAACCTGGGCATGTGCCCTGACTGGGAATAGAACTGGAGACCTTTTGGTGCATGGGACAATGCTCAACAAACTGAACCACACCGGCCAGGGCAACTTTCTTTTCTTTTTGAGCTGCTAAGTGTGGCCAGACAAAACTCATAATTGTTTATATTGATCCAACTACAAATGAATGGTCTCCAAATTGCATTAGGCCCTTCAAACTTTTGGACAATCCCGAACAGGTCTGCTCAGCTTCCCTTCTGATTTCCTTCAGCAACTACTCCAAACTTTTATGAAATTTCCACCTCCACTCTCAACAAGTGATCTTGCCTTCCACATCCCAAAGAAATAAACACGAGCAGCTGTTTTTCCCTCAGATGCACCAATAAACCTTTCTACAAAAAAGCTAGCCTCACCGTCTTCTCCATATTCTCCTAAGTGCTGTCCTGTGGAGGGCCAAAATGTTTGTCCACCTGAGCATTCAATCTTCCTGTCTGCTCCAGGACCTGCTCATACACTGCTCTTCTAGTCAAGGTAGCTTTGGTCTCACAAAACCTTCTTCACATACTGAGTACCTAATATCCAAATCCAGTATTTTTCAGTTTTCTTAACCTCTCTGCAGTATTTGCCTTGGTGATCATTCTGGCCACTTCTTCACAACTCTTTTTAAAATCCTCACCTGAGGATATTTTCCATTGATTTTTTTACTCTCTTTTTCCCTTCTCACCTGAGGATATTTTTCCATTGATTTAAGAGTGTGGAAGAGAGAGTGAGACAGAGAGAAATATTAATGTGAGAGAAACATACTGATTGGTTGCCTTCTGCACATGCCCTGACCAGGGCCTGGGCAAGGGAGGAGCCTGCAACTGAGGTACCTGCCCTTGCCTGGAATTGAACCTAGGACCCTTTGGTCCGCAGAAGCTCTATCCACTGAGCAAAACTGGCTAGGGCTACTCTTTTAACTTCTGGGGGCTCCTCTCATTCTGCTCTTACTCCCTTCAGCTCCACCAATTATCCACTTCTTCTCCTTGGTTTTAAATCTTAGTTTCCCCTGGGTGCTATTTGACCTTGGCAACCTCAGCCATTCTTTTTGTTGTTGTTGTTAGTCCTTACCCGAGGATATTTTTCCCTTGATTTTCAGAGAGAATGTAAGAGAGGGGAAGAGACAGAGAGAGAGAGAGAAACATCGATGTGAGAGAGACACATTGATTGGTTGCCTCCTGCACCCCCCATCGGCGGGGTGGGGGTATGTGGGAGGGGGGGATGGAGCCTGCAACTGAGGTACCTGCCCTTGACCAGAATTGAACCCAGGATGCTTCAGTCTGCAGGCCAATGCTCTATCTACTGAGCCAAACTGGCCAGGGCAGCCATTCTTTTTTTTTTTTAAATTATATTTTTATTGATTTCAGAAAGGAAGAGGGAGATAGAAACATCAACAATGAGAGAGAATCATTGATTGGCTGCCTCCTGCACACTCCATACTGGGGATCGTGCCCTGACTGGGAATCGAACTGTGACCTCCTGGCTCAACCATTGAGCCATGCCAACTGGGCAGGGCAGCCATTCTTGATTAATAACTCCTAAATTATTATCTTCAACTCAGACCTCTTATTTTAAGTTCCCAATCATAATTTCAAGTTACCAACCAGACATATCCACCTGGATGTTTTCACTTATTAAACCACCTAGTGTCTTCAATATGCCAGCCACTGTCCTAGGTGCTAGGAATAGAGCAATGAAAAGACACAATCCTCACCCATACAGACCTGACATTCTTGTTTAGCAGGTAAGAGATTAGATGCCTCATAGGCACTTGAAAGCTAACATATCTGAAATCAAACTTATTATCTATCTCCTAACTCTGTTCTTCTATATATATTCATTTTCTCCTTCTCCTCTGCCCAGCCCATGTATTTATTTAGTGACGATACCTTGTCAATTCTATCTCCTAATTATCTCTTTGTTATGTGCCCCCCCCCCCCCCATTCTCTCTTCCACTGCCTTATTTCCACCTCATTTGGACTACTGAAATGATCTATTGACTGGTTTCCAAAAGGAGTCAATACCCCTCCCCCCGCCCCCCAAATATCAGAGTATTTACAATGCTAATTTCACCTGGGCATAGGTCTTTCCTAGGACTAAAATCCTTCAGGACTTCCCATTGCTTGGAGCCTTTACCATTATGTACTTTACACTCTACCTGTAATATCCATATCTACCCTGCTTCCAGTAAGAACAAGTGCTCCAGGTGGGACCAAATTATCTACATATGTTAGCAAGTTTTCCCACAAAATTCCTGATCGACATTTAAGGATTAGCTTCTTTAGGTGATGGCATAGTGGTTACCCCAGGATTTAAGAGTTAGGCTGCCTGAGTTTGAATCCAGCTCATACTGGCTATGTGACCTTGGGCAAGCTAATTATGAACCCCAGTTTTACTTTCCAAAATAGGAATAATAGTAGCAGCTACTTCACAGGGATGAGAATTGAATCAATATATTAAAGTCCCTGGCAAGCAGTAAATGTTATATCGTATGTAGTTATCATTAGATCTTCACTACTCCCCCTTCAACAAAGTTAAGCACTTTCTCGTAAGTTCCTCATTACACTGATGGTCTCAGGGCAAAAACTTTCTCCTTTTCTCTGCCAACATTCATCTTCTTATCCTCTGCCAACACAATCTATGCCACATTTTTACCTAAAATAACTATCAATAAACGTGGAATGTGTTCAAGCTAAATGCTGTGCAGGTATAAAAGAAAATGTAGATATCTGGACCAAGTCTTGAAAGATAAATCAAATTTCAAGTGGAAAAAAAAAAGGGGTAAGGAAAAAAATAAAGCACTCCACAACACTGAAAAGCATGCATAAAGCAGGCATTAAAGTGTAGACAACCTTGGCGGGATAGCTCAGTTGGTTCAAGCACCATCCTGACGCGCCAGGGTGTGGGTTCGATCCCAGGTCAGGGCACATACAAGAATCAACCAATGAATGCATAAATAAGTAGAACAACAAAAATCAATGTTTCTCTCCCTCTCCTTTTCTCTTTCTAAAACCAGTAAAAAAATAAAATCAATCAATAAAATTAAACAATAAAGTACAGAGAAAGATGCTTGGGCAGTGACAAGTAGATGAGACTATGCTTAGAGTGTGTGTATCTGGAGGGACATACTGAGAAATGAAGCCAGCCTTAAAGGGTTTGAATGGTGTTTAATGCTAGCCTAAGGAGTTTGGATCTTGTTGCAACAAGAATTGGGTCCATGTTTTTTGGCTAGTGGTGCTACGTGACTTAATTATTTTAGTTAGGTAACTAGAAGTAATGTGAAGGCTGGATTGAAAAGTAGTAAGACTGCAGACAGACCAATGACAGGTACTGCCACAATCCAGGCAAGAAATAGCAGAGACCTTCACTGGGGCCATGCAAATGAAAGATAGGACACACAACATTTGGAAGATAGGATACACAACATTTCAGAGGTGAAATTAACTCGCCTCAGTGACTGTTCTGATATGGGGATGGAGGATATGGTTCAGATTTCTTGCCTGCATGATTGGAAAATGATGACATTATGAAGAAATACAGAGGGAGGAACAAAGCTAGGAGTCCAGGAGAGGTGCAGATACTCCACCTGAAGTAATTTTTAAACAATAAACATATTATTTAAATTCAAATCAAGTGCTAAGAGAATTATGTCATCACACAGGCATCCACTGCTTTTATTTAACAAGCACATCAGAGCAAATGTGTCAAGTTCAAAGGGCTCATTTCTTTACTATATAATGTTAAATTTAAAAGGCCTTCATTTGTGAAAAATCAAAAATCCCCTAATATGTAGAGCCGTGGCTAAAAAAATTCATATATACACAATAATAAAAATATTTTTAAAGTCTTTTTTTGAGTTTCTACAAAACAATATTTTCTTATGACTGTAAGATTCTCTTCTATTTCAAATATCATGATGAAAATTCAAGGCTTCTTAAAAATATATTTAAAAACTTTAATTTTGCTTACTTGCAGCTCTGTATGAAATGCTTACATGATTATTTTTGAATCTGTGATGTCCCCTCTGCAATTTGTATCAAATATGCACTTCATGTTTTTTCTCTATCAAGACTATTAAAAGGCTGAACAAGGTAATCCAAACCATAGGTGCAATGTCTAAAAATTCTGGTTATGGCAATCTATTTCTATCAGAACAAGTACAACACAAAGAACTTTAAAAGGCTACATAGTTCTATTCCTGAAATGAGGAAACAGCAGGATAACTTTATGCAGCTATAATCAAACTTCAGTGCAAAATGGAATCTTCTTGGGTTCTTGTTTAAAAAGTAGTTTTCTGTCCTTCTCCCCCCTTAAGAGACTGACTTACTTATGAGGGCACAGACCCAGAAACTTGTTTTTCAAACACCCTAGGCCAGTGGTCGGCAAACTCATTAGTCAACAGAGCCAAATATCAACAGTAAAACAACTGAAATTTCTTTTGAGAGCCAAATTTTTTAAACTTAAACTTCTTCTAATGCCACTTCTTCAAAATAGACTCGCCCAGGCCGTGGTATTTTGTGGAACAGCCACACTCAAGGGGCCAAAGAGCTGCATGTGGCTCGCGAGCCGCAGTTTGCCGACCACGGCCCTAGGCGATTCTGATGCAAGTGTTTCAAGGCCACTTTGAGAAATACATGCACTGTGTCTGATGTCAGAAACGTGGGTTTGAAGTCCACCTCTCCCCCTCCTATCCTGGCCATGTGACCTGAGACTACTTACTTTCTCTAAGGTTCAGATTTCTCATCCGTAAAAGGGGAATACTAAAAGCTTCACAAGGATAAATGAGATAATATAATGAGACAATGCCTCGACAGTGCTTTAACACAGTACCCAACCATTATTATTATTGTCAATTCCACAGGACAAAAATAAGGAAGAACTGGACATACATCCATATTTATCATGGCATTATAAGTGCTTTCTAATTCATGGTAATGTTTTTCTATTTTCATCTACAAGATTCTACGAGCCTCTTGGTCAGGCATGCTCTTTGTCCTCCTCTACCTTTAATTTTATAATACATGAAAAAAGTTTTTGGACACATTACTTAAGTGGTTCCATTTCTATAAGCAAATCTTACCAAAGGCTAAAGCCAGGAACACAAATATACACTGGAAAATACATCAATATAAATACTAAAAAAATTGAAACTTTTACTGAACATTAGTCAGAATTTTACAAGGAGGCAATTCGTTTGCTTTTCCTGGTAGACCACAAAAATATGATGAAGTTGTTATCTAAAGAAGTAAAAGGCCATATACTTTATATTTGAAAACAGTCCCGTAGGGCACATGCCAGGGTTGCAGGCTCCATCCCCAGCAGGGGGCGTGCAGGAGGCAGCCAATGAATATTTGATGCATAGATGTTTCCATCTCTCTCCTTCCTCTCCCTTCCTCTGGCTCTAAAATACAAACATATTTTTTTAAAAAAATCCATTATATAAGTGGTCGTCTAACTCCACTATCTTATCCCAGAAGATACATATACACATTTACACACACATTTTAAAATAAATCAAACTACAATTTTTAGAAATAACCAGAAATCCTATATGAGGCTTTTGCACTAAAAGTTTTAAATGAATCTTTTGTGTAAACTGAGAAATGTATTAATTCATCATCTATCAAATAAAAGTATGCAGCACCTTCTGCATGTCTTATCATTCAAAAGCTTTATAAAGGTCATCAGCGAATGCTACCTATTAAAAAAACACCAATAATATCCTGAAAATATTTTATCACCTGCCAAAAATCGACTAACAGATGTGGTCTCTCACATTACCTAAGATGAATAAGTAAAATCAAAATGGAAAACTAAAGTGCAGGCTCTGTTAAATGCGAGTGAACCGCGGAACCTTGCTGAGTTGCAATCATCATATATCAATATTTTTCAAGTGTTCACTTGTACAAGGCACTATGAAGATGACCACCACCCTTCAGCAAAGGCAAGTGGGGGGAGAGAACGGTAGGGAGAAATCGGAACCCTGAAGGTCCTTTCTGAAGTGGAATGCAATTCACTTCAAAACAAGGTTAACTTTGAAAAGGGTGTCTTTTTTTGGGACATTAAGAAAAGTGCTACAAGCACTTTGCAAAATCTGGTGGGACAGTGGAAAAGAGTTCAGATTCGGTGACGGTAGCATCCCTCGCAAAGAATAATTTGGAAGAAGCCCGTACTATCGATTACCTATTTTAGAGAGAAAGAAGGTGGGCGGGAGCGGGTTTAAGAGGTCCACACGGGGGAAATGAGGGTGCCGCCAGGAAGGTCTGAGCGTGGGTTTTCAGAGCCCCCCAAAGTGGCGAGGGGAGGGAGTCCAGCTCCGACCTCCAATTCCTCACCTCCGCCCCGACCCGGGACGGGGAGGAGGGCCGCTGCAGGGTCCGAGTCGGGGCGGGGACCAGCAAGGGGCTGCGGGTCCCTAGGAAATCAGAACCGGGCGTCCCCGAGGGAGGAAGGGCTGCAGAAGGGCGGGGCGCGGAGTGGCGAGGAAACTGAAAGGAGGCCGGCGAGGAAGGGGTGGCGCGCGATCCAGGACCCTTCGGCGTCCCACACCCCAGGGCCCCGGCGGGGGAGGAAGGGTCCCGCGGACGAGGAGGCAGAACTTACTCCGCGGTCCTCCTCCGAGAGGAAGTCGGGGCCGTCGTCCAGGCCTTCCTGCGAGGTCCGAGGGGCCCGGCGCGCCCGGGGAGAGGACGGAGTGAGGGAGACACAAAGGGAGACATTAGTGCCAGGCCGGCGGGGCCCCCAAGCCCGCCCCGCGCCCACGGCCCCCACCGCGCGCCGGGGGCTCCGCGCCGCTTAGAGTACACCCACCATCATGGCTGCTCCGAGGCGAGGGTCAGCGCAGGCGCGCTCCGCACCGCGGGGCCGGAGGGAGCCCACGGCGGCGGGAGGGGAGGGGCGGGGCTACCCGCGGGGCGGGGCCTCTGAGCAGCCCCGCCCACCCGGCGCAGGGGCTGGGGTCTGCAAGCCGGGAAGAAGGGAGGCGGGGCTTTCTGCCGGAGGTCGGGGCACCCCAAGGCCGACTCACTTGGCGGGGGACACACAGCTAGAGGATGGCGGGCTCCGGCCCGGGCAGGACTGAAGGCCCGTGGGGGAGCTGTCCAGTTCTCTTTCCCTGAGGGCGGTGGCGAAAAACCAAGCAAGCGATCCTCCGCCCTCCGGAAGCCGCAATAAATCATCTAATCTTTGTCTTGGGCCACAGGATAATTAATCACAATTAATATTTTGCCGGAGAAGTTGTGGGAACCAAGGGCCTTAACACAGTCAGCAGTCAGGCTGTAATCAAGTTTTTACTGCTGGCAAGGTAATAAATAACTACCTGAGAGGTCGGGGCGCTAATGGTTGAGCGTTATAAAAATGAGCACTCCTTTCCTTTATACCAAGAAATGTCCCACGCCTACTCCAGCTGTCCAGCTGTGTAGTGTCACACGGGTGTCCACAGGCACCTCAAATAACAAGGCAAAACCCTTCCTTAACATCGGACCACTTTACCTATATACACACACAAGCAATCCTGTGCTTCCATTCAATTAATGGCATCTTTAGATGTTAAAGCTAGAAACCTCAAAGTCCAATTCAGATCCTGCCTCTCTTCATTACACAATCTAGTAACCAAATGCTATTGTTTCTGTAATTGATTATCTGCTGTTACTTAAACCGGTCCCATTTCTCCCCACAACGTCCTTCCACAGCAATTACCCTCAGCATATCTCCTCTGGATCTTTGCAAAATTCTCTTAACTTTTTTTTAATTTCCATATCTCTTTCCTCCATTCTACACACTGCTGCCAGTTTTCCTCCTAAGATACAGATACTATTGATGATTACACTACTGCCCTGTTCAATAATCTTTACAAGTCTCCATATGTAAAAATCTAACTCCTCAGCCAATGATTACAGGCCCTCCACATTTTTTTAAAAATATATATTTTACTGATTTTTTACAGAGAGGAAGGGAGAGGGATAGAGAGTTAGAAACACCGATGAGAAACATCGACCAGCTGCCTCCCGCACACCTCCTACTGGGGATGTGCCCGCAACCAAGGTACATGCCCTTGACCGGAATTGAACCTGGGACCTTTCAGTCTGCAGGCTGACGCTCTATCCACTGAGCCAAACCGGTCAGGGCCCTCCACATTTTATTTTCTCTGAGTTTTGCCAGGCCCCTGGTTCTATCCTATTGAATGGAAGCTCTCAAAACAATAATATTAAATTTACTAATTCTTTCATGAGAATTTTTAGCTTTCATTTTGTATATAAGGAGAATTGAAGCATAGAGAGATTAAGTTACTGCCCCAAAAGGGTTATTTTCCAATATAAGGGGGATGACTTTATTTTTTTGTCTTTTGTTTATTGTTACCCAGTGCATTGTAATAAGTACTAGAGTAGTTTTTCCATTTGGGAGTCATGAAGCATCATTCAGAATCAGTGTAGTGTGAGGAAATGTCAGAAGGAATGTTCCAGTAATTTGTTGCTTATAAAAAATGCCAATATGTCCTAATGACCTATTTCTGGATTGAAGATAATGCCTATAAAGCTCCACTTCCTAGATGGAGAGAGAAGAGTGGTGCTACAATTACTGTGTACAACTGATAGGAGGGTCAGGTGTGTCCTTGTGGACAAAGGTCAAGAAGGGTCATATAGGACCACCTCAAAGGCCTCTCTGATAACTAATTAAGGGCTTTAAATTTCAATTTTTAAGCCATGTCCAGAAACATCGCCCAGAAACATTGAAATTCTCAAATGCTAAATTTAAAAATTACTAGTTATGAAAAAGGACACAATTTAAAATATGTGTAGCCAACTAAAATGATCTGATAAGACATATAGTAGTTGCTGTCATTAAAATCAGTAGCTGAAAACTCATGAGTAGAGAACCCAACCTTGAAATAATTAAGTAGTTCATTAATATCTGAGCCTTCCTTTCTGAGCAAAGGTCTCAGGCTATATTTTCTGAATTATAAAAAGGAATTATCAGTAACTAATACTAACAGCTATCAAAAAGCCAGTTACAATTAAGGAATATCAAAAGAAAAGAAATTAATCTAAGCTCACATAACAGATTTTTCTACTACTTATAAAATAAAACAAGAAGATATTAAAGCTGAACCACTCCTCTAACACCTTAAACCAAATAATCAATTTTTATCTTGTTTTGATAGATTTCTATAAAATTACTTACTTTTATATAAATTTTAAAAGCAAAGTATGTTGAGTCACAATCTGATTACTTCAAAGATTTAGCTACATGAACGTAAAATGCTATAATTGCAAATAGTTTTCCAACAGTATGCTTCAAAAACAAATGTATTGGAAGATTTAGAAAAGAGTAAAATTTTAGAGAATAATTAGAGTTACTTTTATTTATTTATTTTTAAAAAACATTTTATTGATTTTTTACAGAGAGGAAGGGAGAGGGAGAGAGAGTTAGAAACATCGATGAGAGGGAAACACCGATCAGCTGCCTCCTGCACACCCCCTACTGGGGATGTGCCCCCAACCAAGGTACATGCCCTTGACCAGAATCGAACCTGGGACCCCTGAGTCCACAGGCTGACGCTCCATCCACTGAGCCAAACCAGTCAGGGCTAGAGTTACTTTTAAATTTTGGAAATAAAAAATTGTATTTGCCTTGAACATTTTGTCAAACAAAAATAAAGTTTTACCTAAAGAAATACTTTAAATGTATGAAATAGCCCAACTGGTGTTGCTCAGTGGTTGAGCGTGAACCTATGAATCTGGAGGTCACAGTTTCATTATCAGTCAGGGCACATGCCCAAGTTTGCAGGCTCGATCCCCATTGGGGGGTGTGCAGGAGGCAGCCGGTCAATGGTTCTTTCTCATCATTGATTTTTCTATCTTTCTCTCCCTCTTCCTTCCTCTCTGAAATCAATAAAAATATTTAAAAGTTAAAAATAGTAATTATTTAATTACATGGAGAAGAAAACTTTAATTCTTTTTATCATGTTCTGATCAAAGAAGTTTTCACCAAGACATATTTTTATCAATTCCTCACATTCTCAAATTCTAGGAGACCCTATTCTGTTTTGGATGACCTTGGGTCCTAATTTTTCCTCCTTCTTCCTGTGAGTTATGCTACAAAATTCTCTACAGGAAGATCACAGAACTCCATTTTTTCCAGGATGTGCTATATTATTAGGTTGCCTAATGTCAAGTAACAAGAGTCAATTCAAATAAACTTGAGCAGTAAGGAAATTTATTATCCTATATAATAAAACCCTAATATGTAAATCAACTGAACGGCAGAATGACCGGTGGAATGACTGGTCGCTATGATGTGCACTGACCACCAGGGCGCAGATGCTCAATGCAGGAGCTGCCCCGTGATGGTCAGTGTGCTCCCACAGGGAGAGCGCTGTTCAGCCAGAAGCCAGGCTCATGGCTGGTGAGCGCAGTGGCGGTGGTAGGAGTCTCTTCTGCCTCTGCAGAAGTGCTAAGCAGCAGCAAGCCAAGCAGTAAGGAGCAGCGAGCAGGTGGGTGGTAAGGAGCGGGGCGTCCTGGGCTGCCAGAGGGATCCTGGACTGCCAGAGGGATGTCTGACTGCCAGCTTAGGCCCGATGCGGGATCGGGGCTAAGTTGGCAGGTGGACATCCCCTGAGGGGTCCTGGACTGCGAGAGGGTGCAGGCTGGGCTGAGGGACCCCACCCCCCACACCTCCAGTGCACAAAATTCGTGCACCAGGCCTCTAGTCTCACAATAAGAAAGTAAAAAAAAAAGAAGTCTATGGGAATAGTACAATCAGTAGCTTCCTGGTGCCATCAAAGACCTAGATGCCTTTCAACTCTCCAATCTGCTATTTTCAGTGACCACCTCATTCTAAAGCTGATACTCCTCATGATCCAGGATGACTATGGCAACTTTAGGTTTCACATCCTAGCTAATAAAGACAGAATATGCAAATTGACCGTAACTCTGTGACAAAGACGGAAGCGCCCACAGCCAATAAGGAGGGAATATGCAAATTGATGCCTCAAGGTGAGAGGTGGAAGGCGACTCTGGCCAGAGCTAAGGTGGAAAGGCGGCTCCAGGCTGGAGCGAAGGCGGAAAGGTGGCTTCGGCCGGAGCGAAGGCGGTGCTGGCAGCCAGGGAAAGGAAGGCCTATTCTTGCACGAATCTTCGTGCATCGGGCCTCTAGTATGGACATAATATCCACAAGCAGAAAAGAATTTGCTTAGAAAACTTCCATCTCTCCTGTAGACCTTTCATATTTCAGTCTAATACTGGATCTCATGCCCACCTTTAAAGGGGACTGGTATAAATAAGATTAGCTTAGAGCAGCAATTTTCAAGTGATGTGCTACAAGAATTTTAAAAACATGCAATACCTGACTTTTCAGTCAGGGACACTGACGTCTTTTCCCTTAGATTGTCAAATGAAAAAGTGGCGACAACCAACACAACACTAGCCATCTGGTGACTTTATTAATTAGTTTATGTGTGCCATGAGATGGAAAAAGTTGAAAATAGTTGGCTTAGAGTCTAAACCTTAGACCAGTCAGGAATTATTGCTGGGAATGGGACTGGGGCTAGCCTCCCTAAACCACAAGGCTTCTTGGAAGAATGTGGACACCTGAGTAAAACTGGAGATTCCAGGAAGGAGACAAAGGGAAATGGATGTGGGGGAAAAAACCAATCAGTGTCTCTATAATAGCAATCAACAAGACATGTTCTCTAACACTAAATCTGTTAGGTACAATGCTATGCTCTGACAAAATGAATCACTGATAATCCACTAGTTAGAGATAATCATCTGTTGCTTTTTTTTTTAATCTGAGAAAGCTTGTTTATTTTTCTTGCTTTAATGGAACAACATATTCCATCAAATTATCCAAGGAAATCCAGATAATTATCCATTTCTTCAAGGTTTTAAATACATTTTAAAAGACCACAGAAGGATAAACATTATGCCACTTTAATAACTTTCTCCCTCTATACTTAAGGAATTCAAGTACAGAAATAAGCTGCAGTGCTGAGGTAGCATTGCAACCTTCTCCCAACATGACTACATAGGTGCTTAAGGTTAAATGTGACTATTGCTGTGAGGTTTCAAGCTACTTGATGAACCAATACTATGTCACATTTATACCAAAAGCAGGACATTTAGACCAAATGCAGCATGTGAAAGGAATATTTTCAATATATGAATATGTAAGTGTGTGTGTGTGTGTGTGTGTGTGTGTGTGTGTGTGTGTGTGTAGGGAAAGGTTGATTGAACCACACTGATAACAGAAAGTTAGAAGCCAGCCATTGTTGGAAATACAGAAACATACACAGTCTTTGTGCTCAAAATGCTCAAAGTCTTCAGGGGAATTTCTTCTGTAATTTCATCCATTTGAGTCTCATTCAGAAACAGCTTTAGCTTCCTGCTGCGAAGGGCAAACATCTTGGCGGCTTCACACAGAAGACCGTCATAGGTGAGTCCATTCTGCCCAAGTGGGTTTTCCAGCAGGAGAGTGCCCACTGTTCCCATTAAACACTCTTGTGGGTTTGCATTCGGGAGCTGTAGGTTGATATGCTGACAGAGAAGAGTACTAGGACTGTCAATCACAGAGGGAGCTGGTCCTGCAGTCACACACAGCATCTTTCCACTAAGACTCAGTAAGTCGGTTTGGTTTTGTATTTCTGTTTCCCCGTGGAAGAGCGCCAGCTCTGTATTTTTCACACCAAAAATGCTAGTAACAACACTCTTCAGCTTTAGGAGGTCTAACTGATCATCGTCTTTTGGATTTTCCAGAAGCAGTACTCCACCTTGCTCACTGCCATTTGCACAAATGTGGAGATTGACATATGCACAAGCAGGGCCAGGTGTGGAGGATCTCCTGGTGAGTGTAATTTCCAGGTCAGACCCCTTTAACTGCATTTTTTCTAGAATAAGGATTTTATCTGATGTTAGGGACTGGATATGGTTTCAAGGAAGCCTTTATGGTGGCAAATATGAACTCCATGTGGCTTTCAATAATGGTGCTCAGATAATTTCCTTCAGACTTTGCTGTGTAATAAACTGTTATTTCATCAGTGGGGACCAGATTGCACTTTTTGCGAAGTTTCTGGATGCAATTGATGACTTCCCGAGCCACCATCTGTTGCTTTTGAAAGCTCTTTATATATTAAGAATAAAATCCCTTATTAGGTTTGATAAAGATATTTTTAAGTCACTTTGCCTTTTAATTTTAGGTTATGATGTGTTGACATGCGCAAGTTTTAAATATATATATACATACTAGATGCCTGGTGCACAAAATTCGTGCATGGGGGTGTGGGGGGGGGTGTCCCTCAGCCCAGCCTGCACCCTCTCCAATCTGGGACCCCTCAAGGGATGTCTTACTGCCCGTTTAGGCCCGATCCTGGTGGCAGTCGGACATCCCTCTCACAAGCCAGGACTGCTGGCTCCTAATCGCTCACCTGCCTGCCTGCTTGATTGCCTCTAACCACTTCTGCCTGCCAGCCTGTTCACCCCCTAACCACTCCCCTGCCAGCCTGATCGGTGCCTAACTGCTCCCCTGCCAGCCCGATTGCCCCTAACTGCCCTCCCCTGCCAGCCTGGTCACCCCTAACTTCCCTCCTTTGCCAGCCTGGTCGCCCCTAACTGCCCTTCCCTGCCGGCCTGGTCACCCCGAACTGCCCTCTCCTGCAGGCCTGGTCCCTACCAACTGCCCTCCCCTATTGGCCTGATTGCCCACAACTGCCCTCCTCTGCTGGCCATTCTGTGTCAGCCATCTTGTCATCCACATGGGGGCAGCCATCTTTGACCACATTGGGGCAGCCATCTTGTGTGTTGGAGTGATGGTCAATTTGCATAATACCTCTTTATTATATAGGATATATATATATATATATATATATATATATATATATATTGATTTCAGAGAGGGAGGGAGAGGGAGAAAAGTATAGAAACATCAATGATGAGAGATAACCATTGATCGGCTGCCTTCTGCACACCCCACACTGGGATCAAGCCCGCAGCCCAGGCATATGCCCTGACTGGCAATCGAACCCTGACCTCCTGGTTCATAGGTTGATCCTCAACCACTGTGCTATGCCGCTCGGGCTGCAAGTTTTAAATTTAATGTACTTAGATCTATCTGTCTTTTTGTCCTTTAGGCTTCTATTTTAGTGATAATGCCAAGAAAGACCCAGATTATCCCACGATTACATACTAGTAAATATCCACAATTTTTCTACTAAGTTATTATATTGAAAGTTATTGATTTCAGTTAATGAACCAAATCAGATGAACAAAACAGATTTGTCAATTTCTTTGCTCCTTGATCCTCCCCCATAATTTAGGAGTTAAAAAAAAGCAAGCCAGCCCAGCGGGCATTGCTCATAGGTTGAGCTTCCATCTATGAACCAGGAGGTCAGTTCCATTCCCGGTCAAGGGCACATACCTGGGTTTCAGGCTTGATCCCCAGTCAGGGGCATGCAGGAAGCAGCCGTTCAATGATTCTCATCATTGATGTTTCTATCTTTCTCTCCCTTCCTCTCTGAAATCAATAAAATATATATTTTTAAAGAGCAAGGCATACTTTATTAAAATGTATCAATAAGCAAACAAGCAACACAGATACCATATATATAAGTAAAAAATAAATCATATCTCAGCAGATTGAGGTGGAAAGGCTAATGTTTCAGAGATAAAAATTACTCTTAAGAGAAACAATTAACTCCCACTCCTCTGGGATTCAGACCTGGGAATCAGCACTAATGGTGAATCAGCTAGTCTTGACCGTGGTGTCTGAGGACCAGGAGAAGAAGTGACATGACTTCTACAGATCCCAGGGCATGTGCAGATTAATTGATTAATATCAATAACTCTAACCTATTTGGAAGCCAAAGATTATTGAACTAAAGTCTAGCATATTTCCTTTTTCTTATTTTTAACATGAGTTTCTAAAGGGAGAGACATAGAGGACAATTTAATTTGCTCTATGCCTAGAACATTAGCAACACATATATTAAATTTTTTTAAAAATAAATCTTTATTGTTAAGATTATTACAGGTGTTCCTCTTTTATTTTTTCCCCATAGCTCCCCTCCACCTGATTCCCCACCCCACCCCATGTCCTTACCCCCCGCCACTGTCTTCATCCATAGGTGTAAGACTTTTGTCCACTCTCTTCCCACAACCCTCAGACCCCCTTCCCCCTGAGAATTGTCAGTCCACTCCCTTTCTATGTCCCTGATTCCATTATATTCACCAGTCCATTCTGTTCTTCAGACTTTTTATTCACCTGATTTTTAGATTCACTTGTTGGTAGGTATGTATTTGATATCTTTTTGTTGTTCATAATTTTTATCTTTACCTTTTTCTTCTTCTTCCTCTTCTTAAAGAATACCCTTTAGCATTTCATGTAATCCTGGTTTGGTGGTGATGAACTCCTTTAGCTTTTTCTTGTCTGTGAAGCTCTTTATCTGACCTTCAATTCTGAATGATAGCTTTGCTGGGTAGAGTAATCTTGGTTGTAGGTTCTTGCTATTCATCACTTTGAATATTTCTTGCCACTCCCTTCTGGCCTGCATAGTTTCTGTTGAGAAATCAGCTGACAGTCGTATGGGTGCTCCCTTGTAGGTAACTAACTGTTTTTCTCTTGCTGCTTTCAAGATTCTCTCTTTGTCTTTCACCCTTGGCATTTTGATTATGATGTGTCTTGGTGTGGTCCTCTTTGGATTCCTCTTGTTTGGGGTTCTCTGTGCTTCCTGGACTTGTAAGTCTATTTCTTTCACCAGGTGGGGAAAGTTTTCTGTCATTATTTCTTCTAATAGGTTTTCAATATTTTGCTCTCTCTCTCCTTCTGGCACCCCAAAAATTCGGATGTTGGTACGCTTAAAGTTGTCCCAGAGGCTCCTTACATTATCTTCATATTTTTGGATCCTTTTTTCTTTTTGTTTTTCTGGTTGGGTGTTTTTTGTTTCTTCAATTTCAGATGTTTGGTTTGATTCTTGGGGTACGTTGATCTACAGTTGAGTTTCTGTATATTCTTTATTTCAGACAGTGTATGCTTAATTTCTTACTGGTCCTTTTCCATTTTTTTGGCATTCTCATTAAGGTCCTTGAAGGTCTCATCAAGTTTCTCAGCGGTTTTTAGAAGATTCTTGAGTAACCTTATAAATGTGGTTTTGAACTCTATGTCGTCCCGTAGTTTGCTTTCCTCCATTTTTTTCATTTGTGACATGTTTCTGTGTCTCTGCATTTTGGCTGCTTTCCTGTGTTGATGGAGTGGCTTTGTGTGGTAGGTGACTTATAGGGGCCAGTAGCTCAGCCTCCCCAATCACCTGAGGTGGACGGTCTTGGTACACCCCTTTGTGGGCTGAGTGCAAAGTCTTGGTGTAGTTAAAAGCCTTGATTGCTGTTGGTACACTGGGAGGAATTGTCCTCCAGGCCAATTGGCTGTGGGGACCCGCTGTGTTTATAATGGAAGAACTGCTGTGCTGGAGACACGCTTATGGTGCAGGACTTGTTTCAGTGGGGCTTTGGTGCTCACTGAGTCTGCCTCTTGAATGTGTCACTTATGGATGTGAGGAGTTGAAATCTGTGTCTCACACTGACCACTAGGTACACTGGCTTCTGGATCTCCAATGGGGTGCAGGTCAGCTACTGTCTGAGGTCACCCTGCAGAATCTACAGCGAGAACTACAGTCCTCTCCTCCCTGCTTGGGATTTGTAGATTATGGAGCTGTCTGAACTGGTTTGCAAGTTTGCTAGGTTAAGTGGTGATAGTGAAGGCCATTCATATGCAAAAGCCACTGCTTGGAGCTTGGGTGAGTTTATAGGTTGTGGCAAACAGTAATGGCTGGCAGCCAGCCGTCCCGCACCTCCGACCGCGTCCCCGCGTTTCGTGCCCCAGTGCAGCAAACAATTATTCCTGTGCGCAGCTCTGCAAGCAAGCCACCCTCACTTTCCGACCCAATGGCAGACAGTCCAGCTTCTCCCCGTAGGAGAAGAAAAGAACGCCCGCCGCCAGCCGGGATCCGCCACCAGCCCGTATCGTGCCCCCCCTCCCCACCCCTCACCCCACCCCCGTACCTCAGCTTTTCAGCGATTGTGCACTGAATGTTCTTTTCTTTTCCGTCTAGTTGTAGAACTTCCACTCAGCCAGCCCTCCCATGGCTCTGGGTGATAGACATTTTGTCTTTTAGTTGTAGTTTTGAAATTGTTGGGCATGGCCGCAGTTTAGGTGTTTACCTACCCTGCCATCTTGGGTTCTCGATGTTAAATTTTCTAAGTTACATTTTGATATTGATAATTTGATGACCTCATCCCTCCATCACAGAACTGCAGTGCAGGCACAATACATAAAGCCTGGAGGGAGCCCAGCCAGGATGTCTCAGTGGTTGAGCATTGACTCTTGGGTTCCATTCCTGGTCAGGGCACATTCCCAGGTTACAGGCTTAATCCTCAGTAGGAGGCTTTCAGGAGGCAATCAATGGATGATGTTTCTCTCTCATTGATGTTTCTATCTCTCTATCCCTCTCCCTTTCTCTCTCTCTAAAAATCAATATAAACATATTTTTAAAAAAGAAAGAAAAGAGGCTATAAAAATGGACTCCTTTCTTTTATATATATTAAAAAGTCCTGAAGGGAATATGGGATAGGGCCTGAAATATGACACTCGTAAGTGGTCAGAAAAATTAATATCGGGGCTAAAATTTAAGATTCCCTAACTCATGAAGCCCAGATGTAAAATGCCTTAGGATGAGGGAAATCAAGCTCTATTTAGATATATTTTCTCTCATCTTTTGTCATATTCCATTATTTCACATGAGGATTCAGGCCTTATAGAAAAAGCAACAAGAACTCAAATCTTTCAGTTATTTGAAATAAAATATCTTACTTAATTTGCATTCTAGATTCAGTGGAGCAGACTAAGAACCCTACTGTGAGAATTATACCCAGAGATCATTGTGATTTTTTAAAGTAAGAAAACTTTCAAACATCTAAAATATTTAATTTCCAAAAGTTAGATTTTTACTCAAATTTTCAAGAACACACTTTTTGTGTAACATGAAATGAAGCTGTTTTTTTATTAGCTCATAGAAAAAGAGAATTTTAAGATATTTTACAAAATTATTGGATTCTATGCAGCATGTAAGTTATTGTTTTTCCTAGTTAAGAATTTCTACTTTCAGAATAAAAATATAATACTACTCTAGGGTTCCCCCCTCTTTCTTTCTTTTGTGTGAGAAGCTTTTTCACTTCCACTTTTCTCTATATTTTGAAAGCTGAAGTATTTTTTTTGCAGTTCTGGTCTGCAGAGAATGCTGATGACTCAAGATGTCTCCAGAAAAGGTGATTGACCCCCAAAACAAAACTTAGCAACTTCTAATCATTTTTGGATGCTCCCTCTTCTCAGTGCACTGTCATCAATATTGTATGTTTTCGTCTTTGGAAGACTGAAATCTTAGGGGTTGAGATATGTCTTCTCTTAATCATATCACATTAACTTTTAGAGATAGATCCTTTATTATTTTTGTCAACTAATAGATAATAAATCCTAAAATTGACAATTACACCCACTATGCTGACAAATATGGCTCCCCCTCCCCCCATCACCAGATGAGTTTTGAATAAAATTTCAATTTGGTAATTGGATCGTGCAATCTCTTGTGCAACAGTGAGTGAGGCACTGCAGCTTTAAAAAAGTGGGACTATTAACAGGTTTTAAATTAAAAAAAATATTTATTGATTTAGAGAGAGAGAGAGAGAGAGAAACATTGATTTGTTGTTCAATTTATTCATGTAGTCTATAGTTGCTTCTTGTATGTGCCCTGATGGGGGATCAAACCCACAACCTTGATGTATGGAGACAACGCTCTAACTAACAGAGCTACCCAGCCAGGGCTATTAATAGGTTTTTATAAACATGCTTTCTACTGTTTGTCACAAAATGTGTTCTTCCAGATTTGTTTTTCTTTTTTGACCCCTACCCCATTTCACCTTTCCCCTACCCCTCACCTGAGCAACTACAGAAATGTTCTCTTTATCTAGGAGCTCCATTTTTTGTTTTCATTTTTTCAGATTCCACATATAAGTGAGACTATACTTGTCTTTCTCTCACTGACTTATTTTACTTAGCATCATGACCCCAAGGGTCCACCCTTGTGTCACAATACAAGATTTAATTATTTTTTATAGATATGTCATATCTATATCATATTTTCTTCATTCATTCATTCATCCATGGAACTGAGGTTGTTTCCATATCTTTGCAACATTTTAAAAAATATGGTTTTATTGATTTCAGAGAGGAAGGGAGAGGAAGAGAGAGATAGAAACAACAATGACGACAGAGAATCATTGATCGGCTGCCTCCTGCACACCCTTTATGTGGTATCAAGCCCACAACCCAGGCCTGTACCCTTGACCGGAATCGAACACGGGACCATTCAGTCTGCAGGCCAACATTCTGTCCACTCAGCCAAACCGGCTAGGGCCAGCCTATTATATTTAGTTATAGCAGCCCAAATGGACTAAGACACTATCTTTACAATTTTTCTAAATTCATTCCAAAATAAAAAGTTTATTTAAAAAAATACTCTGAGAAGGGATTCAGGCATCCATAGCACAAAATGATTAAGAAGGCCTGGCTAGCGTGGTTCAGTGGTTGAGTGTTGACCTGTGAACCAGGAGGTCATGGTTTGATTCTTGGTCAGGGTACATGGCCTGGTTACAGGCTCGGTCCCCAGTAGGGAGCATGCAGGAGGCAGCCGATCAATGATCCTCTCTCATCATTGATGTTTCTGTCTCTCTCTCCCTCTCCCTTCTGCTCTGAAATCAATAAAAAATAATCTATACTAATAAAAGGGTAATATGCTAATTAGACTGGACGTCTTCTAGGTGACCTTCCAGATGTCCCTCCGGACAAAGCCATGGTGGTGGGGCTGAGACAGAGGCAGTTAGGGTGATCAGGCCTGCAGAGGAGAGCAGTTAGAGGGATCAGGCCGGCAGGCAGGTGAGTGGTTAGGAGCCAGTGGTCCTGGATTGGAGAGGGTGCAGGCCGGGCTGAGGAACCCCCCTCTTGTGCACGAATTTTGTGCACTGGGCCTCTAGTATGTTTATAAAAAAGAATGCCTGCCCTAGAGCTTCAGATATTATTGACCAAGGAAGGAGAGCATCAGGATTGAGTTAGGAAGCTTTTGTGATCCAGGCCTGTTGGCAGGAGCATATTCTCTGCCCACATTCAGTTATGTGACCTGTTCTGACCCTAGGAGGTCTGCGAAATGACAGTAACTCCTGGGCTGGGCAGCAACAACTCTGCACTATGGAAGGGTACACGACTCAGCTAGCCATCTGCCACACGAGTTCAAGCAATTGAGTCACATACATCCTATTAGTTAGGATTCTAATAGGAAACAGATGTCTCACTCAAGTGAAGCGATTCAAAGAGGGTTCATTACTAGGAAAAAAGTTCAAAGTTGAGTGTGGAGATAACGCAGGACCAGGACCAGCAAAAGCCCCAAGAGATTTAAATCTTCTCGAGAACAGGGATAAGTCCACCATAACAGGAGCATAGGAAGGAGTCCTTAATAGATCCTCAGCAAAGTTTTGATTACATTGAAATAAATGGAACTTAAAAGCTGGAAAATATATCAGAAGGCAAGGCTGCCGAGCAGAAAAGTTACGTAAAGAGTGACTTTTTCAAGTGCAAAGACTTGAGTCAGACAGAACTGCATTTGAACCCAAGCTTTGCTACTAAGTGAAATAGGACTCGTTTTTGTAAACATTACAACACTGAATATAAAAACATCCCCCCAAAAGACCAAAAAATAAAGGAAAAAAAATCCCTAAATTGTGTTTTCTAGCTTTCCATCTCTGGCCTGAGTCTAGAGGTTTACTGTCCCAGAGCAAGAGAGAGCAGTCACTTGCCCTTGTTTGCAGGACGCTTGGGTGGTGGAGTAGTTAGAACATAGTAGTTAGAGCTTCCCTGACAGTGTAAACATGATATTCTTGCTGCCACTGAGACCTTGTCATGAGGCTGGAGTGGAGACAGAGACAGTAGGACCAGCTCCTTTTGGCTTTGGGGCGAAGGGGAAGCCAGAGAAGAGGGGGGGCCTGGACAGACACATGGATCTTGATTTCTTCTCTTCAGAATTTAGGTCTGGAGGGGATCAGAGTGGCAGAGGCACTGAGGCACATGCTGGTGATAGGGAGACACACTTGCTCTTGCTCAGTTTTAGGATTCTGAGATGAATTGTCCAGACGGATGCCACTTGCTAACCTAGCAGTTCATCCCAATCAGGCAGACAGAAATCTTGAGGATTAGCTTCCCTTGGGGTATGATTGAGGCCCAGAAGTTTCCCCAACCTTAAGCTCTTCCTCAAAGTCAAAAGCCAGCAGGTCTTCCATGTGTAAGGCACCTAGCAGATATTGTCAGCTATGTAGAGATGTTTTGGGGTCTCAGACAAAAGTTTGAAAAGGTCTATACAACTTTCTCCATGCCTACTGATCTTGGAACAGAACAGATCTTACTCCCTAGCCCCTCTTCCTGTGTTCACTCCTCCCAGTCTCCTCCCAACCCTACCCTTGCCTTCCCAGAAGTAGATAATTGGGCCAAATTACCTCTTGAGGTCTCTTTGTGCTTTTTGATTCAGAAAATGTACTGAATTATTTACTCTTTTATATTCTACAATCACAGTTTTCAGTTACTTCTCTGACCTTGCTATTTACACAAGTTCCTTTGCCTTGAAGTTTCTAAAAAGGAAAGTTAGAATGTGTATTTTCATTTTAAAGGCTTTTGGCAGCCTCCTGCGTTTAACTGAACCGGGACCTTGTACAAACTTGATATGGGAGGGTCTCAGAAATTGGGTTAAAACTACCGTCACCTGCTACAGGATTCACTGCAAGACTGAGACTGCAGTAACGGTAAAGGCCTGGGGTGGGGCAGGGGCGTGGAGCTCTCGGAGTGCTAAAAGATGACCTGTGGACTGGTGGGACCCATGGTTTGGAAGCTTCCGTGAAGAGCTGTGGAGGAGACTGGCTGGACGCTCACCAACGGCAGGCCCTCTTTTTGGTCCTGGCCAGTTAGAGAGACTGCATTCCTCAGACCCTGTAAAGATAGGCGTGGCTATAGGACTCACTTCAATGGGATGTGAGGGAAAAGGATGCGCACATGAAAAACCTCTTATGCAACTGCGTTAGTTTCCTATTGCTTCTGTAACAAATTACCACAAACTTAGTTGCTTAAAAAACACAGTTCATTCACTTGTTTCTGGAGGCCATCAGTCAGGGTGTTAGCAGGGCTGGTTCCTTCTGGAGCTTCCTAGTGGGGAATCCATTTCCTTGCCTTTTGTCGCTTCAGGAGGCCACTTGCATTCCTTGGTTCACATCTTCTTCACATCACTCCACCATCTTTGACCTTCATATCTCCTACTTCTTCCTTCTTTGACCTTTTTGCCTGCCTCTTATATGAGAACTCTGGTGATTACATTTAGAGCCCACCCAGATAATCCAGGATAATCTTCCCATCTCAAGACTCTTAACTTAATTACATCTGCAAAGTTCTTTTTGCAATATAACACTCACAGGTTCTGGAGATTAGAACTTGGATATCGTTGGGGGCCATTAGTCAGCAGACTATAGGGAGCCTACACACTCTGTCTCTCTTTTCATATTTGCAGAGAACGATAAAGCCAAAAGAGATGGGAGACACACAGTAGAAGGAAGCTGGGTCACTGAATGACTGGGTATAGCTGAGTTTCCCTACTGACCACACTGGACTGTGAAATGAGGGAGAAAAATCTTATATTGTATTAAGCCACTGTGGTTGATTGAATTATTGCCTCAGTGCTTCCATCCTCCCTGTGTCCACACTTTTGCCAAGGCCCCTTGTACTTCCTGGCCCCTTGGCTTTGGGTTTGACCATGTGACTTGCTTTGGCCAATAGCATGTGAGTGTGAGTGACAGTGTGCTTAGGCCTTAAGACATCACTGTACCTCTTTTGACTGCACTCATGTGTCTCTGCCATCCCAACGAGCCCAGTCCAGGTCAGCCAAACTCCAAATGACCTACAAATCTGTGCTTCATAATGAATGTTATTTTTTTCAAATATATTTTTATTTATTTCAGAGAGTAAGGGAGAGGGAGAGAGGGATAGAAACATCAATGGTGAGAGAGAATCATTGATTGGCTGCCTCCTGCACACCCCACACTGGGGATGGAGCCTGCAACCCAGGAATATGCCCTGACTGGGGATCAAACCTCTACCTCCTGGTTTACAGGTCAACGCTCAACCACTGAACCACACTGGCCGGGCATAATGAATGTTATTTTAACCTAATAAACTTTTGGGTGATTTACTAGATAGCAATGGCTAACTAATATAAATACTGAGATTTTAATTTGTTTATTATAGCAGTTAGACTAAAACAGGGTCTGGGAGGGTGAGTGAGGGAGCCGGGAGAATGGAACACTGGGGAGTTGGAATCTATTATTCCAGTGGGGTAGCAGTTCCCGGTGACAGCAAGATCCCAGGTGTAATCTTGGGAGAGAGTAGATAAAACTGAATGGAGAAGGTCACTGGAGAAGAGCAGATCAAAGATAATGACAGAACTTGAGTTGGAGTGGAAGATTACAAGCCTGAGCCACCACTGAATAGAGGAACTGGTCTTGAGATTGGAAAGCTAAGCATCAGGTAACTTTGGAGAGAAAATTTAAAATTGCTAGAATGACCCTGTGAATAGTAAGTAAGAGTGGGGGATCTCCTAATTCCTCTTGTATGGAAACAAGGGAAAGGTGAAGTAGCAATTGGGAGGTGAGATCTTTCCTTGGAAAGATAAGTTGTCTTTGATCTCAGCTGTCTGATTCATCCCCCAGAAGAGAAGAAAGACAGTGGGGATGGGAAGGCTCCATTAAACCATAGATGTTGTGAGACTATATTGAAGCTTCTGTTGAGTGAATCAAAGAACTTTGGCACTGGCTAGGTACCTCAACAAGACCCAAATTAAATGCAAGTGAAAAAGTGTCTTCCACTAGCACATTTTTTGTTAATTGCCTTTGTACCAATCGGTTCATTTCATTGTTTCATAAATTTTAAAGGGACGAGAAATAGCATGAGAGTATTCTGCATGTCCTTTGTAGAATTTAAGTTTGCTGATAACAAGACAATCCTAGGATAAATGGGCCTTTTGTTTGAGTGCTCCTACAAAGGATCTGGAAGTGCTCATAAACTTACTTTTTCCTGCAGCTTTAAAGACACCTACAGATATAAAATTCGTTTTCCAGCAAAGTTGCCCAAGGCTTCCGGTCCTCATTACAGATGATACATTTCTTTTTTTTTTTTTTTACCTTAAAGTTTAGATTTTCTTTTTTTTTTAATTTTTATTATTTTTTTTATTGAGGTATTATATGTGTACCTATCTTACCAGATGATACATTTCTAATTCTAAGTAGTCTACATGGTGTGGTAGGCAGAATAATGCTCCCCAAAGGGATCCCACAGAGATCTGTGCCTTCATCCCTGGAACCTGTGAGTATATTACCTTACATGGCAAAGGGAAATTAAGTTTGCAGGTGGAATTTAGTTTGTTAATCAGTTGATTCTGAGATGGAGAGATTATTGTGAATTGTGTGAGACAGTGTGAGAAAGACTCTAGCTTTGAAGATAGAAGAAGGCCACAAGCCAAGGAATGTGACCAGCCTGTAGAAGCTGGAAAAGGCAAGAAAATATATACTCCCTTACAGCCTCTAAGGAACACAACCCTGGGCCACTTTGGTTTTAGCACCATGAGACTCTATTTCACTTCTGACCTACAAAACTGTAAGATAAAATACGTTATTTTAAGCCACTATATTTGTGGTAATTTGGTACAGCAGCAATAGGAAACTAAAGTACATGGCATTTCTCAATTCTGTGAGCTATTCCAGGATCCTTCTAACAGATCCTTTTTACTTAAGCTAGTTTGAGTTGGGTTTCCTCTCCTGCAATTCAGTTTACAAAGGTGACTTATTATAACATAGTACTTCTCATTAGGAAGAAAAAAACAGGTCTCCAGAAATAAAACACATATGTAAACCTTAAAGATGTCATGACAAGATTACTCTTGCATGATGATTGGACAGAAAAAATAGACGGGATTTGAAGAAATGTAATAAATTATCATTTGAGGGGTAAGTTTATTTTACTAAATTGAAATGTAGATTAAAGAGCCACATGTTATAATTTCTCTCTGATTTCCTCTTTGACTCATGAGTTATTTAGAAGTGTGTTGACTGGTTCCCAAATATTTGGACATTTTTCAATTATCTTTTTGTTGTTAACTACTAATTTAATTTTATTATGGTTATAGAACATATCTGGTATTATTGAATCTTTTAAAATATATTGAGACTTGTTTTATGGACTAGAATATGGTCTATTTTGATAAATGTTCTAGTGTGTCCTTAAGACAGGATGTGTAGTCTGCTTTGGTTGGGTAGAGTGTTAATGTGAACTAGGTCTCATTGATAATAGTGTTGTTCAAATCTTTCTAGCCTTCATGATCTTTTTGTTTACTTGTTCCATCAATTATTGAAAGAGATGTTGAAATATCTTCCTATAATTGTGGATTTATTTCTCATTGTAGTTTTCTCAGTTTTTTGCTTCATGTATTTCAAAACTCTGTTACTAAATGATATTTTTGCTGATTATAGTATTTTAGGTTGATAGTTTTTTTCCCCTTTCATTCATTTAAAGATATTGCTCCACTGACTTCTCAACTGTATTGTTTCTTAAGAGAAGTGTATAGTCATTCTTATATTTGTTTCTCTGTATAAAATGTTTTTCTCTCTGACTGGTTTTAAGATTTTTAAAAATCATTGTTTTTAACACATTGATTATGATACACTTTGGTGTAGTTTTATATTTCTTTGGCTTGATATTTTTTAAGCCTATTACATAAGATCTACAGAGCTCATAAAATTTAGAAATTCTTCAGCTATTTAGTCAAATATTTTTCAGTTTCCCCCCTCCTTTTGGGATTCGAATCTAATGTATATTGGGCTTCCTGAAAGGTGTCCCATAGTTCACTAATGCTCTGTTCAGTCTTTTTTCTTCTGTATATTTCATTTTGGATAGTTTCTTTGATGTTGTTTATTCCTGTTAATCCTTACCCAAGGATATTTTTCCATTGATTTTTAGAGAGAGTGGAAGGGAGGGAGACAGGCAGAGAGAGAGAGAGAAACATGGATGTGAGAGAGACACATGGTTTGGTTGCCTCCCTCCAACCCCCACCCCAACTAGGGCCAGGGATCAAGCCTGAAACAGAGGCACATGCCCTTGACTGCAATTGAACCTGGGACCCTTCAGTCTGTGGGCCAAGACTCTATCAACTGAGCCAAAGCAGCTAGGGCTTGGATAGTTTCTTTGGTATGTCTTCAAATTCACCAATTTTTTCTTCTTCAGTGCATAATCTGCAATAATACCATCCAGTGTATTTTTTTAATCTCAAATATTGTGTTGTTGTTTTTTTCTATCTGTAGAGGCTAGATTTGAATCTTTTTTATATCTTCCATGTCTCTCCTTACCATGCTCATCTTTTCTCTACCATTTTGAAAATATAGAGTACAGATGTCCCTGATTCATGATGGTTTAATTTATGATTTTCTAGCTTTATGATGGTATGAAAGTGACATACATTCACTAGAAACTATACTTAAAATTTTTGAACTTTGATCTTTTCCTAGGATAGTGAAAGGTGGTATAACACTCTCTCATGATGCTAGGCAGTGGCAGGGAGCTTCAGCTCCCAGTCAGCCGCATGATCATGAGGGTAAATAACCAATACTCTATAGTGTATTCATTGTGTTGGATTATTTTGGCCAACTATAGGCTAATTTAATTGTTCTGAACACGTTTAAGGTAGGCTAGGCTAAGCTATGATATTTGGTTGGTTAGGTGTATTAAATGCATTTTTGACTTAAAATATTTTCAACTTATGATGGATTTATCAGGATGTAACCCCATTGTAATTCAAGGAGTAACTTTATATTTATAATAGACTAGAAGCCTGGTGCATGAAATTCATGCACTGGGTGGGGGGGGGTGTCCCTCAGCACAGCCTGCACCCTCTCCAATCTGGGGCCTCTCAGGGGATGTCCGACTACCAGGCCTAAACCAGCAGTCAGACATCCCTCTCACAATCCAGGACTGTTGGCTCCTAACCACTCGCCTGCCTGCCTGATTGACCCCTAACTGCTTCCCTGCCGGCCTGATTGACACCTAACTGCTCCCCTGCCGGCCCGATCACCCCCAACTGCCCTCTCTTGCAGGCCCGATTACCCCCAACTACCCTCCCCTCCCGGCCATCTTGTGGTGGCCATCTTGTGATGACATGGGGGCGGCTATCTTGTGATGATGTGGGGAGGTCATCTTGTGATGACGTGAGGGTGTCTCACGAGGGCACTAGGGTGACCTAGGCTTTTATTAGTATAGATGTTGTAATGTCCCTGTATACTACTTACATCATCTATTTCATTTCTGGATTTCTTTCTATTGATTGATTTTTCTCTTCAATATTGGTTATATTTTCTTCTTTGCATGCTTTGATTAGATAGCAAACGTTGTGAAATTTTACATTATTGGGTGCTGGACTTATTTAAAAATACGTTTTTATTGACTTTAGAAAGAGAGGGAGAGGGATAAAGAGATAGAAACAACAATGATGAGTGAGAATCATTGATTGTCTGCCTCTTAACCCGCCCCCTCCCACCAATGTGAATTGCGTCTGCAAGCCCAGCATGTGCCCTGACCCAGAATCAAATTGGTGAACTCTTGGTTCTGAGCCATACCGTCTGGGCTGTGCTGGACTTTTTGTGTTCCTTTAAATATTTTTGAGCTTTGTTTGGGTACACAGTTAAATAACTAACTTGGTTCATTAGGGGCTTGTTTTTAAGCTTTGTCAGAGCAGCCTTTAATTTAAGGTTCAATGATCTCATTATTACTGAGGCAATAAATAGGCTTTTGAGTAACTGATGACCTGATTATGAGGTTTCTTCAGTTTGGTTTTTGAGAATATATCATTATTAGTCCTGTGTGAGCTCCAGCAATAATTTTTTGGTAGTTCTTTCTCTAGTAGCAGTACGCAGTTAAATACTTAAGGGGAACCCTCTTCAGATATTTGGATATCTCTCTCTTTCTCCCCCCCAACCCCCCTGCCCAAATTAATCTCTCTAGTACTCTACTCTGCAAATTTTACCCACTGAATTTTCTCAAATTTTCAACTCTGTCTCCTCAACTCAGGGAGTCCTCAGGGCTCTACCTCAAGAAGACCTCTCTGTGCTACTGCCAGGAAATTCTCTCCAGACAACTAAGGAGCTTATCTCTTTTGTTTCCCTTCAAGGATCACAGTCCTATGCTGCCTGTTGTTCAATGTCTGAAACTGCTGTTTCAAACATTTTCTCCAGTTTTATAGTTTTTTAAGGAAGGCAGCAAATTTAGTTCCTGTTACTCTATCACGCAGAAAGCAGAAGTCCCAGGAACCATATTTCAATAACAGATGTGCTGTTTTTCCCTGAGCAAGTTAGTTAACCTCTTGACCTCACTTCCTCAAATAATAAGACTTTTTTTGTTTGTTTGTTTGTTAATCCTCACATGAGGATATTTTTTCCATTGATTTTTAGAGAAAGTGGAAGAGAGAGAGGGACGGAGGAAGAGAGAGGGGGGGGGGGGAGAGAGAGAGAGAGAGAGAGAGAAACATTTTGGGATTCGACCTGTAACTCAGGTATGTGCGTTGACCGGGAATTGAACCCGTGACTCCTAAGTCCACAGGCAGACTCTATAACCGCTGACTGATGATGATGATAATGATGGTAATGATGAAGATCTGACAATAGCCCTTAAGTAAATATGCTTAAGTTATTATATGAAGAGAAAAGTGGTCTCTTCCAGGAAAATCAATGGTCATTTCTTTGACATGTAAGAGATTACATATTATATTCATTTCCTATAGAAATCATAGTCTGTAAAGTGCTTTAAGCTTTCAAAGTTAAAAATGCTTAACTCTGCAGATGCATTTTGTAAATGTATATGTATAGCAGGAAGCCAACAAGTTCCTGGAAGACAATAGGATGTCAGCCCAGCTTTATAAAGCATATGTATTGTCATAGTCATCACATTCTTTACCAGACCATGGGGAAGCAAGAGACATGAGCCATATATTTGACATAAGGTATTTCTCAACTCTAAGATGCACCAGCAGCATTTGGGGGAAACGAAAAATGCAGTGTATTAAATGTTCACACCAATGATAAGCTATGTTTTTATAAAAATATTTTTATTGATTTCAGAGAGGAAGGGAGAGGGAGAGAGAGATAGAAACATCAATAATGAGAGAAAATCATTGATTGGCTGCCTCTTGCACGCCCCCTACTGGGAATCGAGCCTGCAACCCGAGCACGTGTCCTTGACTGAAATTGAACCTGGGACCCTTCAGTCCGCAGGTCGAGGCTCTATCCACTGAGCCAAACCAGCCAGGGTGATAAGCTATGTTTTGATTTCAGAACTTTAAAATGCGAACAAAAAAGCTGTATTCTAGATGGAAGGAGTATTGTGTTTTCTGTTTAGGTCCTCTATAGCACATTCCTCTATATCCTGAAGAAAAAGCCATTTCAATAATATTGTTGCTAGATACATGCACAATAGTCTTTCAAATAGAAACAGTAGAATCAGTATATTTATAACTAGGCATAAGGTTAACTGAATAGTCTTTTTCCAGACTCAAACCATGGAATATAAAGAATTTGGAGAGAATATGAATAGTAGAGACCAACTACTCTAGGCCTCAGTTTTATCATCTGTAGTATGGGTAAAGATTAAATGAGATAATACATGTAAAGTGCTTAACATAATGCTTAGAACATAATATTGTCCACTGCTCTGCAGAAATTCAGAAGGGACTTCAAAGAGAAGACTGGGGGCCCAGCCGGTGTGGCTCAGTGGTTGAGCATTGACCTATGAACCAGGAGGTCACAGGTTAGATTCTCAGTCAGTGTATATGCCCGGGCTATGGGCTTGATCCCCAGTAGGGGGCATGCAGGAGGCAGCCGATCAATGATCCTTTCTCATTGATGTTTCTATCTCTCCCCCACCCTTCTTTTCTGAAATCAATAAAAACATATTAAAAAAAAAACCTGGGGGATTACTTATTTCTGGTATTATTTAATCCAATTCAACAAATATTTAACGGCCATCTGCTTTATGCTAAGAATTGGGCTGGGAGCTGCTATAAGAGGAAATAAAGAAGAGTGCTGTGATTTTCTTGTCTTAGGAAGAGAGAGCAGATGAGAAATATTGGGTATGTTATATTTTTTATTTTATTTTATTTTTTTTTATATATTTTATTGATTTTTTACAGAGAGGAAGGGAGAAGGATAGAGAGTTAGAAACATCGAAGAAAGAGAAACATTAATCAGCTGCCTCCTGCACACTCCCCACTGGGTATGTGCCCGCAACCAAGGTACATGCCCTTGACTGGAATCGAACCTGGGACCCTTGAGTCCGCAGGCCAATGCTCTATCCACTGAGCCAAACCGGTCAGGGCATGGTATGTTATATTTTATTAACTGAATTTTGTCTTTAAATATTGAGTATGCTATACTTAAATTATTAAATATATTAAACTTTAAATATTATATGTTGCTCTAAGTATACATACTTAATTTAATGTATACTATTTTATATACATGACAAATAATGTTGTATTTGCCAGTAAAGCTAACCAAAGAATGTTTTATTTTTAAGTATCACTAACCCTTGCCTCCCCAATAAAATAAAAACAAATGAGCCAACTGGAATAGAGCCCTCACCTCTAATTATTGGGCCTTAGGAGTATATAAACAAAAAACTACCTCTTACTTCTGAAATAGCAAACTTGGACATGCAGGTCCTTGTTCCTGACAGCAGGATGAATAGCCTTGTAGGACACTTTGAGATGAGCCGATATCCTAGGTTTGTATGATAGGCAGAGGGCCCCCTGTGATCCTGGCCTTGGATAACTGCAGCCCAGTCAAAATCTGATTGTATCCTTAGGAAAGAGCATAAGCAAGAACTTCCTGGCCAAGCCCTTTTCAAATACCTGACCCATAGAAATCATGTGGAAAAATATGTGATTATTGTTTTAAGACACTATATTTTAGAATAATTTGTGACTGACACAGGATGTATTGAGGGATGTTAAATCATTGGAGGATATTAAGCAGAGAAGTAAATGGTCAGACTGCATCTTGGGAATAATTCTGCCTGTGGTGTGGAAGTTGGATAAATGTGGTGGAAGCTGGGAACTAAAGGCAGGTCAGTAATTAGGAAGCTATCACACTATCCAAGTACAATGTGGTATGGAGCAAACCTGAGTGGCAATCAAATTGGTTGTAAAAGAAATAAACCAATCCTATATAATAAAGAGTTAATATGCAAATTGACCATCACTCCCACAGAGAAGATGGCTGCCCCCATGTGGTCAAAGATGGCCACCCCCATGTGGACACAAGATGGCCACCACAAGATGGCCGGCAGGTGAGGGCAGTTGTGGGAGATCAGGTCAGCAGGGGAGGGAAGTTGGGAGGGACCAGGCCTAAAAGGGAAGGCAGTTGGGGGCAATCAGGCCTGCAGGGGAGGACACTTGGGGGGGAGGGGGACCAGGCCAGCAGGGGAGGGCAGTTGGGAGGGACCAGGCCTGCAGGGGAGGGCAGTTGGGGGGGACCAGGCCTGCAGGGGAGGGCAGTTGGGGGTGACCAGGCCAGCAGGGGAGCGCAGTTAGGGGTGATCAGGCCAGCAGGAGAGGGCAGTTAGGGGCAATCAGGCCGGCAGGGGAGGGCAGTTAGGGGCAACCAGGCTGGCAAGGGAGGGCAGTTGGGGGCGACCGGGCCTGCTGGGGAGAGCAGTTGGGGGTGACCAGGTCGGCAGGGGAGGGCAGTTAGGGGCAATTGGGCCGGCAGGAGAGCAGTTAGGCATCGATCAGGCTGGCAGGGGAGTGGTTAGGGGGCAATCAGGCAGGCAGGCAGGCAAGCAGTTGGGAGCCAGCAGTCCTGGATTGTGAGAGGGATGTCCCATATTGGAAAGGGTGCAGGCTGGGCTGAGGGACACACCCCACCCCTTCTGCATGAATTTCATGCACCGGGCCTCTAGTAAGTGTATAAAAGATAGCACTACCTCCATTAAGGGACTAGATTGGCTGTAGCAGGAAAGGTAGAGACTAAAATGATTTCTGTGTTCTTTTTTTCCCCCTCCTCTTTCTTTCTAGAACCGTGCTGTATGTATAGGTTTCCCAGCTTTGACTACTTGCTACAAAAGACTCAGTCCAATTCCCATCCTACTTGTCCATCACAGCTCAGATATCTCCATTTGAAGGTCTCTTTCCTATTCAAGATAAACTTATTTACCGAGTTGGACTTTGTGGAGTTATAATATGTACAAGCTATAACTATCTTCCCATAATTTGTGGGTGGGTGGGTGTTTTATTAAAATAAATGCTTTTAAAAATATTTTGTTCTTCAAGATTTTTTTCATACCAGCCCCTTTATATTAATTTATTTAAAGAAAAACTAAAAATGTAGTTTGCATTTTAAACATTCTTTTAAACTATCTAAACAATATTTTTCCATTTTTTAATTTTATTAAATTTTATTGAGGTTACTTGGTCAACATGAACATATTGTAAACAATATTTTTTAAGACATTGGTTACATAATCTGATTTTAAAGAGCTGATTTACTTAAACTAAATCAAAACTGAAACATATACCCATTAAGAAGTTAGCCAAGAAAAAGCAGTAGCATTAATCTCCTAAGATTTTTTTTTTAATTTTCTTTTTTACTTTGGAGAAATTTTATGGGAATTACTAATTCTTACCTCAAAAAAATATTTATCTGAAGTTCGCTAATTCCTTCCATTTTACCTCAGCTCTCCCCTTGGAACGAATGCGTGCCTCTGGACCCCCATAATGACTTTGACTCTAAGCCAGGCTCTCCCTCTTTGCGTGGGCAATGCTTTGAGGGATTTCCCAGCCATCTGTGTGGACTTCAGAAATTACAACACTTTCTCATGTAAAAATCCCTATATCTGAATTGTGTCAAAAATATATAGGGCTACAGGTCACAGTAACATTAATTCCATGATAGGCTGTATTGAGTTGAGGGTATTTGGGAAAGCTCTCTCCCAAAGAGCTCTTGTCCTTTGTTTTTTTCTCAGAACCTGAGACCCCATTGTGGACAAAAACGGGGCTACATACTAACCCTGACAAGCTCCGGGGAGGCCTGCACGGTGGGCTTTAGAAACTCAGAGACTGCAAGTGACCTTGTGAGTCATGGCAGGTGGTCACGTCCTAGGCCGGTAGCTTCCTTGACAAACGTCAATCTTTACCTCAAGTGTCTACTGTCTTTTTGCATCTAAGATAACATACCTTTGAAATGCCAGAGTAATCTTTGCCAGAACCCAGGGCACAACTGCTGATTCCAGAGCAAAAGATCACAGAACCCTTCACAGTTATCTTCTTTCCTGCACACTATCTCTATGTGTTGTAAATGTTAGCTGTTAACTATCCTGTACCCACCAGTGTAAAAGAAGCGTGTTTCTCCATTTTGCTTTTTATCCATTCTCAGGGATTTCCCCTCCCTTTGCTTTTTCCTGCCCCCTTAATCTACCACCAACAGATTTCACGTAACCTTTCTTACATCTCCTTTTATTCTAATGTGTAAAATAAGCTGCAAAAGTGCCATTCTTGGGAGTATTTTTTCAGTCTGTTGAGATCTTGCTTCCTGGCAGTTGTCATTATTTTGGTTCAAATAAACTTATAAAAATTCTCTATAGTTTAGATACTTCTTATGTCAATGCAATCATTAGATGAGTATGCTTCTGTCACCAATTCTTTCTACACTAAGCAGTTCTTCGACACCAGCTGGGTGTCCTACAATTTGATCAATTCTGACACTGTGTATTTGGAGTTAGTATCAGTTAAGGGCTCAGTCCTGTAAGACTGCACCCACTTCAGATGCCAATTGCAAGTCCAGGTTGTTACCTGTTCTTCTGACCATCCGGCTATAAGTCAGAGGTTTCCATGACCCCCTTCTTGGGTTCAATTAATTTGCTAGGGTGGCTCACAGAATTCAGAAAACTGGTTTACTCACTAGATTACCAGTTTATTACAAAGGATATTTAAAAAGATCTTGAACAAAAGAGCTTCTGTCCTAATGGAGTTTGGGGCCTGGCACAAGTGATATCATATGGTTCTTGACTTTTTCTGTCTGACTTATTTCACTTAGCACGATATTCTTAATCCACCCATGTTTTTTATTTGTTTACTAGTAGCCCTGCACACGAATCTGTGCGCCAGTAGCTCTCTGCGGGGCCTGGCTGCTCCGTGTCTGCTGCCCAGAGGCTCTCCGCGGCCCAGAGGCCCATCTGCGGCCAGGTGTGGAATGCTTGCCTCGTCGCCATGGCAACGAAGCAAGCATTCCACCAGGCTGCTCATGCTGCTCGCTCTCAGCGTCGTCTCCCCGTGACTGGGGGACTCCGGTGGGGCTGAGCGGACTGGGCGCCACCATCTTTGTGATGGAGTGATGGTTAATTTGCATATTACCCTTTTATTAGATAGGATTCTTCTTTTTTTTTTAAATAAAGAAGATTCAAATCCTATCAATCTAAACTGTGATGCTGAGAAAGGGGATTCTACTGACAAAGGAGAGACCCAAGGTCATACTGATCACTTTGAATTAAAGTTACTTAAGAAACTGCCCATGCAAGAAGAAACCCTGACCTCTCTGTTCCCCTAACCAGGAGACGAATCCCCCATGTGACAGGAGCCCTCCCTGCTCCTGAGGGCTCAGAGACAACCTTATCACAAGAGTTAAAAGAATCTAAAGTAGAAAGCTTATATAAGTAAACCTTGTACTGCCTTTGCTAATTTACTGGTAAGCCCAAAATTTGTTTAGATTCCTTACTAACAAATACCCAAACGGTGCCTAGATTGCATTTGAAGGAGTCTAATGAGACTGTCTTTGTCCTGTCAATTTCTCAAAAATTTATTGTTTCATTGTCTAACACATTTAAAGAGGTGCCTGGTTTGATTATTTATTTGAGCTTCATTTTGTGATCTGAGCATCTTATTGTGATTCCCCTATGCACATATATTAAATTAGTTTTTCTCCTGCTAATCTAGGCTTGTGTCAATTTTAGCATTTTATTATTAGTCCAGCCATAAGAACTAAAGAAGGACAGAGGGAGGGAATTATCCTCCTCCCCATCAAGTTTCAGATCAGCAGTTTACAACCCCTCTGAGCCTCATCTGTCAAATAAGCGTTTTAAAATAGAACTGTGGCTTTCAATCGGTAGTACACAAACCCCCACAGTTCCACAGAGGTACCTCAATGTCCACCAACCTGGAAGGGGAGAGATAGAAAGAAAGGGCAGGAGGAAAGAGATAGAGCCCCATCCCTATTTCAAGCTCCGCTGGCTGCTTTATATGGAACAAGATAACCAAGGATGTGACTGAGGAGTCCAAATCAAGGCCAGGCTACTTTGTTTTAGAGATTTCTCAGGTCATGGATGCAAGACGGGGTATTCCAGCTGCCAGTCGGCAAGGGAAGGTGGGTTCTGGAGTATGTGTGTGTTTAAAGAGCAGTTTGGGATTTCTGCCCTTTGTGTGCATTAACACTGGGTGGGGAAGAACACTATCCCTCCCTCTTCTCGTTACCATTGCAGGCATCTGTGATGGGGAAAAGTCAAGGGCAATGCTGGGAGCAATAGAAGCAAGTTGAAATCTAAGTTCCCATACTTCATTCAGGGACCAGTAGGCACGCCAAGAGAAGGACTGGGTCCTAGCCTCAGTCTGCTCTCTGGAGTTTATGATTTATTACAGAGAGGAATTCTGTGGAGGGAAAGAAGAGAGAGAGAGAGAGAGAGAGAGAGAGAGAGAGAGAGAGAGAGAGAGAGGAGGGGGAGGGAGGGAGAGAGAGAGAGAGAGAGAGAGAGAGAGAGAGAGAGAGAGAGAGAATGTTAAAATGAATGTGATTATATTTTAGAACGGTTCTGGTAGAAGTGACACGTATTCATGACATATAGACAGTGTGTAGCACAGAATGGGTGCTCAATAACTGGAATAAATGAATGCATGGACAAATGAAAAGTAAATGAATTCTGGGTAACATTGCTTTAAAAGACAAGGATTCTGCTTTTTAGCACATGTGCAAAGAGCAGTGAGTTAGTTCACATTAGAAGTCCAGTTAGCTCCGATTGCCTATGAATGTGGGCATACCTGTTCTTGCTGGCTCCTTGCAGCTCCCTCCAGGATTATCAGGAAGGGCTACTGGCTACCAGCAAAAGGAGAAGCAGGGAAAGAGAAAGAAGAGAAATTTCAAGTGATGCACATTTCTCTATCTTTGTCATTGGCATTTTCTTTCCTTTATGGTTCAACTAGATCAAAGAAATATTTAAATGATTTAAAGTTGCAAAGTAAAGTCACTGAACTTTTTTAAAAAACTTTTTTGTTTTGAAATTATTTTAGATTCACAGGAAGTTTAAAAAACGAGTACAGCCCGGCTGGTGTGACTCAGTGATTGAGCACTGATCCAGGAACCAAGAGGTTGCTGGTTCGATTCCAGGTCAGGGCACATGCCCAGGTTGCAGGCTTGATCCCCAGTAGGAGTGTGTGGGAGGCAGCCAATTGATGTTTCCCTCACATGGATGTTTTCGTATCTCTCTCTATCTCTTCCTTTCTCTGTCTCTAAGGTCAATAAAGGTATATTAAAACAATAAAAAATAAAAAACTAGTAAAGAGAAACGAGTTTAGCCTACAACAAAATATATTTTTAAAAGGCAAAATCAAGTTAAATATTTTTGGGCCATTTTATCCCATTCAATTATTCTTCTGAAATGCAGATTACTTTAGAACTCAGGATACAACAGACATAATTGATCACATTTAAAATGGTATCTCAGACACACTTCTGATTAAGGAATCAAGTTGGTACAAAAAAAAGTCACTGCTCTCTCTCTCAAATAATAAGCCTTCAGAAGAGGGTCACTCAATAGGGAAGGTACAGAGAGAGAAAAAAATTGTATTTACAGTTTGAAAACTTTGAGTCCTCTGTGAAACCACTAGCTACCTTTCTTTCTGCAAGGCAACCAGTAGGGGGCACCCTAGGCTTCAGAGGCGGCGGAAAAAACGCTCTTGGATTCCCCCAGAAGCCTTAATCTTTCACCTCCTGCAAGATACTTTAACCTTATTAAGGGCTTGTCTATTGAATGATTGCAGAATAGTTTTCTTGGTGATGAAAACCAAAATTGCTGAACTCCCAAACAGTCATGTTAATATTCCACAAAATAACCCAATGTTCTTGCACCAGTGTTCTCAAACTATTCAACTTGTTTCTTTGAATTAGTCATTTAATGATTCAGAATTCTGGCAAGTAAGACACCCAGAATGATCAGGATTTCTTAATCCTGAACACTCTTGCTTGAATCCATATACGGGGTGGGTAAAAGTAGGTTTACAGTTGTGAGTATGTGAAACACAGAGTTTATTCTTGTATTGTTATTTATTAATTATTGTATTATTTGTACTACAACTGTAAACCTACCTTTGCCGACCCCTGTACATTGCCTGAACCAAATCTGGTGCAGATCTATTTCTAACCATCTTTTAGTTAACCTGTAAAACACTGACATGTTCTGAGGAGCCTGGCAGGAGAGCCAGGCATGCTCGTTTTCACTGTTGATAAACAATGTACAAAACAGAAGAATAGATGTCCTCATAGACACGCAGGCATAGCTAGAACTTCACCAGAGACAAACCAAGGTGTGCTTTAGATGCCACGAAGTCCCTCTGGAAGTGGGAGGAAAACTGACATTTGCCAAAGACCTAGCATAAATCAGGCACTTGCGCGGTGTTTCGTACACATGATGTCATCTCATGCTCCTATTATCATGCCTACATTACAGCAGGGGAAGCTAAAGTTGCCCAAGGACATCCAACCAGCTAGGGGCAGGGTAGTTGCAGACACAGGTATTTCTGGCTTTGTGCGCTCTTTTTTCAGGAGAGCTACTCTGATCTGTGTTCAGTCACCCTGTAACGTTTTTCTCGGCGCTTTCTGGGACTGCACGCCACAGTGAGGGTCATGTTCAGTGATTCCTAATTGTCTGTATTTTGGAATTGACTGTTGCTTGCCATGTGCCATCTGTTGTTATGAAACTGCCCTGAAGCAGGATAATAGAAGTTTAAAACAAGAAAAGAATTTTTTTTTTTTTTTACACAAAAGGGCCTGAATGGTGGGAGAAAGGAGTTGGGCAAGGCAGTGAAGGGAGGCTTTTGTTTGCAATCTGTATACTTCTGTAATGTTTGAATATTTTATGATCAGAACATATTCATGTATTACCTTTTTTTTATAGAGAAGGAAAAAAAGAAGCTTTTCAGAAACATGTGAAAAAAATAATTTAGAAAGAGCCACAGTGCAGTATATATTCTATTTTATGATATATTTATAGTAATTTGAAGATAAAGACCTCTTTTGAGAGAGGAAAAAAGAGGACCAAGGTTTCATTAAATAGCTATTTTCTTCTCTTTTTCCCTCACACCCTACACACAGAAACACAAACAAAAGCCTATTATTGTTTCCTCTCATGGAACAACGATGACTAAGTGAATAAATCACCCAGTCCCTAAAACTTCATTCCCAGTCATTTGACACCATTTAGGGAAGACTATGTTGGAAATGTGCAGCTGTTCACATCTCCTCCAGCACCACCCCCGGGGGTGAGAGGACAGAGCAACAGGAAGAAGCCGCCTGGGCCACAGGCTCCAAAGGAAACCACGGCTGTTTCACCGCCACAGTCAGATTGCTCATCTGGGAGGGAAAAGACGCTCTCCCCTTTCTCCCTCCTAACTCCAGCACAGACCATTTTCATGATAAAATGTAAGGAAACGGGTTGGAAAGTTTTAGAGTTGAATTTGCAAACTAGAGCTTAGGTCCATTCTCGGTCCATAAACGACTCTAAGGTGAGGTTTGTAGAAGTAAGCTGGAGTGCGTGGGTTCATTTCTTAGACACAAAAAGGGTTTAATAATCTCCCCCTGACGATGCAGGATCTGCTGGGAAGAGTTTACGCAGAGAGGCACGGCGATGGGAACAGTGTTACGCCACTTCCCCTCCATTACTCACACTGCCTGAAACCTTACTAAAACGGTGCGGTGTGAAAGCTCTATTAATTCTAGTTACTCTGGCAACAATTCCCGTGTTAGGTGGTAAGAGCACCTCAAACCTCTTTTTAGTCTGTAGTGGCCTGGACCCTGATTTTTCTTGCGTGCACCACCTGAGTAATAAGAAATGCTTATGTGTTCATCAGTGCTTCCTGTGCGGGACAAATTTTGTGTATACACACACAGCATGTACATAGATGTATATTTCTGTATATGTGTTGTGTATATATGTGTGTAAAACCACATATACACACGTATATACACATACGTGCATATACAAATGTGTAATAATATGCATTTGTGTGCATGTATTTATATGTCTTGTCTTTAGAAACGGAGGGCCTATATGACAGGTTTTCCTTTGCCTGCCTTTCTGGTTTTTCTCTTTGATCTTTTATAATCACTGAGTTACTGGCTGATAGGCTTATTCTCCGTAAACTTCCAAATATAATCATCTGTGTAAGATCCATTTAACGAGCTTAGTGAGTTTGTTGCAGTCATTGTGGCTACGTTAGGTTCACCTATTGGATGTTTTTACTTAATTCTCTTGGTTCTTAAAAGTTCTTGGTAAATATGCTTTTCAGAAACTTTCTTAATTCATCGATTTAGGTTGCCTCTTGCTTTTGAATGGCACAGAAGTTTATTATTTCACGTAACAAGAAGTCCAAAGGTGGGGCAGTTTTGGAGCTGGTTAACTCAGTGGCCCCATATTACCAAGGACACAGATTCTTCCCACTTGTTCCCTGGCCGCCCCAGCTGACTTGGCTTTTGTCGCCCAGCTTGTCCCTTCACGGTCTCCTCAGCAACTTCTCTTCCTGATGATTATTCTTGGACCGTGTCTCCAGTGCCATCTGAAGGAGTTTGGCCTCAGGAGATCTGAGTGGGGGCTTTGCACCTCTAGCCTGGCCTCCACCTGCTCCTCAAGAAGGTTGCCTGATCTGACTCCAGCTGTCATCGCTCTAGGCCCGAGGACCCCTCTCCTGGCCTGCTCCTGAGAATTAATTTGCATCTGGAACTAAAAACCATAGGTGGCTCAGGGTGAGATTCGTTGTTTCTTCCTCATTGCCTGTGCACCTCTCTCCTTCTTTGCCTCCTAGCACACCCCACTCCCCTGGATCTTCTGGGTCTCCAGCATGCCCTGCTCCTTCCCCTCGGGCCTGAAGTCTCCCAAGGTTCAGAGTGACCCTTCTCGTAGAATAGTCCCTCCCTTAGGAAAGTCACCATTCTGTGGGTCCCCCTCTTTAGTGACTTTCTTTACCTTACGACCTAGGGAGAGATTCAGGTTTCCTTCTTCAATCAAGACCTATTTGTCTTGTCACCTGAATATTCTGTCATTACTTTGACTTGAATGTGCCCCAAACTGAATGCCCTCTTCCTTCCCTGCCCAGACCTATCATTGTGTAGATGCTGTTAACATTTGTTATTCTATTTAAATATGGTTTAAAGCTAAGAACTGAAGCATGGTGGGATTATATTTAGTACAAACGACTTTTTTTTTTTTTTTAAAGCACATGGGTCAGTAATGAAGATGACCCCGGGTTGAGTAGCTCAGTTGGTTAGAGCGTCATCCAGATATGCCAAGGATGTGGGTTGGATTCCCGGTCAGGGCACATACAAGAATCAACCAATGAATGTATAAATACCGTATTTTCCGGCGTATAAGATGACTTTTTAACCCAGGAAAATCTTCTATACGCCCAGTCGTCTTATACACCGGAAAATACGGTAAGTGGAACAACAAATTGATGTTTCTCTCTCAAAATCAATTTAAAAAATGAAGATAAGAAATTGCTGGTTTTAGTTTTGAGGCCCATTGATATAAAGGAAAATTAAGAGGAAAACTATTAGCTCTAGCTCCAATAGGAGAAGGTCAGAATTTCAGAGTAACTGGCTGAGACAATTAAGTGCCACGTGTGAATTTTTTTCTTTTGAAGTATGGATTTTAAGAAACACCTATAAAAGATATTTCTGGGACAACTGGGAATATTTGATTATGGACTGTATATTAACAACACTAGTGCATTAATGTTCAATATTCTATGGCTATATAGGAGTACTGTCCTTGTTATGAAATACACTTGCAAGTATTTTGGGATGAAGTGTCACAGTGTCTATCATTAAATCTTAAATCGTTCAACAAAAAATAAAAAATAAAAGAACAGAAAGGAAGAAATGAAATGCAGTGAAAGTCAATAGATAAATCTAAGTGAATAGCACATGATATTCATTGTGTTGCTTGCAACATTTCTATAGGTTTGAAATTTTTCAAAATAAAAAGTTGGGGAAAAGCCATCACTCTTCTGATTCAAGGATTGCGTGTGTGTGTGTGTGTGTGTGTGTGTGTGTGTGTGTGTGAGTGTAGGGGGTATCATACTTTGAGTTTATATTTAGAAATTTCAGAGGTGGCCCTGGCCTGGTAGTTCAGCTGGTTAGAGCATCATTCCAATACACAAGGGTTGGTGGTTCACCTTGGGTCAGAGCACATACAAGAGTCAACCAATGAATGCGTGAATGAGTGGAACAACAGATCGAGGTTTCTCTCACACCCTCTCCCTTTCTCTTTCTAAAAAAATCAATAAATAAAAATGTAAAAAAATGAAAAAAGAAATTTCAGAGGCATAATCATTCAAGAAAGCAAATGTGATCATTACCTATTTAAAACCATTAACAGTTTGAACTATTCTGTTTGTTGAAGGGCTGCTTAAGCATGCTGCTTCCTGAAGGCAGGGGTTGTGTCAGTTCCTCCCTAAAGGCCTCTACCACCTGGCAGAAAGCCCTGTTCACTGGACACATGTCCCATGAAGGACATGGGCTGCAGGTCTCACTGCTCAGATATAGGCACGGTGTGCTTGGCTCTGTCTTACGATTGACTTGCCACGGGCGGGGGAAGTAACTCGTTGATCCTGCCCGTTGTAAGGCTCTGTTCTAGGCTTTCACATATATCATTCTTCTCATTTGCACAGCCCTCTGGTGAGGTAGGAACCGTCATTCTCAGCTACAAATGAGAAAACGAAGCTCATGAGTGGTTGTTGTAGCCCCAAATCATAAAACAGGGTAGGTGGTGGAGCTGAGGGTCAAAACAGGTCTTTCCACTAGAGAAAACCTAACAAGTGTTACGATGTTGGTCTCCCTGACTCCACACTGCCCTGACTGGAACATGATGCCCAAATCTTGGCTAGCTTACAAATTATCAACCTGATTATGGAGCCAGTTTGCCAATTTTGTATGGAGAAGCTGATGTCATCATGTAAGTCTGTGCCCACCGAGTAGAGGGTTATCCAGATTTCAAAGCTGGCCCCTATGTTGTTGACACAAGTCAGTTTGGCTAAATTATTTCCTGCCCGCAGTCATGGTATTAACAGTTCGGAGGGGCTCAGCTGCAGCAGCTGCATTTCAGTATATGACTCCGTTCAGTGCTTACTTTCTCACCTCTCTCTAAGCTGGCAACATCAGGGTTTTGTTGTTGCTTTTAGAAAGTGACTCAGGAATTATTTCCTGACATTCAATTATCTTGCTTTCTACAGTTGCTCCTCCAGGTCCTGCAGTCCTTCACATTTTCAAAGTTTTGGTGACTTTAAACTCATTTTTTTCTTTTTGAAAATATACTTGAAACTAGATGTGGGTTTAATCTTTGTTTCTTTTTTCCCAAGGAAAAGTTTTTTGTTTTTCTTTTTTGTTAATCCTCACCTGAGGGTATTTTTTTCCATTGATTTTTAGAGAAAGTGTAAGGGAGCGGGAGAGACACACAGAGAGAAACATCGATGTGAGAGAACCACATTGACTGGTTGCCTCTGACATGTACCCCAACTGGGCCCGGGATTGAGCCTGCAACTGAGGTACATGCCCTTGACCGGAATCAAACCCAAGACGCTCTAACCACTGAGCCAAACCGACCAGGGCCCAAGGATAATTTTTTTAAAAATTTAAAAGTGACATCTTTATCAGATCAAAATCTGTAACAAGATTTGGCAGAAATTGTGCTAAGTGATTTATGTGCATTATAGCATTTGCTTCTCGCAACAACTTGTTGGTAGGAATTCTTCTGAGCCTTAGGGGAGGTTGAGTAACATGCCCAAGTCACTCTGCTACTAGGTGGCAGAGGTAGAGCTGGAACTGGAACTTAGACCTAGCTAACACCCAAGTCCATGTTCTTAACTATAGCTGCCTCCCAATTATAAAAACATACATGACTATTGTAAAAATACCTGGAAAATACAGAAAGTTTGAAGAATAAAGAAATTCCCCTGAAATCCTATCTACCAAAATAAATTACCAGTAAAATTATTATCAATTTCTTTTTCCTTACTACATAGTAGTCCACTGTTATTCATTGGGGATATGTTTCTTTTTTTTTTTTTTTTTGGGGGGGGATATGTTTCAAGACCCCCAGTGGATGCCTAAAATCGTGCATAATATCAAATTCTAGATATACTATGTTTTTTCCTATACATACATATCTATGATAAGTTTAATTTATGAATTAGGCACAGAAAGAGATTAATAATAATAACAGAATAAAACAGAATAATTATAAAAATATATTGTAATAGACTTATGTGAATGTGATCTTTATCTCTCTCAAACTATGAACATGTACTATAATCACCTTTCTTGTGATGATGTGAGATGATGGAATGCCTACTTGATATGATGAAATAAGGTGAATTATGTAGGCATTGTGATGTTGCATTAGGCTACTATTAGGGTTACTTGAACACAAGCACTGTGATACCAGGACAGTCTTCTGACCACCTAGGTGGCTGCTAAGTGACTGACAGGCTGGTAATGTATGTGGTATATTTAGTGTGGATAGGGATGATTTGTGTCTGGGGAAGGATGTAGAGGACTCATAATATTTCATCACACTACTCAGAACAGAACAGTGTGCAATATAAAATGTATGAATTATTTACTTCTGGGATTTTCCATTTAATATTTTTGGGCCAAGGTTGACCATGTGTAACTGAAACCAAGGAAAGCAACACCTTGGGTAAAGGGGAATGACATATTTGCATATAATGTTAAGTGAAAAGCAGAAAACAAAACTACGTTGAATAACTACTTTAAAAAAACACACATATATATATATATATATTATTGATTTTTTACAGAGAGGAAGGGAGAGGGATAGAGAGCTAGAAACATCGATGAGAGAGAAACATCGACCAGCTGCCTCCTGCACACCCCCTACCGGGGATGTGCCCGCAACCAATGTACATGCCCTTGACCAGAATCGAACCTGGGACCCTTCAGTCCACAGACCGACGCTCTATCCACTGAGCCAAACCGGTTTCGGCTGACTAACTACTTTTTAAAAATATGTGGAAAAAAAGAGACATATGTACTACTATTTTTAATACCTTAAACAATAAAATTAAAAAAATACGTGGAAATGATAAATGGGACTCTTACTCCACATTCATCATGTTTTTTAAATTTAACATTACATAATGAATGCTTTCCAATATAATTAAATGTTACTCAGAAACATAATTTTTATTTATTTATTTATTTATTTTTAAAATTAAATTTAGTGGGGTGACATTGGTTGAACACGTCACACAGGTTTCAAGTGTACAATTCTATGACACATCATCTGTATATTGTATTGTTTGCTCACCACCCAGACTCTCCCTCCGCCACTGTTTTCCTCCCTTTACTCTCTTCTTCCCTCATCAACACAATTTCCCCCCCAGAAATATGATTTTTAAGTGCCTACATATTTCATTGTATAAATGTCCTGTAATTTAACCTCTATATTGATTCTTTTCTTGTATCATAAAATTGTGGTGAACATCTACTTAAATTTTTGTTCTATTCATATGAATGATCAGATATATATTGAGCTTCTCCTATGTGTCAGCTAGTGTGCTAGGCACAAGAGAGACAATGGTGAGCTAAAGAGGCATGGTCTCATCCTTCAGGGAGTTAGCAATCTAATGAGGGAGATGAACTCACATTAATCCACAGATCATAAAATAAAATTGTAAATACATACTATGATAAAAAGGGAAAACACCCACCAGAGACCTGCTCTAGTCTGGGGGTTCATGGAAGGTCTCTTGGAGGAAGTAATATTGGGCTTGAGTGGAAAGTTGATGAACAATGAAGCTGGACAAGAGCATTCTAGGCAGTGGCACCAGTGAATGCAAAGGCCCTGTGAGAGGAAAGAGCATGGGGCATTTGAGGAACAGTCTGGAGTAGCTGTAGCACAGAAAGCAAGAGAGGTGGGGGTTGGGCCCTGGAGGCCTCATTGTAGATCTTGATCTTTATCCTAAAATGAAAAGAGACTGGAGGATTGTAAACAGGATGAGCTCTGAACTTGGGAAAGATTCCTCCACCTGCAGTGTGGAGGACACGCTGAAGTTGGGGTGAGACTGTGAGGAAATTTAACTAATCCTGGTGAGAGATGATGGCAGCCTGCACTAGGGAACATGGGAAGAAGTGAACAAATCTGAGAGATATTTCAGAAGATAAGATTTGGAGGACTGGCGATGGACTGGTTAAGGAGGGGTGAAGGAGAAGACAGTGTCAGGATGCTGCCTGGTTTTTGACTTGCTGAACTGGAGGCATAGTTGCTACAGCAGGAATACCAGCAAAGAAGCAAGTTTGGAGGAGGGGTTATAATCCTGAAACTGAATTAGACAATCTTTTTTTAATCCTCACCTGAGGATATTTTTTCCATTGATTTTTTAGAGAGAGTGGAAGGGGGGAGGGGGGGGGAGAGGGAGAGAAACAGAAAGATTGATTGGTTGCCTCCTGCTTGCGCTGGGACTTGGGTCGGGGGGGATTGAACCTGCAACAGAGGTACCTGCCCTTAGCCAGGAATCGAACCCGAGACCCTGTGGTCTGCTGGCCAACAATCTTTTTTTTTCTTTTGTAAAGAACCAATTTTTACAGTCTTGATTTAATTGAAAAAAAAAATTAGGAGTTGTTTAATTTCCACGTCTTAGTGGATTTCCTAATTTTCTTTTTATTATTAATTTCTAACTTCACTCCATTGTGGTCATAAAACATGCTTGTTTCAATTTAGTGATTCAAAATAAAAAAAGAAAGACAATTCTTTATTTTGTTTTCCTTTAATGTTCCAGAACTAGGAAGATTACTGCACAAGGTGACAGTAGGATCAAAGTATCACTCCACTGATTAGTTAACTGGTCAGAGAGAAGGCAAAACTTTGTAATGGTAGGGATCAATCTTGGCCTCATTATCAGGCAACCAGGAATGTGTGCACCCAATGTGATGTAGTACGAAGGACACAGCATCACTTGTGAAATATTCTTTTTTGTGTGTGTGTGTGTGAAATATTCTTACCAACATGTTTAACCCGAATCTAACCAACCTTTTAGATTTAACTGCCAGTTTACAGGAAATAGAGGAACAGGGTAATGACATCACAAGGAAACCATCAAACAAATACAGAAAGTGGGATATTCTACTGAATATACTGACTTTCTTCAACAATTCAATAGCATTAAAAATAAAGGTGTGTTTGCCTTGCCGGTTTGGCTCAGTTGGTAGAATGTAGGCCCACAGACTGAAGGGTCCCTGGTTTGATTCTGGTCAAGGACACGTACCTCAGTTGCAGGCCCGCTCCCAAAAAATCAATGGGAAAAATGTTCTTGGTTGAGGATTAACAAAAGTAAAATAAATTACAGGTGTTTTGGAGACTATTCTAGATTACAAGAGACTCATAAAAATAAAACCAAATGCAAGGTGGGGACTTTGTTGGATCATGGTTTGAATACACCAGCTGTAACAAGATATTTTGGAGACAGTGGGAAAATTTTAATATAGTTCAGGTATTAGATTATATTAAGAAATTGTTAATTTTGTTAGGTGTGATAATGGTCTCTCTCTGATGCACAGCCAGACTCAGAATCTCAGGCCCAGGTCCAGTAGGACTCAGGCAGCTGACCTGGCAGGACATGACCCTACTTCTCACCTGTTCTATGTCACATTACTCTTCCTGTTGGCATTTTTGGTAAAACTTCAGCTTTAGTCACTTCTCTTTCACAGCTTATTCCTCATGTCCCCACACAAAATGTGAGGATGTGAAAAGGCCTGAATTAGTAAATAAGATTTCTTATTTTGCTTTAGAATAGGCTTATTTGTATAGCATATGAGCTAAAGTTCATGCTACCTTTAAAAACACACACAGTTGTGATGGTTTGGATTAAAGAAAAATCTTTATTGATGAGAGTATTATAGATGTCTCCCTTTTCCCCCCATTGGCCCCTTCAGCCAGTTCCTGCCCCACCCCAAGCCTTCACTATCCTACTGTCTATGTCCATAGGTAAGGTCTTTGGTTAATCTCTTCCTGCTCCCCTCTCCCCCACCCCTCTACCCACTTTCCTCTGAGATGTGTCAATCTGTTCTATGCTTCCATGCCTCTGATTCTGTTTTATTCATCAGTTTATTCTTTTTTTTTTAAAATTTCTTTATTGATTAAGGTGTCACATATTTGTCCTCATCCCCCCATTCCCATCCCCCACCCCTCCCCACGGATGCCCCCACCCCCCTGTTGTTCTTAACCATTGGTTAGGCTCGTATGCATGCACACAAGTCCCTTGGTTGATCTCTCCCCCCTACCCCCACCCTCTCCTACCCTCCCTCTGAGGCCCGACAGTCCGATCGATGCCTCCTTGTTTCTGGGTCTGTTCTTGTTCATCAGTCTATTTTGTTCATCATTTCCCCTAGGTGAGTGAGATCATGTGTTACTAGAAATATACTTATAAGAACCGAATGTGAGACAAGCAATAATAGTTATGCTGACAGGCAAATGAATCAGTCTGTAGTAAGTTTCTTTCTGGACCAACAGTTCTCTTGAGACCCAATTTCAATGTCCACCAGTTCCTTATGTGTACATGTCGGCACTGACTTTTCAGCTCTGGATGGTGGACAAATGGTGGTAATGCAGGTCCGACTCCCTCTGGTTTGGTCTCACCCGGACGCAGGGGCGCGGCTTCACCTGGACTCAGGGGCGCACGGCCTCACCCGGACCCAGGTGTGTGTGGCCTCACCCAGTCCCGGGATCCAGCCTCACCCAGACCCAGGGGCGCGTGGTCTCACCCAGACCCAGGGGCGCGGCCTCACCCGGACCCGGGACCCAGCCTCACCCAGATCCAGGTACACACGGCCTCACCCGGACCCGGGACCCAGCCTCACCCAGATCCAGGGGCGCACGGCCTCACCCGGACCCGGGATCCAGCTTCACCCGGACCCAGGGGTGCGTGGCTTTACCCGGACCCAGGGGCGCGGCCTCACTCATCAGTTTATTCTGTTCATTAGATTCCTTGTTTGTTTATTTTGATTTTTAGATTTGATTATTAATAGATATGTATTTATTGCCATTTTATTGTTCTTTTTTTCCCCTTCCTCTTCTTAAAGAATACCCTTCAGCATTTCATATAATACTGGTTTGGTGGTGATGAACTCCTTTAGCTTTTATTTGTTTGTGAGGTTCTTTATCTGACCCTCAATTGTAAATGAGAGCTTTGCTGGGTAGAGTAATCTTGGTTGTAAGTCCTTGCTTTTTATCACTTTGAATATTTCTTGCCACTTCCTTCTGGCCTACATAGTTTCTGTTGAGAAATCAGGTGATGGTGGTATGGGCGCTCCCTTGTAGGTAACTAACTGCTTTTCTCTTGCTGCTCTTAAGATTCTCTCTTTGTCTGTAAGCTTTGACATTTTATTTATTTATTTATTTATTTATTTTTTAGCTTTGACATTTTAATTATGATGTGTCTTGGTGTCGACCTCTTTGAGTTCCTCTTGTTTGGGTCTCTGTGTGCTTCCTGGACTTGTAAGTCTATTTCTTTCAACAGGTTGGGGAAGTTTTCTGTCATTATTTCTTCAAATAGGTTTTCAATATCTTGCTCTCTCTCTTCCCTTTCTGGCACTTCCATAATGGGAATGTTGGTGTACTTGAAGTTGTCCCAGAGGCTCTTTACACTTTCTTCATATTTTTGGATTATTTTTTCTTTTTGCTCTTCTGATTAGATGTTTTTTGCTTCCTCATATTCCAAATCATTGATTTGATTCTTGGAATCTTCTACTCTATTGTTGAATCCCTGTAAATTGTTATTTATTTCAATTAGTGTATGCTTAATTTCTGACTGGTCCTTTTTCATGTCTTTGATATTCTCACTAAGATACTTGAAAGTCTTAAGAAGATCCTTGAATAACCTTATAACCATGGTTTTGAACTCTGTATATAGTCGTTTGATTGTGTCCATTTCTTTCATTTGTGACATGTTTCTTTGTCTCCTCATTTTGGCTGCTTCCCTGTGTTTGCTTCTATGTATTAGATAGAGCTACTATGTCTCCTGGAATTGGTAGAGTGGCCTTGTGTATTAGGTGTCCTGTAGGGCCAAGTGGCTCAGCCTCCCCAGTTACCTGAGTGGGCACTCTAGGTGCACCCTTGTGTGGGCTGTGTACACAGTCTTGTAGTTGAGTCTTGATTGCTGTTGGTGTCTCTGGGAGGAGTTGCCCTCAAGGCCAGTTGGCTGTGATGACCAGCTGGGACTTCAGTGGGAGGCTGCTGTGTAGGAGGAGAGGCTCACCTGTGAAGCAAGGCAGGCTGGTGCTAGTGCCGGGTCTAAGGCCTTTTATTGATAGGTTTGGAGCACGCTGTCACCAGTTGCAGGTTGTTTGAGAGATTTTAGCAAAGTCTGATGCCTGAGCCAGGACAGGTCATTCATATGGAAAAGCCACTGCAAACAGCTTGAGCTGCAAATTGGATGGGGCGGGGTCTCAGGGAATCCCCAGGGCAGAGTAAACAGTGTGCTCTAGGCTGATGGAGACTCAGATATGACTGCCAGTCAGACCTGAGACAGGGGAGGTCCCAGCACAGGAACAATGACCCTTGACAGCACCTCTGTCTGGGAGAAAGCCACCCCTGAGTTTCTGCTATGGTGTCAGACAGTCCAGTTCCTCCTGGTATATGTCTGGGTCCCCCAGAACAGCTTGGTGCTGGAACTCAGAGGAAGCAAGTCTGAGTATGCTCGTGCACCAGCCCTTTAAAAGGAACTGCTGGCCCTGGCTGGTTTGGCTCAGTGGATAGAATGTCGGGCTGCGGATTGAGGGGTCCCAGGTTCGATTCCAGTCAAGGGCGCATGCCCGGGTTGTGGGCTTAATCCCCAGTTGGGGGTGTGAAGGAGGCAGCTGATCCATGATTCTCTCTCATCATTGGTGTTTCTATCTCTCTCTGAAATCAATAGAGATATATTAAAAATAAAGTAAAATAAAATAAAATAAAATAAAAGGAACTGCTGGGTCCTCAGCAGCTTTTGTGTCTCTCAGCTATAATCCCCGCTGGTTTTTACATCCTCTAGTTATGAAGACTGCTCTTCCCAGCTCTGGAACCCTGGGCTGAGGATGTGGTGTGGGGCTGAGACCCCTTGTTCCTCACTGGAGGCCTCTGCAGAGACACTCTCCCTCCTGATTAAAAAAAACACCACACGTGGGTGTTGGACCAGCCCATTCCGTGCCTCCACACCTCTTACCAGTCTCTATGTGCTTTCTTCTTTACTTCTCTAGTTGTAGGACTTCCATTCAGCCAGCTTTCAGGTGGTTCTGAATGATGGTTGTTCTGTATTTTAGTTGTAATTTTGATGTGGTTGTGGGAGGCGGCGAGTACAGGCATTTACTGACACTGCCATCTTGGTTCTTTGATGGTTTGGACTTTACCTATTTTATTTTCTATTAATTTAACTATTCATAGAATCCGTCATGCTCTTCCTAATTGTCATTCTAATAAGATCAGCCAGAAATGGGACAGCTGGATCGCCACAGATTTGATGGTCACCTACGTAGTCAACTAACCTTGGTCCAGGAATACTACAGAAAGTAAGGTCCACAAATCTTTATTTAGATATCACTTCTCTTATGTTGATGTTGAGCTTGCGGCCCCAGATGTACACAACATTTCTAAGTATTGGGGAAGAGAGAAAGGAGGGAACTAACATTTATTAAGTAGTTATTTTTGGCCAGTAGTTACATTATACTAATATTTTCCCAATGTTCACTCATTTAATTGGTGATAAATACAAGGCAGTAGTTGAGAGGGCTGGCTCTACAAATATAATGAGAGAAAGATAGAGAGAAAGGTGGAGGTGGGGGAAAGAAGTGGGGATGTAAAACTGGGAAAATGTTAATTATTGAATCTACGTGTACTTTGCACTATTCTTTCAACTTTTAAACATATTTTGCAATTAAAATAAAGAAATTTCTCAAATAGTTAAAATTATTATACGACCTAGCATATGACTGCTAGATATATAACCAAGAGAAATGAAAACTTAAATCCATATACAGAGAAACATATACACAAATGTGCATAACCCCATTATTCATGGTAACTGAAAAGTGGAAACAACCCAAAAGCCCATCAACAGATGAATGCATAAACAAAAGTGGAATATCCACACAATGGAATAGTATTTGGCAATCAAAAGTTCTTATATATGCAACAACATGGATACATTTTTTAAAGCATTGTGCTAAGTAAAAGAAGCCAGTCACAAGCCCTCCATATTTTATGATTCCATTTGTATAAAATGTCCAGAATGGGCAAATCTATAGAAATAGAAAGTAGATTAGTGGCTGCCTAGGACTGGGAGTGGGGCTTAGGTGTGGAGTGATTGTTAATGGGCATGGGGTTTCTTTTAGGAAGGGATAAAAATGTTGTAAAATTATATTGTGGTAATGGTTACATAACTGAATGTACTAAAAACCACTGAATTGTACACTTTAAATGGGTGAATTGTTTGATGTCAGTTATATCTCAATAAAGCTGTTTTTAAAAAAGAAGTAAAAAGGAATGACAAGTTTGGTCAAGACTGTACCGCTGTCTTTGTTACATAGCCTTGGGCAAGTTACTTAACCTCTAAACTAGTTTCCAATGCATAAATAGAGGAATAGTAGCACCACTACTAGCCTTGTTTGGGGGATAATCTATGAAATAATTTATGTGAAGTGGCATGGTAAATGCTCAATAAATGTTAGCTATTATTGTTGGTTATCCAACAACCCTAGAGTTTGGTACTATTCCCGTTTTTCAGATGAGCACTCTGAAGCCCACAAAAGTGAATACTTTGTCCAAAATCATAAACCTACTAGAAAGTGGGAGCATACATTCTGATGACACATGACAGCAAAAGCCAGGCTTTTCCACTACATACTTTTGCCTGCCAGAGTAGATGTATCCTTTTTGGTTTAATACGTACTTATAGAAGGTGCTTCAAGAATCACGTAACTGCATATGAGAAATCAATATGCTAAAACAGGCATACACATAATTTTTACATAGCTTTTTATACCAAAGTGATATTATTTATTTAACATTCCTCAAATTTCTCTAGCTTGATCATCTGATATAAAGGGAATCAATAAGATCACAATTTGGAGGAACCAAGATGGCAGCATAGCTAAACACCTGTACTTGCTGCCTCTCAGAACCACATCAAAACTACAGCTAAAAGACAGAACAACTATCATCCAGAACCGTGGGAAAGCTGGCTGAGTAGAAGTTATACAACTAGAGGGTAAAGAAGAAAGTGCATTGAGACTGGTAGGAGGTGCAGAGACATGGAATGCGCTGGCACCTGGTGTGCTGCTTTTTTAATTGGGAGGGAGATACAAGCTCCTGCTTGCTCTGAACTCCAGTTCCGGGGGAGACTACAGGGGACCCAGACACATATGGGGATAAACTGGACTGTCTGGAACGGGAGGGCGGCTTTCTTTCAGATGGAGGTGCTCGCAGCAGTCAATTTTCCTGTGCTGGGATCTCTCTGGTGCAGGGCTGACTGGCAGCCATTGCTGTTTGCTCCGCCCAGGAGATTCCCTGAGACCCCACCCCAACTAATTTACAACCCCATCCAAGCTGTGCGCAGCAGCTTTTGCATATGAATGGCCTGTCCTTTCTCAGTCTAAAACCTGTCAAACAGGCGGCAGCAGCAGCAGTAGCCTGCCTTGCTACACAGCTGGGCCTCATCTGGGCACTTCCAAACCTGATACAAAGAGGAGGAATCTGTAAAGCTGACTTTGAATCAGGAATCAGGCACTGGCTGACTTTACACCTCCTTGGAGATCCAAGAGCCAGTGTACCTAGTGTGAGACCATACCAGGTTATAACTCTTCACATCCATAAGTGACACACTCAAGGGGCAGACTCAGTGAGCACCAAAGCCCCACTGAAGCAAGTCCTGCCCCATAAGGGTATATCCTGCACAGCAGCTCTTCCATTGTAGACACAGTTGGTTGTCACAGCCAATTGGCCTGGAGGTCAATTCCTCCCAGTGATACCAACAACAAGCAAGGCTTAACTACAATAAGACTGTGCACACAGCCCACAAAGGGGCGCACCTAGAATGCACACTCAGGTGACTGGGGAGGCTGAGCCACTGGGTCCTATAGGACACCTACTTAACAAGGCCACTCTATCAACTCAAGGAGACATAGCGGCTACCCAATACATAGAAACAAACACAGGGAAGCAGCAAAAATGTGGAGACAAAGAAAGATGTCACAAATGAAAGAAATGGATGAAAGCAAAATACTGGATATAGAGTTCAAAACCACAGTTATAAGGTTAGTCAAGAATCTTCTAGAAACCTCTGAGGAATTTAGTGAGACCTTTAAGGATCTTAGTGAGAATGCAAAAAAAAAAAAAAAAAAAAAGGAAAAGGATCAGTCAGAAATTAAGCATACATTGACTGAAGTAAAGATTAATATACAGAGATTGAACAGTAGACTAGAGGATCCCAAGAATCAAGTCAAAGATTTGAAGTAAAAGGAAGCAAAGAACACCCAGCCAGAAGAACAAAAAGAAAAAAGAATCTAAAAATATGAAGATAGTGTAGGGAGCCTCTGGGACAACTTCGAGCATACCAACATCCAAATTATGGGGGTGCCAGAAGAAGAGAGAGAGCAGGATATTGGAAACCTATTTGAAGAAATAATGACAAAAAACTTCCCCTACCTGGTGAAAGAAATAGACTTACAAGTCCAGGAAGCACAGAGAACCCCAAACAAGAGGAATCCAAAGAGGACCACACAAAGACACATCATAATTAAAATGCCAAGGGTGAAAGACAAAGAGAGAAACTTAAAGGCAGCAAGAGAAAAACAGTTAGTTACCTACAAGGGAGTACCCATACGACATATCTATCAACAAGTGAATCTAAAAATCAAATGAATAAAAAATCTGATGAACAGAACAAACTAGGGAATGTAATAGAGTCAAGGGCATGGAAAGAGAGCGGAATGACAATTCTTGGGGGGACGGGGATATGGGGGGTGTGGGAAGAGTTTAGACAAAGAGCTTACACCTATGGACGAGGACAGTGGGGGGGTGTGTGAGGGCCTGGGTTGGGGTGGGAACCGGGTGGAGGGGAGTTATGGGGGGAAAAAGGAGGAACATCGGTAATAATCTGAAAATAAAGATTTAAAAAAAGAAAAGAAAAAGATCACTTTTTGGCTTTGTGAGAAACAAGCAGACTTTCCCTCTATTCATGTGGTATTTCTGAATGGCCATGGGCTGTTTTTACAGCCAGGTTAATGGAATTATGTATTACCCAAGTCAGTGATTTTCAACATTTTCATCTCATGGCATACATAAATTAATTACTAAAATTCCACAGCACACCAAAAATTTGCCAATCTGACAAAAAAAGGTATAATTTTGATTCATTCACACTGGACAGATATTGTTGTGTTGGCTGTCATTTTTTAAAACTTGACAACCTAAAAGAAAAGAGGTCAGCCTGGCTGGCATGGCTTAGTGGTTGAGTGTCAACCCTTGAACCAGGAGATCACTGTTTGATTCCTGGTTTGGGCACATGCTCTCCTTTCGGCTTGATCCCCAGTAGGGGGCGTGCAGGTGGCAGCCCATTGATAATTCTCTCTCGTCATTGATGTTTCTCTCTCTCTCTCTCTCTCTCTCTCTCTCTCTCTCTCTTTCTCTCTCTCTCTCTCTCTCTGAAATCAATGAAAACATATTTAAAAAAAGAAAAGAGGTTTGTGCCCCTGACAAAATAGTCAGGTATTGCATGTTTTCAAAATTCTTGCGGTACACTGGTTGAAAAAAAAATCACTGTTTTAAGTAAGTACAGTACTGAACACTTTCCACCTTGTGTTGTGGCTATTGACATATAGTTCGTCTATTACCAGCCAATGCCCTTTAGCACAGTTAAGGATGCTAAACATAGAATGTATTCATTAAATTGTTTTTGAATGACTGAATGAACAAATACATGCAAGCCACACACTTCAACAGTCATTGGCTCTAATGTAGCAATATATTTTCCTGCAGATGTATACTTTGTGCTAAGGACCAGATGAAAAACAAGCCTTAACTCAAGCGTTAAGGTTCTCTCATCCCAGAATTGAACAAAAAGCCATAATAACCCTATTGACTAAGCTATATAAATAACTACTTCTTATTACCCCAAAGTACTGAAAGTTCCCATTTAATCTCCTTTATGTACTTCACTCCCCAAACCATACATACATACACAGCTAGGATTTTCCTTAAACCTTTAAATTATTCCTGACTAAGGTTAACAATCTAGTATAGGATGTCTGGTGCTATATAAGCCATCTACATGTGAAAAGCCTTCCAACTGCCGTGGGAAACAAGCCTGGCTGAATTCTTAAATATAGAAGTCTAGCCTGCCACACCCAACTGGACCAGAGGGAAATTACATGCCCGGCACTCAGTGCTGTGTCTGGCACATACTAAGCATTCAGTAAATGTCTGTTGTATGAATGACTGAAAGTGTCTGCTTTTCTTTGGCTTCTATTCTTTTTTTTTTTTTTTCAATTTTTTTATTAAGGTATTATATGTGTACATATCTTACCATTGCCCTCCCCACACCCCCCTCCCATATATGCCCCCACCCCCCAGAGTTTTGCATCCATTGGTTATGCTTATATGCATGCATACAAGTCCTTTGATTGATCTCTTATCTCCCCCACCTCTCCCTAACCTTCCCCTTGTAATTTGACAGTCTGTTTGATGCTTTACTGTCTCTGTATCTATCTTTTTGTTCAAGATTATAATGTTCTTTATTATCCATAAATGAGTGAGATCATGTGGTATTTTTCTTTCATTGACTGACTTATTTCACTTAACATAATGTTCTCCAATTCCTCCCAGGTTGCTGCAAATGATGAGAATTCCTTCTTTTTTATGGCAGCATAGTATTCCATTGTGTAGATGTACCACAGTTTTCTGATCCAGTCATCTGCTGACGGGCACCTAGGCTGTTTCCAAATCTTAGCTATGGTGAATTGTGCTGCTATGAACATAGGGGTGCATATATCCTTTCTAATTGGTGTTTCTAGTTTCTTCGGATATATTCCCAGGAGTGGGATTACTGGGTCAAATGGGAGTTCCATTTTCAGTTTTTTTAGGAAACTCCATACTGTTCTCCACAGTGGCTGCACCAGTCTGCAATCCCACCAGCAGTGCACGAGGGTTCCTTTTTCTCCGCATCCTCGCCAACACTTGTCGTTTGTTGATTTGTTGATGATAGCCATTCTGACAGGTGTGAGATGGTACCGCATTGTTGTTTTGATTTGCATCTCTCGGATAATTAGTGACGTTGAGCATGTTTTCATGTGTCTCTTGGCCTTCCTTCTGTCTTCTTTTGAAAAGATTCTATTTAGGTCTGTTGCCCATTTTTTTATTGGATCAGGCTTCTATTCTTAATGTCCACATTTTATATTAGAATTCTCATTTTTGTAGGTACAGATTTGAGTTCCACTGTGTGGGCTAGGGGCAATGCTGTAGATAAGAAAATAAGAGGAATGTTTGAAAATAGTCCAGTTAGAAAAAGAGGAAAGTGAAGAGATTTACCAAAAAACCAGAGTTATTTTACACTAAAATATTATTTTAGGGTTTGAGCTCTATGCAGGTCAATCAGTTCTCTCTCTTTTTTCTTGTAGGGGAGAGTGTGTACACAGTCCCCCACTACCACAAATTATGCAGTCAAGTTTTCCACATTTGGGGAATTCACAGGGGTCAACACATCAGAGTGTAATGGATAAGCCCTGAAGGGAGAGGGAGAGAGAGAGAGAACCATCAATGATGAGAGAGAATAATTGATCGGCTGCCTCCTGCATGCCCCCTATTGGGGATTGAGTCCCCAACCTGGGAATTCTTGACCAGAATCAAACCTGGGACACTTCAGCCTGCAGGTTGATACTCTATCCACTGAGCCGGAGCGGTTGGGGCTTCTTGCTGCTTTTAAGATTCTCTCTTTGTCTGTAACTTTTGGCATTTTAAATATGACTAGAGGCCCAGTTCACGAAATTTGTGCATGGGGGGTGGAGGGGTGTCCCTCAGCCCAGCCTGCACCCTCTCAAATCTGGGACCCCTTGAGGGATGTCCGACTGCCCGTTTAGGCCCGATCTAGGTATATTATTCTTTATTTCAGTCAGTGTATGCTTAATTTCTGATTGGTCCTTTTTCATATCCTTGAGGGTCTCACTAAATTTCTCGGAGGTTTCTAGAAGATTCTTGAGTAACCTCATAACCATGGTTTTGAACTCTATATCCAGTAGTTTGCTTTCCTCCATTTCTTTCATTTGTGACCTGTTTCTTTGTCTCCACATTTTGGCTGCTTCTCTGAGTTGATAGAGTGGCTTTGTGTGCTAGGTGTCCTATAGGGTCCAATGGCTCAGCCTCCCCAGTTACCTGAGGTGGACACTCTTGATGCACACCTTTGTGGGCTGTGTGCACAGTCTTGTTGTAGTTAAGCCTTGATTGTTGTTGGTATCACTGGAAGGAATTGACCACCAGGCCAATTGGCTGTGAGGATCAGTTGTGTCTATGATGGGAGAACTTCTGTCCTGGAGACACCCTCCTGGGGCAAGACTTGCTTCAGTGGGGGCTTTGGCTCCTGAGTCTGCCTCCTGAGTGTGTCTCTTATGGATCTGAAGAGTTGTAGTCTGGATGGTCTCTCTCTGACCACTGGGTACACTGGCTCTTGGATCTCCAAGGAGAGAGGCCTCCGAGCAGGAGCTACAGAGAGATCTGCATATTTCTTCTCTGTGTTTGGGGTTTGGAGGTGCCCAGTTGAGGCCCAGTTGTGAGCAATGCAAGCTGCTGTCCAGCCTTGGGCCTTCTTTTGGAGGCTCTGGGGTTCTTTGACCCAGCTGCAGTAGGTGAGGTTTCAGATTGCAAAGGACCAGGCCATTCATATGCAAATGCCTCTGCACACAGCTTGGGTGGGATTGTAAATTGGGTGGGGCGGGGTCTCAGGGGAATCACCAGGGCAGAGCAAACAGCAATGGCTGACCATCAGCCCTGCCTGGAAGAGGTCCCTGTCTCTGTGTCCCGCAGCACTGTGCAGGAACAATGATCGCTGCAAGCACCTCTGAGAGAAAGCCGCCCTCAAGTTCCGCCCGATACCAGACAGCCCAGTTTCTCCCCGTATGAGTCTGGATCCCCAGAGTCTGGCCCAGAACTGGAGTTCAGAGCAGTCGGGAGCTTGTGTCTCCCTCCCGATTGAAAAAGACAACAGCATACTCAGTTGCCAGCTCTCTCCACGCGTGCGCACCTTCGTACCTCTGCACTTCACTTCTGCCCCTCCGCACCTCCCCCCAAGTCTCAGTGTGCTTTTCTCTTTCCTTCTAGTTGTATAATTTCCACTCAGCCAGCCTGCCCGTGGTTCTGGATGATACCCGTTTTGTCTTTTAGTTGAAGTTTTGAAGTGGTTGTGCGAGGTAGCAAGTTCAGCTGTTTACCTATGCTGCCATCTTGGTTTTTTTAAGATTTTGTTTTTATAAAAAAAGGGAGAAGCAAGTGCATGGGAGAACATGGTTAACATGTATCATGTTTGCCAATGATACATCTGATAAGGTGCTAATTTCCAAAATATATAAGGAACTCATACAACTTAACAAAAGGAAGACAATCCTATTAAAAAATGGGTAAAGGACCTAAATAGACACTTCTCCAAAGTGGACATACAGAAGGCCAAGAGATATATGAAAAAATGCTCAAAGTCACTAATCATTCGAGAAATGTAAATTAAAATGTCAATGAGGTATCACCTCACACCTGTCAGAATGGCTGTCATCAATAAATTAACAACCCAGCCAGTGTGGCTCAATAGTTGAATGTTGATTTATGTGCCAGGAGGTCACAGTTCAATTCCTGGTGAGAGCACAAGCCTCAGTTGTGGGCTCAATCCCCAGTGTGGGGTGTGCAGGAGGCAGCTGATCAATGATTCTCTCATCATTGATGTTTCTATCTCTCTCTCCTCCCTTCCTCTCTGAAACCAATAAAACAAGACAAAACACAAATCAACAAGTGACAAGTGCTGGTGACGATGTGGAGAAAAGGGAACCCTAGTACACTGCTGGTGAGAATGCAGACTGGTGTAGCCACTGTGGAAAACAGTATGGAGTTTCCTCAAAAAATTAAAAATGGAACTCCCATTTGACCTAGTGATCCCACTTCTAGGACTATATCCTAAGAAACCTGAAACACTAATAGGAAAGACTGTATGTACCCCTATGTTCATAGCAGTGCAATTTACAATAGCTAAGATCTGGAAACAGCCCAGGTGCCCATCAGCAGATGAGTGGATAAAAAAAGCTGTGGTACATTTATACCATGGACTAATATGCAGCAGAAAAATAAAGATAACTTACCCTTTGAGACAGCATAAAGGGACCTGGAGAGTATTATGCTAAACAAAATAAGCCAGTCAGATAAAGACAAATATCACATGATCTCACTCATATGTGGAATCTAATGAACAAAATAAACTGATGAACAAAATAGATCCAGAGATATAGAACCATGAACAGACTGATGAATTTCGGACAGAAGGTAGGGGTAGAGGGGTGGTGGAGGAGAGATTATCTGGGGAACTTATATGCATATATGCATAGCCCATGGACATAGACAATAGTGTGGCAAAAGCTTGGGAGGGATGGGTGCGGGAAGGAGGGGGTCAATAGGAAAAAAAAAACGACAAAAAACAAAGCAGACAGCTGTAATACTTTCAACAATAAAGATAAGTTAAAAACAAAATATCCTGGAGCATAATTATAACCATTGTTTTGAACTCTATATCTAGTTGTTTTCTTGCTTCCATTTCATTTAGTTCTTTTTCTGGAGATTTCTTCTGTTTCTTTATTTCTGACATGTTTCTTTGTCTCTGCATTTGGCTGCTTCCCTGTGTTTATTTCTATGTACTAGGTAGAGCTCCTATGTCTCCTGGAATTGGTAGAGTGGCCTTGTGTAGAAGGTTCCTATAGGGCCCAGTGGCTCAGCTTCCCTAGTCACCTGAGTTGGGCATTCTAGATGTGCCCCTGTGTGGGCTATGTACACTGTCTTGTTGTAGTTGAGCCTTGATTGCTGTTGCTGTCGCTGGAAGGAACTGACCCCCAGACCAACTGCGTGCAGGAGGTACCCCTATGGAGCAGGACTTCCTTCAGTGGTGCTTTGGTGCTCACTGAGTCTACCCCTTGAATGTATTGCTCATGGATGTGTTGAGTTGTAATCTGGCATGGTCTGAAGCTGTCCACCAGGTGCACTGGCTCTGGGGCCCCCCTGGAGGTGCAAAGTCAGCCATTGCCTGTGCCTGCCTGGGGCTCCCATCAGGAACTACAAAGTGATCTGCAGATGGCTGCTACTTATGTTGGACTTGGGAATGCCTAGGAGAGGCCAAGCTGTGAAGCAAGGCAGGCTGCTGCTAATACTAGGCCTGGGGCCTGTTATTGAGTGGTATGGGGCACGCTAATGCCAGCTGCTGCTTGTTTGAGAGATTTTAGGAAAGTCTGAAGCCTGAGCCAGGACAGGCCATTCATATGGAAAAGCCGCTGCAAACAGCTTGGGTGGGGCTGCAAATTGGATGGGGCAGGGTTTTAGAGAATCACTAGGGGGGAGTGAACAGTGTGAGCCAGGTTGATGGAGACTCAGATATGGTGCCTGCCAGTCAGCTCTGCGATGGGAAAGGTCTCAGCATAGGAACAATGACCCCTGCAAGCACCCCTATCTAGGAGAAAGCCACTCTTAGTTCTTGCTCTGATGACAGACAATCCAGTTCCTCCCTGTATGTCCATGGATCCCCCAAGCCACCTCCAGCAGCCTCCTTGTCACTCAGCTGCAATCCTCACTGGTTTTTACAGCCCTAAGTTATAGGGACTCCACCTCCTGGCACTGAAACTCTGGGCTGAGAGCCTGGTGTGGGGCTGGGACCCCTGGTTCCTCACCAGAGGCCTCCACAGCTTAGATATCCCTCCTGATTGAAAAAAAAATGCACATGTGGGTGTCTGACCAGCTCGCTCCGCACCGCTGTCCCTCCTACCAGTCTCAATGTTCCTTCTTCTTTACTTCTCTAGTTGTAGGGCTTCCATTCAGCCAGATTTCAGGTGGTTCTGAATGATGGTTGTTCTGTATTTTAGTTATAATTTTGATGCGGTTGTGGGAGGTGTGGAATACCGCGTTTACCTACACTGCCATCTTGGTTCTCTCGCCCAGAAACCATTTTTATTCCACATGAAATCTTGTATACAAAACAAAATTAAAACAGCTTCTTTGAAATGGATCTCAGCCCTTTCTACTCAGTCTTTTACTTACCGGGGCTTCTCAGGTAATTGCTAAACTGATAATGGATCCACAGAAATAATTCAGGGAACCCATGAAAACTTAACCTCTTTATTTGTACTAAACACTACTTGAAATCGACTAGTTCCTTCAAGTGTAAATAGAGGCCATAAACCACACAGTATCAGCAGTATCTATGGGTTTGTCAGAGAGAAATCACAGCCACGTGCATGTTATTGCCGCTATCTCAAAGTATCATTTACGTTTTTCACTATGTATTGTGGTAGTTACTACACTGCCACTAGATATTGTCATAATAATGTGTTAATAAGGATACATATTAAGGTATCACAGTTTTGATTGATGTGTAACATGTATATTATTAATATTAAAACATTCTGAGAAGTGATTCATAGGCTTTACCAGACTGCCAAAGGGATTCATGGCACAAGAAAAGGTTAAAAACTCCTGTTGAAACTCAGGACAGAGCTCCCAAAGTAAAGCCTCTCCTTTGGCCCTAGTCTTCCTCCTGAGTGATTTTTAAAAATCTTTATTGTTGAGAGTATTACAGATGTCCCCCCTTTCCCCCCATTGCCCCTCTCCCTCTGGTTCCTACCCCACCCCAGTCCTTCATCCTCCTCCTAAGTGATTTAAGGGAAGTGGTGCTTAAAAGGCCCTTTTTGTCTTGATGTTGAGATATACTCAGTGAAGAAAGAACCTCATGTGAAGAAATAATTCTATATTTGGAGGGAAAATGTTTTGACTATTAAAAAACATTCATTTTCTTTAAGTTCTATTTAAAACTGTCTTCTAGGAAATCTTTTCCTTTGATCCTTCAGTTTTCCTGCATCCCCATAGTGCTTTTTCAGTTGCTTGTCACTGAATATTTATTAGTTCACAGGTCTATTTTGTCTCACCAAGTGGATTATAAAAGTGCCCTTGAGAAACTTATTTATTTCTCAGGATGGCCAGAATAGTGTTCTACAAATAGACACTCAATAAATGCTTCCTGATGAGTGTAGGACTTTTCAGAAAAGTAAATTTATTTATCATAAAAGCAACATTAAAAATTAATAAGGTTAAGTAATTTTTTTTTACAAGGTGGTGAAAAAAGAGGACTCTTTGATTCTGGATAGTACTTGTGAAAGGAATTAAGACACGTTTATAAATAGCTTTTATTTACTAGTAGGAATTAAAAATCTTTTTAAATAGAAAGTGATCTTTCAGATGACCTGAAAATTCTAATTTCTATCACCAGCAGAATGGCCAGGCTTTCTCTAATGAGCAGATTATGTGATGAAAAACATTGCTAAATTCCTTCTAAAATATTTGATCCAGGAATTTAGCCATGGCTTATATGTGGACAGACAAGATTTTTATGATAAAAGCTCACACAGAATAATGGAATATACAACTGTGATTTTTAAAACTATAGGATATTCCATTTCAAAGATGCTATAGCTATGGTAGTTTTTAAATTTTCTTACCTATTGAAACCAGTTATATGAAAATTACTGCAAATTAGATTTGTAAATCTAAATTCAAGTAGCAGACTTGTGATTTTTTAGTGAATGATTTATTTCATGCTTTTGGAATGTTACTACCTTCATTAAAAATGTTTTTTCCCCCCTTACACATTTACAGATTTCCTGTTGTCTTTTCTGAGCCAATTTGATGCTGAAGTGACTTTAAATGTCAGTAATACTAAAAATATAGTATTACCAATAAAAGGGTAATATGCTAATTAGGGCGGGCGTCTTTCAGACGACCATCTGGACGTCCTTCCGAACAGAGCCACAGTGGATGGCGGCTGCCGCTGTGAGGGCCAGCCGGAGGCCCAAGGCTCAAGCAGCCATGGTGGCCGCCAGTGGCAGCAGCAGCAGGGTGATGGGGGCAGAGCCTTCCCTTGATCGGCCAGGTCGCCTCCGGCAAAGGGAAGCCAGACTGCGGCTTAGGCTGGGGGCCGAGGCAGAGGCAGGGGCAATCAGGCCGGCAGGGGGGCAAGGTAGGGGTGATCAGGCTGGTAGGGGGGCAAGGTAGGGGCAATCAGGCCAGCAGGGGGGCAGTTAGGGGCAATTAGGTTGGCAGGCAGGCAAAGGGGTTAGGGGTGATCAGGCAGGCAAGTGGTTAGGAGCCCTTTGGGATCGGTCCTAAACCAGCAGTCGGACATCCCCCGAGGGGTCCCAGATTGGAGAGGGTGCAGGCCGGGCTGAGGGACCCCCCCACCCCCGTGCACGAATTTCGTGCACCAGGCCTCTAGTTTGCAAATAATGATTAAAGCTACACCTTTCATTTAATTACAAAATTAATGAAGTCCTATCAATTCTCCTACATTCCTCTCAAATATATTTGCTCCAAATGTACTTGCCACTGCCTTAATTCAAGCCTCCCCTCCTAACTGCCTCCAATTTCCTCACCCTCCCATGCATTCTCAACATGGTCAGATTTGTGGTTCAGAAAGATCATGCCACTCCTCTGCTTAAAACACTGCTCTGGCTCCTCATCATGCAAGGTCCCAGGTTTGATTCCGGTCAAGGGCACATGCCCGGGTTGTGGTGTCCATCCCCAGTAGGGAGCGTGCAGGAGGCAGCCGATCAATGATTCTCTCTCATCATTGATGATTCTATCTCTCCTTCTCCTTTCCTCTCTGAAAAAGAAAAAAAAAATTAATTCATGATTTACCTTTCTTCCTTGTTCTTTTCTGTATTTTGCAGAGGTTCCACACTGAACATGGTCCTTTTTATTTAGTTATTTATTATTATTTTTGAAAATATATTTTATTGATTTTGAGGAGGAAGGGAGAGGGAGAGAGAGAGATAGAAACATCAATGATGAGAGAGAATCATTGATCATTTGTTTCCTGCACGCCCCACACTGGGGATGGAGCCCACAACTTGGGCATGTGCCCTGACCGAAATCAAGACCTCCTGGTTCATAGGTTGACGCTCAACTACTGAGCCATGCCGGCTGGGCTGAACATGGTCCTTTTTAAATAAAAACACAATTATTTTAATGAGCGACTCAGAAGAATATCTACCATATTAGTGTGGCCCATAATTTTAGGGTTTTGCTATGAGAATGTCATTAAATTTTCTGTTTCACCTAAGGCTCATTTTCTAGAATTCTATTCATTTACTTTACATATTGCTAAGAGAAAGTCTGAATGAAATAAAACACCCAGCTCAGAAGGAAACTTATTTGTTGCAGTGGCAATGACACGTCTAGTAATTCCAAAACTTTTTCCTATGGCCAGGATACAAGATATTAATTCAGTCACCTGATATTTCTTAAGAACGCTGTACTATAACTATAAAGCATTTTTTTCTTTAGCAGGCATATAAAAACAAAACTAAGATAAGGAGGGAAGTACTGCTAAATCAACTTCATAACAAATATAATTCTAATACAGCAATTATTCAAAGGGTACATATTATTCAATATGCAATAGTATTAAAAACTATAGCCCAGTTGGTGTGGCTCAGTGGTTGAGCATAAACCTATGAACAGGAGGTCACAGTTTGATTTCCGGTCAGGGCATATGCCAGGTTGTGGGCTCAATCCCCAGTGGGGGGCATGCAGGAGGCAGATGATCAATGATTCTCTCTCATCACTGATGTTTCTATCTCTCTATCCCTCACCATTCCTCTCTGAAATCAATAAAAACATATTTTAAAAATAAAAACAATAATCAACAATTTTGTTTTACTCTAAAAACAGCAGTTAAGCCTACAAAAAATCAGATACATTATAAAATCTAAATATATTTCAAATTAGGAAAATGGCTAACACCAGTTTTGTTAACTCCTCATCCTCTTCCCCCCATATTAGACTTTTTGAAAGGAAAAACTATATAAGATTTCTATACATTTCTAACACAATTATCAATAAGCAGTAATAAATCGTTGATACATATCTATTTTACAAAAAAGGTATAAACCATTTAATTTAACCCTTATGTACAATTCTTTTCCACTTATTTCATGAAGTCTACATCTCTTTCATGTATATACTAGTGGCACAGTGCACAAAATTTGTGCACATTAAAAGGGGATTAATTAGAGGAAATAATTTAATATTGCTATTTTCCCTTTCTCTATAATAGAAGTGTCAGAGATGAAAGAAAATTAGTAAAATGTATATGAAAACCTTCCTCCTGTCAGAGTCTGGGGTGCACCATGGGACCCAGAGTCAAGTCCCCACCCACCCACATGCGCCTCAAAATTGCGTGAGACCCAGACCCAGCCGGCCCCCGCCCCATTGGGCTAGATCCAGACCTGGCCAGTCCCACCCTTGTCAAGCCCTGCCGGGCAGGGGACGTAGCCTCAGGTCCCCAGGCCCAGCGAAAGGACGGGGGGCGGGGGGGGGGGGGCATGGCCTGAGGTCCCCCAGCCCAGACCGGGGCAGGGGGCATGCCTTGAGGTCCCCCGTCAAGCCCCGCCAGGTGGGGGACATGGCCTGAGATCCCTTGTCAAGCCCCACTGGGTGGGGTCATGGCCTGAGGTCCCCCGTCAAGCCCCGCCAGGTGGGGGACATGGCCTGAGATCCCTTGTCAAGCCCCACTGGGTGGGGTCATGGCCTGAGGTCCCCCGTCAAGCCCCACTGGCAGGGGGTGCAGCCTCAGGTCCCCCGTCAAGCCCTGCTGGGCAGGGGGCGCAGCCTGAGTTCCCCCGACCCAGCACTGGGGGTGCACCTTGAGGTCCCCCGTCAAGCCCCGCTGGGTGGGGAGCACGGCCTGAAGTCCCCTGTCAAGCCCGCCAGGCAGGGGGATGCAGCCTCAGGTCCCCTGGCCCGGTGCTGGGGCGGGTGGAGCAGCCTGAGGTCCCCTAGCCCAGCATCAGGACAGGGAGCGCACCTTGAGGTTCCCCATCAAGCCCCTCTGGGCGGGGGGCGTGGCCTCAGGTCCCCCGGCCTGGTGCCAAGGCGGGAGGTGCGGCCTGAGGTCCCCCGTCAAGCCCCACCAGCAGGGGGGTGCAGCCTCAGGTCCCCTGTCAAGCCCCACTGGGCGGGGGGCGCAGCCTAAGTTCCCCCGACCCGGCACTAGGGGTGCACCTTGAGGTCCCCTGTCAAGCCCCGCTGGGCGGGGTGTGTGGTCTGAGGTCCCCCGGTCTGGTGCCGGGGTGGGGGGCGCGGCCTGAAGTTCTATCAAGCCGCACCTGGTGGGGGGCGTGGCCTGAGATCCCCTGTCAAGCCCCACGGTGGGGGGGGGGGGGAGAGGGAGGGGAGGGCAGGTGGCGAGGGAGGGCGTAGCCTCAGATCCCTGCTGATTGCTTGTTAAGGCTCCTTATGGGAACTTGGCTTCAGTTGTGGGTGCAGCCATCTTTGTGATGGAGTGATGGTCAACAGCATATTCCCTCTTTATTAGATAGGATATTTTTATCCTTACCGGAGGACATGTTTTTATTGATTTTAGAGAAAGAAAAGGAGAGAGGGAGGGAAAGATACAGTGATACCCTAGCCCAGTGGTCGGCAAACTCATTAGTCAACCGAGCCAAATATCAACAGTACAACGATTGAAATTTCTTTTGAGAGCCAAATTTTTTAAATTTAAACTTCTTCTTACGCCACTTCTTCAAAATAGACTCGCCCAGGCCGTGGTATTTTGTGGAAGAGCCACACTCAAGGGGCCAATGAGCCGCATGTGGCTCGCGAGCCGCGGTTTGCCGACCACGGCCCTAGCCGGTTTTGCTCAGTGGGTAGAGCGTTGGCCTGTGGACCAAAGGGTCCTGGGTTTGATTTGATCAAGGGCACATACCTCGGTTGCAAGCTCCTTCCTAGCCTGGGCCCTGGTCAGGGCTCTTGCAGAATGTGTTTCTCTCACATTGATATTTCTGTCTTTCCCTCTCTCTTCCACTCTCTCTAAAAATCAATGGAAAAAAATATCCTTGGGTGAGGATTAAAAAAAATATAGGGCTATGAGAGATACATCCATCAGTTGCCTCTCAGCGCCCCAAACGCAGATCAAACCCTCAACCTTTTGGTGTACAGTCGATGCTCCAAACAGCTGAGTCATCCAACCAGGGCTCATATCTTATTTCTTGTGTGGTATAGCAAAGTTTTATGATTTCTAGAACATAATAAATACTCTGTTGCCATTTTCATAAAACTGTGTCTAACTATGCTAATGTAAGAAGTGCCTTTCTTTTTATCTGGTGATTTAGTTTGCCGCTAACAAAAAAAAAAGTCTCCATCAGCTCACAGGAACACATAGAAGGCTCTGGGCCATATGCCCAGGAATTTTCTGATTCATTCAGTAACTATCAACTTCCCAAAGGAAATATTTGAAATTCCGCTATTAAAAAAAAAATAAAACGAGCCAGGCTGGCGTGGCTGTGGTTGAGCCTCAATCCATGAACCAGGAGGTCATGGTTTGATCCTGGTCAGGGCACATGCCTGGTTGTGGGCTCGATCCCCAGCTTCACCCGGACTCAGGGGCGCGCGACCTCACCCGGACCTGGGACCCAGCATCACCCAGGCCCCGGGGCGCGTGGCCTCACCCGGACCCAGGTGTACGCGGCCTCACCTGGACCCAGGGGCGCGTGGCCTCACCCGGACCCAGGGGCACGTGGCCTCACCTGGACCCAGGGGCGCGGCCTCACCCGGACCCGGGACCCAGCCTCACCCGGATCCAGGGGCGCACGGCCTCACCCAGACCCGGGATCCAGCTTCACCCGGACCCGGGACTCAGCCTCACCCGGACCCAGGGGCGCGTGGCCTCTCCCGGACCCAGGGGCGCATGGCCTCACCCGGACCCGGGATCCAGCTTCACCCGGACCCAGGGGGGCACAGCCTCGCCCGGACCTGGGGGCGCGTAGCCTCACCCGGACCCGGGACCCAGCCTCACCCGGACCCAGGGGCGCACGGCCTCACCCGGACCCAGGGGCGCGTTAGAAGAAATATTTTAATACCGCTATTCACCCTCTCTATAATAGAAGTGTCAACCAAATTCATGATCGACAATGACAGATTGAAAGACACGTGCAATTGGCGCCAGCGAAGGCTTTACAGTATATGTATCATGCATGCGCAAGTCAACTTAGCCTTTTATAGATATAGAACAAATTTGCTTAATTAGATCTGCTTTCTGATGTAGCTAAACTTTTTCCAGCCTAGTGAAGCACCCCAACTTCTCTTTCAGGTAATTGTCAGCAACACAGCAGTAAATATCAACACGAAGATTATTATTGTAGATCACGCAGGGAGAACAAAGGGTAAAATATTTAACTGCAGCACTGTTTGACTATATTCTGCGCAGTGAGAAAACCTGAAGTCATTTTCAAGGTCCACCATTTCTTACTTCTTTTCAGTCGGGTCAAGTTTCTAAATCTCCATTTTCCGGCTAATGAAAAGAAAATAGGATTCCACTCAGTTTCCTATCTACCTACTCCAGGACTTCTGTGAGGATCAAATGAGATGAGGCATGGGAAAACGTTTCACAGACATTTGGTTACAGTGTAAAGTGTTTCCACCTGGGTATAAAGCAAGTTGTGTTCCTGGGCTGAAGAAACTGCAAGGTGGCTAGTCATAGCTAGGGAGAGGAAGCCAGGTGTTGCTACTTGACGTCATTACCTGGACAGTGGGAAGGACACTTAGCATATTAGCCTTTTATATAGATAGATAAAACCAAAATCCAAGAAGTGCACCCAAGTTCTTTACACAGACAAAAGGAATGTTAGATGGGTCACATTCTCAGACATTTTGCTCTCACGGTAATTTACTCTGAATCTGTTCACTTTTTTATACAGAATTCTAACAAACTTGGCTTTCCAAATCAACATGAGATGAAAAGCAACAATTATGAGCCCTAGTCAGTGTGGCTCAGTTTGTTGGGTGTCCTCCTGTGTACCAAAAGGTTGCTGGTTTGATTCTGGGTCAGGGGCATGCAGGAGGCAGCTGACTGATGTCTTGCTCTCACATGCATGTTTTTCTAAGAAAACCCAAAAAACAATAAAAAAGCAATTATGAGAAGCTACTATAGACAAAGCATACCGATAATAGCAAAAAGCAGTATCTGAGCGTTTACAAGTATGAAAATCAAAAGGAAAGCTACTAAAAAAAAAGTCATAAAAGGCCAAAGTTGACCCTTCTAAGGTTACTTACTTAAGAGTAATTTTACCTACTTCAGGAGACTCTTAAATCAGCATGCTAGTACATTATACAATTGAAATTAATGACGGCCTTGAGTCAATCTAGTTCCTTCTGTTCAAGCATGACATTTTGCTATCAGCCTACCTCTTGATAGGGTGACCACATCTGGTTTGCTTGGGATTGTCCCAGCTTAAGCCTGTTGTCCTGGCATTATTATTACTAGCTCTTCCCTTTATTCTTCAAAGTGTCCTGGTTTGGACTATAACTTTTAGGGTCATCCTACTGAGTGTTTACTACGTGCCAGGATTTATTCCAGGTGCTTTCACTTGTCCTCATAATCCTATGAAATGGAGTACAATTATTACCCCTCTTTTAAACATGAACTAGTAAGACTGAGAGGTTAAATGATTTCCCTAATATCATTCAATTAGTAAGTGTTAAAGGCCTAAAGCCTGTATGTGAACCCAGACATCTGACACCAAAGTCCTAAGACTTAAAACACTATAATACATATTATCATCTCTCCTTAGGAAGATGAGTATTGAACAGGAGGAGGGAAATATGCAAGGTTTTAGAAGGATTAGTGTGTGTGTGTGTGTGTGTGTGTGTATATATATATATATATATATATATATATATATAAAGAGGTATCAGCTTTCTGGAAAATGTCTATATAGTCCTATGGTTTTCATAATCCCATAAATTTACAGTACTGAAACATCTAAGAAAATCTTTTTTAAAAAAAATCCTCACTTGAGGACATGCTTTTTATTGATTTTAGAGAGAGGAAAGGGGGAGGGAGAGGGAGGGAGAGAGAGGGAGAGAAACATCGATGTGAGAGAAACATTGATTGGCTAGAGATTCAACCCACAACCTGGGTATGTACCCTGACCTGGAATTGAACATGCCACCTTTCGATATATGGGACAACACTCCAACCCAGTCACACCAGCCAGGGCAGAAAATCTTGAAGTGTAAATATAGTTCAAATTTTTATGAGCATGGGCTTTCTTAGGAAACAAAAATTTCAAAACAGTAATATTTCTCTATTTCCTGTTTCACTTTTTTATTTCAAAATTATTTTGGGGAAAAATAGTATCTGATCAGTCACATGTGAACAAGCAAACTACACTAAAAAAAATTAATAGTTACAAACATCAGCCCTAGCTGGTTTGGCTCAATGGATAAAGCGTCGGCCTCTGGACTGAAGGGTCCCAGGTTCGATTCCAGCCAAGGGCACATGCCTGGGTTGCCGGCTGGATCCCCAGTAGGGGGCATGCAGAGGGCAGCCAATCAATGATTCTCTCTCATCATTGATGTTTCTATCTCTCTAGCCCTCTCCCTTCCTCTCTAAAATCAATAAATTAAAAAAATAAATAAATAAAAAGAGCCGAAACCGGTTTGGCTCAGTGGATAGAGCATCGGTCTGCGGACTGAAAGGTCCCAGGTTCGATTCCGGTCGAGGGCATGTACATTGGTTGCGGGCACACCCCCGGTAGGGGGTGTGCAGGAGGCAGCTGGTCGATGTTTCTCATTGATGTTTCTAGCTCTCTATCCCTCTCCCTTCCTCTCTGTAAAAAATCAATAAAATATATATAAAAAATAAATAAATAAAAAGATTAAAAAAAACAAACATCAACTCAGAGGCTACTTTATTCTTCATCCTGAAAAAGATGCTACATATCAGCTAATTAGGCTTTAAATGGTCATATTAAGTAGGTTACAAAAATAAAGAGGTTCAAAGACAATACTGTATTTATGTATGTATGTATGTATGTATGTATGTATGTATGTGGTTAATCCTCACCGGAGGATATTTTTCCATTGATGTTTTAGAGTGTAAGGGAGGAGGAGAGACAAAGAAAAACATTCATCAATTGGTTGTCTCCCACAGGCACCTCAACCAGGGTTGGGCATCGAGCCTGCAACAGAAGTACGTGCCCTTGACCCGAATTGAACCAGGGACCCTTCAGTCCTCAGACCGACACTCTATCCACTGAGCCAAACCGGCTAGGGCTGAATACTTATTTTTAACATTTAAAAAAATGTTTTATTGATCTTTTACAGAGAGGAAGGGAGAGGGATAGTGAGTCAGAAACATCGATAAGAGAAACACAGATTCAGCTGCCTCCTGCACACCCCCTACTGGGGATGTGCCCACAACCAAGGTACATGCCCTTGATTGGAATCGAACCTGGGACCCTTCAGTCCGAAAGCCAACACTCTATCCACTGAGCCAAACCGGTCAGGGCTTTAACTAGTTTTTTAATCTACTTAACTGCATTCATTTAGAATGGATAAATTATTACAGCCTCATAGCCCTTTCCTGTTTTGTAAAGGGCTTTTCCATATTTAATCCTCAGCAACCAGGTATGGTAGACAGATAGTCGAATTCTCATAGTAGGAAGAAACTGAGGCTCAAAGAGATTAATTTGCCTAAATGCATTATGACAGGAAACTGAAGTGGAGGGATGACTCCAAATTCAACATGGAAAGAAAGCAATTACTTTAATGCTTAAGAGTGAAAGAAAAGCCTCCGACTTCCTACTGGTTGAAACAAAACATATTATCTATAAATTCACGCTGTCTGAAAAGCAATAATCACTGGAGCCTGCCTGCACTTCTCTAGTAGCTTTAATATCCATTGAAAAAATGAATAATCATATTTGTTTTGGATCTCAAAGTATTAAATTTGCAAGCAAAAACTGGACCTATAAAAAGCAGAACCAGATTATTTTCTCAGAGTGACAAATGTAATGAAAGGTATTCCCAACTCCTCTATGATTTACCACCGCTGAGATTATTCCTTAACAAGGAAACACTTTTAAAACAATTTTCTTCCAAAGCTCTTTTGCCAGATTCCATAAATTAGTTGCTACCAAGGACCTATATAAGAGAAACTCCAAACTAAACAAAAGGCTCTTCTTCCAATCTAAAAAGGTACATTAAATACACGATGCTGGCCACATTACATAATGATGGAAAACAACAGCTGATAGCCAGTTTGGGACACATGCCAACTGTTCCCGTTTGTCTGACAATATTAAAATTAATTGCTACAATGAAAATCATTATCTCTAAATGAGAAAGTATAATCAACTAAAATCCTAAAAAAAGGCTCAAGATAATGGTGCCTCTCTGATTTACAATATTAGTTTAAAAAATTTTAATGTTCTGAAGTATAAGTAAACACATCTCAACAGCTTTATATATTTTCATATATTTTATTTTTTAACACTTATAATTTTGCAAGCTAGCAGTAAAATATTATCCTCAATATTTTACTAATTAGCACCGTATGCCTTTTAAAGCTAACTGGAACATTGTTTCATTGTAAATGATTGTAAAATAAAATGATCATATTAAATGCCAAATTAGTCTCAAGTAACATGCGAACCATTAATTTTATCAATATTTTTGGCTTTATGCACAAAGATGTATTTCAAAGACGAACTTAATAGTAAAATCAGTTCTGTCAATCTAACAAATCAAAGTACCACAGTTAAAGCAATATTTAATCTCTGAAATTATATAATTAAAGAGGCACATATGAAAATTGAGAAATCAGCTATAAAAAACCAAAAGATACTATATAACTTATATAAAGTTCCTTATTTCTTAGAAAAATGAGGAAAATTCCATGGTACAAGTATCAGTTAAACATATGTTTTTGTATATGTCAGTATCTTCCTGCTTTACTTAGAGGAGTTTGGCCTTACCAAAAAGCTATCAGGATGTTCAGGGTAATTCAAGGGACAGCTGGAAGCCTGAAATAAAATTGCTCAGTGCATAAGATCCCAAGCCATTCATATAATTTTAAATGGAAGCCCAGATATTTAACTTCTATTTGTTTCCAACTAAAAAATCTTTTGAAAGTACGGAAAAATATCTAATTAATATATTCAAATTACTTCTACACATTAAAAAAGGGGGATTTTTCATTTCCTGTTTTGTGATAAGAGCATTCTTCAGAGCTATGGGGTTAAGTTCTAAGCCACCACTGACTGCTTACTAGCATGCCTGTTTTGCATACCAGTAGAATCCAGTCCAGTTTTGCCATTTGTGGATAACTATGACAAGATACAAAAGCATGTGTATGCCATAAATAGCTCTGGCTAACAGCAAACTGCTCACACTGAGCAGATCAAATTCTCTATAAGGAGAGCAGTATGGACTACGGCCAAACCCCACTCCTAATGTTTAAAACTGCTACATCAATTATTTTTTTTTCCAATTTGTAAAATATATTAAGAAATAGTAGCTAAAATAAAAGTCCCTAAATATGAGAAGTATTATTAAACTTGTGGACATTTTACAAATTATTTTTATTATAATCAAATACATAAGAGCTTCCTGCTTCTACTACTTAACTACTTAAAAATGTAAACGTGAATTAAAAAATAACTACCCTAATTTATCCAAAGAACAAATCAGGTATTGGAGAGTATTTATGTCAAAGTGCAAAAAAAAAAAAAAAAAAAAAAATTCTGATCTCCATATGAATACATAAAGAAATAAACTAATACTTATAAAAGTATCCCTCTATATTTTATATTAGTTGGCTTTAGGATAGTATATCTTTTTAAACCAAATAAACCCAACAAAACTGGAAAATACCATGCATGAATGTCGTACGAAAAAATTCTTAAATGACCAATGCCGAGATTAATAATAGCTGTTTGCTTCACATAACATTTGCAAAATGTCCAAGGAAAACAAGGCAACGTTCCGTAACATGCCACAATTTTTATTGCAAAGTGGCCATTTTTGTGAGGGCGGGGAGTTTGATCTCAAAAACAACGTTCCATTTAAGGCTCTTTTATACAGAAATTGCCATCATGACTGATAAAGTATCTTTAGTGTTGCAAGACTTACATGGTAAACATAAAACTCCTACCTACACTTATTCAGTAGTGTACACTCAATGGAAAACAAAAAGGCATTAATAACAGCTACTTCTTTTCAGAAGATATGCAGGTAACAGGAATGAACACTGACTTACTAGGGTAAGTTGATGACACAGTTAACACAACTTAATTGGCATTCCTTTTGAAGGTGGGAAGTTAAACTCAATACAAAAAAAAAGTGCTTTCAATGCATAGTGTTATATCCGTGCTGCCATGTCACAAAAACAGGCTTGCCAAGGCAGGTGAGGTGTATGAATGCTGGAGCCTCACAGAACTGCAATCAAATGCAACGATAAATAATACTGAATAAAGTTTACCATCTGACCAGTGGATAATACTTTCAAGGCATTCAATTAGCTTACCCTTTGCAGTACCCTAAGCTATTCACATTGACAATCACATTCAGTGTAGTGCTTGCTGCAAGGGAGGCATGTAACCAGCTGTTTTGGCTATAATTTCAGGGGAAGGCATTCCTTGGGTTCTACATCAAAGTAACAGCATTGAACAGTCTAATGGCAATCACTGATAGGCTGCTTACATGAATGATATTTCCTTCATCCATTGTGTTGGAAGGACCCAGTGGGAAGAGGAAAAACAAAAACAAAAACCTAATACTATTCCAATTGACTGAGCTGGAGAAATGGAAGCTCCTTAAGATCCACATGGCACTTGACTGTCATTTTATAAGGGTTTTCCTTCAAGTGAAACGACTACGTTGCCTCCCAATTTCTCTCCAAGTGTTGAACGGTCCTTTATGTCATCCAAGCCATTTACTTGCCACTCATGTTTAATACCTAAAAAGAAGAAAAAAAAACAAAACATGACCCCATTACCTTATTATAATTAAGAAAGAGTAATTCCTCTGCACAAAATATTCCATGTTTGTACCTGTAAATTTCTTCTTAATGGCATCTTTAGAGCTAGCATAAATCATCTTGCTTTTTAAAGGTGCACTTTCAGGAGCCCTACGGAAGAAAAAAATAATTGTTGAATACCACTTAAAAGAAAAACAAAGGCAAAACTGACTATGTTAATAACAATCCTTGCATTTTAAAAGTACTTTTTTCTTTTGTTTTTACACACCAGAATATAAATACTAGGTCTTCTTTCTTAGACTCTTTTGTTTCGTATGTGGCATCGTACAAAGCATATCGGCAATCATTCAGAGGTAGCAACTTCACAAAAGATGTGTAGGGGTCCTCTACAGTATCACCAATGTCACCCACCAAGATCTGCTTTGCTTCCTCTACAATTATTTGTCTTTTGTCATCGCTTAAACAGAAGAGAACGGCTTTCTTTCTTTTTTTGATCTCTTCTTGTGTAGAAGATTTCCTTACTTTCATATCATTAAAAACTTTGATGACTTCATCATTCACTGTAACTCCAGAAGCCTAAAAAAAAAAAAAAAAAAGAACAAACAAAAAAAAAGAACAGTAAATCAGAACAAGTATTTTGGCTTAACCAAAATTACTATTTGCCTGGAGAGGATTCACTTTAGTCTGGACATCAGAAATTGCACCTTCCCGTGCAAGCAGTCCAATCAGATTTGCCACATTTTAAGTGCCAGTATGTTATGCATCTAAGGCCTCTAACTCATCCGGCCCCAACCATTCTTTTAAAAGTGGTTCGCTGGTTGAAGTAAATGGGAGGTCGATGGAAAGGGCCAAATACAAGCTGTCCCATCCCTGAAATGTTTCCTCTTTCACTGGGTGATGTCAGAGCTTCGGGAGCAGCAGCAAAAATACCTTCGGTATTGTGTCAACGCTGCAGGCCTTAAAAAAACACTTGGATTTCAGTTAATGCTCCTGCTATTTTTTTTTTTTTCTTTAAAGTCATCTAGCCAGTGCCGTTTCCTCATAAGGAAAGAGAATCAAGTGTGAGCTCCAAACCGCCCACCGCTTCACCATAACTGCCTCCCGGCGCGAATGCAGGCGCCGGGCTAACGGGTCCGGTGCAGCAGCTTTCCGCCCGAGAGAGCATTTTAACCAGACTTTTCGCACCCCCCCAAGCTCCCCGAAAGGGTTTTTATCACGGGCCGCCCGGACCCTCGCCAGAACCCTTCGGCCGGGGCTTCAGAGCACGCACCCCGTTCGGATCGCGCGTGTTAAGGAAAACCGGGCGGCGAAGGGCAAACGCGGCGCGCGCGGGGCAGCTCCGCAGCCTCGCCCGCGCCGGCCACCGCTCCCGGGGCCGCCCCCCGCCCCCCGCCGCCGGCGTGGGCCCCCCGCCGCGCCCGCGCCCCGGCCCTCCCGCCCCCAGGAATCCGAGCAGCGGCGGGGCCCAGCCTGACGGCGGGAAGGCAGGCCGGCGGAGACCCGGCAGCGGGGCGCGGCGCAGGAGCGCCCACCCTTGAGGCCAAAATCAGGTTAAAATGGCGGTCTCCCTCCCAGGCTCGCAGGCTCGCCGCGCCCGGCCCCGGCCCCGGCCCCGACCCCCGGTCCCCGGGCCGGCGCGCCCGCCTTACCATAGTGCCCGCGGCTGTGGCTGCGCGGCTGGGCTCGGGCTCGGCGGCTCAGGGAGGAGGGGAGGAGGGGCGGGGAGCGGCGAGTGCGGGGCACGCCGGGAGCTGCAGCCCGAGAGGCGGCGGCGGCGGCGGCGGCCGGGGGGCTGCGGACGCGGGCGGGCGGTCACGTGGGCACGCCCCGGCCGGCCCTTCCGCCTCCGCCCCGCCCGCGTCCTCGACCTGACCCCGGCGCGCGCCGGCGGGCCTGCGGCGCGGAGCCGCCTCCTTCCCCCGGCACCGCCCGGCCGGCGTCCCCGGCGGAGCGCGGCTCCCGAGGGGCGTCTCCGCGCTGCCTCCGCGGGGCGCTGCGCCCGGGGCCGGTGCGCGGGAGGCGGGGGACGCGCCGAGGTGTCTTCTGTCCACCGGTGGTTCCCCTGGCAAGGGGCTGGATTCCACCCTTTGGAGTCACGTTGGAAAGCCCCCCCAGGCGCGATGGGGTGGATTGTCGGATCTCCTTCCTCCGGTTAGACGAGGGAAACACTCTAGGGTGGGTCACCCCGTTGATTGGATTACTCCGGAAAAAACAAAACGATAAGCAGGTGGACAATCACGGTCTGAAGCCTGTGGTGGAAATAATAGGGGGAACATTGGCAGTAACATCCCGTGGTGAAACCCTTTTCTGTGTTAGACCTCAGAGGACTGGATTGGGCTCTGCGAGTGGTCTCTCCTGCAAGCCCAGCCCGGACAGCCCGCGTCACGGAGGGGACCCGAGAGCAGAGATTCCGCCCTCTTCTGGGCCATCCCCTCTCCCAGCTTGTATAACAGCCAAGGCTCTTCTCTAACCTTTTCCTGTTTGACAAGGATGCCATTTGACATAGAAAAAAAAAATGCCACTTTATACTTGGAGGAAAATGTCCATAAGTATTTAAATGAACTCATGAGTTTATAATGAAAATGTTATAAATGAAACACTTTAAGTATTTAATTACTTTGGGCTGATTTATGCTACCTTTCTCCTTACCATTTACAATGTCTACTTTACTTATTTCGTTTGTAAAATCGGTAAAATGAATTTAAAACTCTGATCAGTAGTGAAACTGATTTTGTGAAAAAAAGACTTGCACTCAAAAGGTAGAATTTTTATTGCCTGAAAATGTTGGGAACAAAATAGTAAGTCCAGATAAACCTTGAAGGAAACTAAGCCAGAAGTGCAGTGTACTGGGGGCAGGGAGTTGGAGAGATTTGGGTATTAATGTTGGCATTGCCCCCTCTCTGTAACCTCCACGGCTTTCCACCCCTGCAGACCTTAGGTGCTTCATGTATAAAACAAGTTCTGATGAAATGATCTTTAAAGTACTTTCCAGCTTTAAAGTTCAGTTTCCTATTATATCAGTGTTTCTCAGGAAATAGTGGGTATACCTTCTCAGGATTAAGTAAGTTTAGGGATGGAAAATCATAATGAGAAGGGGTTATGTCCTAGTCTGTACAAAATGATAAATTCTTGTATCCAAAATTCAACATATTTTAAATGGAGGTTGCCCAGCAAACATAGATCTAGTTTTTATGTCCATTGTTGTGTTTATTTTCTTAATGGGAAAATGACTTAGTTTAGAGACAAAAAATTGAGAAGAAATTTTCCAATATCTAAGCATGAATCCCAAGCAAGTAGATAATAATACTTTAACATATAACTGGTACATTATAGTTTATGAAACCTTTCATTTTCTTTTTTTTTTTAAACTAGGGTGTTAAGTTGAATGTATTTTCTTTTTAAAAAATATTTTTATTGATTTCAGAGAGGAAGGGAGAGGCAGAGATAGAAATATCAATGATGAGAGAACCATTGATCAGCTGCCTCCTGCACCCCCCTCACTGGGGATCGAGCCCACAACCTGGGCATGTGCTCTGACCGGGAATCGAACCCCAACCTCCTGGCTCCTAGGTATCGAACCCCAACCTCCTGATTCTTAGGCCGATGCTCAACCACTGAGCCACACCGGCGGGGCTCTTTCTCCCTTTGAAATTCCATGGAAATCATGGAGAATGGCTCTCCAGGGCTCCAAACATCTGCTATGTGTGGGTATCAGCAATTCTTCTCCTTCCTGTACTCTTCCTCTCAGGGATCCCCTCTCTTCTCAGCCTTGAAACATGCAGCAAAGAGATTCCACAGAGGCCACGGCCCTCACAGAAACTAGACCTAGGGTCGCCTAGATTAGGTGTCAGAACCTCTCCCACCAAAGATGTTAGACACCCCCAGTTGTGACATCAACCTCTCTCCAAACCTCCCCGCTCCTTTTACCTTCCCTAAGCAGAGTTCATCTCCCATGCTCTAGGATTCTTTTCTTGAAGATATTTTTGTCTTTGCAGATACCTTGTTGCCTTGAAATAACTTGTTTCTGTGTTCTGCCGCCCTACTAGACTGTAAGCTCCTTATGAATCTGAGTCCTACTCATCTCTGAATTTCTGGCACCTGGAACATAGGAGGTGCTCAGTAGATGATGTAGTAATGAACTTAAGATGCTTCCGTGCTATTACGAGAACAAAAAGGAAGCTCCTGAGGATTGTGAGGCCTTTCTACGTGTCCTTGTGAGGCTGGTCCTTAGGACCTCGGGGTTCAGTAGCAACTCCTTCTCTTCATACCTGTTATTTATAACACCTACCACCGCTTACGTGGTAAAGGGACAGCATTATCAGGCAGTGCTGCATGAATTTTGGCCCCTGTGTCGTGGAAGGATCTAAATGTTAAATATCTATATTAGTTTCCTGTGGCTGCTGTAACAAATCACCACAAATTTAGTGGCTTAAAAACAACACAAACTTATTGTCTTACAATTTTGGAGAGCAGAAATGATTCGTATGGGGCTAAAATCAAGGCTATCGGCAGCTCTTCATTGCTTTTGGAGACTGTAGAGGAGAATGTGTTTTCTTGCCTTTTCCAGCTTGGAGGCTGCCATGTACCTTGGTTTGTGGCTCCCAGACAGCAATTGCACCACTCTCACATCTGCTTTCGTCATCATGTCTCTGACTCTCTGCTGCCTCCCTCCTCCACTTCTAAGGATTACTGTGATTAGTTGGGACCCCTGGGTAATTCTAAACCTCCCATCTCAAAATCACTATATTAATCACTATGCTCTGGGTTCTGGGGTTTAGGATAGGGACATCTTTTGGGGGCTATTATTTTTCCTACCACACCACATATGTTCTCTTCAGCAATTTCAAGCCCAAACAAGCAATTAACAGGTATGATCCTGAACAATCCAGTACTAGAACACACATGTAAGCTCTGATTTTCCCTTTGCTGGACACAGGGATGGCAGAAAGAAACAACCATTAGGAACCAAATGAGAGTAACCTCAAAGAGGATGGATCTAGTCTGGCTGCCATGGCTCAGTGGTTGAGCATGGACCTATGAACCAGGAAATCACAGTTCGATTCCCGGGTAGGGGTCAGAGCACATGCCTGGGTTGCTCTCCAGTGGGGGCGTGCAGGAGGCAGCTGATCAATGATTCTCTCTCATCACTGATGTTTCTATCTCTCTCTCCCTCTCCTTTCCTTTCTGAAATCAATTTAAAAAAAAAAGAGGCTGGATCTGAATGGAATCTCAGCTCTGACATGGTAGTGTCATTTACTTAACTGCTCTAAGGGTTTTTCCTCATGTATAAAATGGATTATGTTACCTCCTCCCTCTTGGGATCAGGGTGAGGATCAAGTGAGACAGTGTATGTAAAGCTTCCAGCACAGGAATAGGAACCCAAGGGCTGTTACCACCAGAGCAGAGTGAATGAAGGTGAGAGCATGATTTTACTCTTAAGGCAACAGTCATGTAGCATCCCAAGCCTCATTGTATTGATTTGTAAGACTCAGCTAAAGTTAATTTACTCAAGAGTCCTTAGAAAATTGGAAAAGTAAATATCTCCTAATGCATATTCTCCCGAGAAACGATCTTGATGGAGTTCTGTGGCATGTAAAAGTTTAAGATCATTTTTTCAAGTGCTATCTAAAACAATACATTTGGAAGGTTATGCAGAAAAATTCTGTTTGAGCCCCACTCCTTGTCAAGACACATCACTCTCAGCTCCCACAGCCACTTCCCGACAAAGACATATGTAAGCATGAAGACACTCACAACTTCAAAATGTACCTTTCTACCCACGTGCCTCCTTTATTCTGACACATCCCTCCTACCCCATGCCCGCGCTAAAAGACTGGTAAGGAGTCACGTCATGTACTTTTCTAAATTCAAGTTTGAGCTTATAACTAGGAAATAAATGCAATGGGCCCTGGCTGGGTAGCTCCGTTGGTTAGAGTGTCCTCCCTATGCACCACAGTTTCAGGTAAGGTCCCCAGTCAGGGCATGTACAAGAAGCAACCAATGAATGCATAAATGGGTGCAACAACAAATCAACGTTTCACTCTCTCTCTCTTGAATAATCCTATATAATAATAAAAAGGTAATATGCAAATTGACCATCACTCCAACACACAAGATGGCTGCCCCATGTGGTCAAAGATGGTCACTCCCATGTGGACACAAGATGGCCACCACAAGATGGCCAGCAGGGGAGGGCAGTTGTGGGCGATCAGGCCAGCAGGGGAGGGCAGTTGGGGGGACCAGGCCAACAGGGGAGGGCAGTTGGGGGTGATCAGGCCTGCAGGGGAGGGCAGTTGGGGGGGACAAGGCCTGCAGGGGAGGGCAGTTGGGGGTGATCGGGCCAGCAGGGGGACCAGGCCTGCAGGGGAGGGTAGTTAGGGGCAATCGGGCCGGCAGAGGAGGGAAGTTAGGGGCAATCGGGCCAGTGGGGGAGGGCAGTTGGGGGCAATCGGGCCGACAGAGGAGCAGTTAGGTGTCGATCAAGTTGGCTGGGGAGTGGTTAGGGGGTGATCAGGCTGGCAGGCAGAAGTGGTTAGGGGCAATCAGGCAGGCAGGCAGGTGAGCGGTTGGGAGCCAGCAGTCCTGGATTGTGAGAGGGATGTCCCAGATTGGAGAGGGTGCAGGCTGGGCTGAGGGATAACCCCCCCACCCCCATGCACGAATTTCATGCACCAGGCCTCTAGTAATAATAATAAAAGACCTTTCTAATAAAAAGAAAAGAAATGTAATGGGAGATGTGTTGAAGTCTAATTCTGTGACTCACTCTCTGAGCCACAAAACTCATTTTGGGTTTTACATGTCTCATCTCTAATTCTTTTTAATTTAGGAATATGACCTCACAATGAAGGAATTTAGCAGTCTATGTCATGTGAAGAGGTATTGAGCTAGAGGATAGCAGCAGTGACATGTAGTAAATAGTGAAATGTAGTTTAAACAGTTTCAAATTCTATATTTATAAATGCCTGTTTTAGTTTATTAGCTCACAGACACATTTATCAGATCCACTATCAGTTACTTGAGATATTAATTCAATCATGATAATAAGTAGCAACTGGTTACCTAAATTATACAAACCATATACAAAAACAGCATCTGAGAAAAGCAACTTCCTAGTAATTTATTTAAGGTGGAAATCCTTTGTTTAGTGTGCTTTATTACAAAAGATATAGAGTTTTACATCATGGAAAATGTAACGTGAAAACTATATGTTAACAGACATGAATAAGAGAAGGCCAGTCAAGATTTTTCAAATGTGTATTTTTAATAACAGCTATATTGAGATATTATTCACATACCATAAAAGTCACCCCTTTAAAGTGTACCATTCAATATTTTTAGGATATTCACAATTATGCAACCATTACCACTAATTTTAGAATATTTTATCACTCCCAAAAGAACACCCCACATCCATCACCATTCACTCCACACTCCTCCTTCCCTTCAGCTCTTGGAAACTACTAATCTGTTTCTGTAGATTTCCCTGCTATGGACATTTCTTATGAATGGGATCATGTTATATGTAGTCTTTGTGACTGGCTTCTCTCATTTTGCATTACATTTTCAAAGTTCATTAATATTGTAGTATATGTCAGTACAATCTTCTCTTCTTTTGGTTAAATAATATTCTGTTGCATGGATATACCATATCTTCTTTATTCATTCATCAGCTGTTGGGCATTTCAGTTGTTTGCACTTTTTGGCTATTGTTAACATTTATGTACAAATTTTTATGTGAACATATATTTTCATTTCTTTGGGGTCTATAACTAGGAGTGGAATTACTGGTCCTTATGGTAACTTCATGTTTAACATTTTGGAGAGCTGTCAAACTTTTCCAAAGTGGCCATGCCATTTTATCTTCTCACAATATACAGGGTTCCAGTTTCTCTATCTCCTTACCGACACTTGTTACTGTTTGTCTTTTTTGTTTTGTCATTCTAGTGAGTGTGAAGTGGTATCTCATGTGGCTTTGATTTGCATTTCCCTAATGGCTAATGATGTTGAACATCTTTTCTTGTGCTTATTGACCATTTATATATCTTCTTTGGAGAAATGCCTATTAATATCCTTAGTCTATTTTTTCATTGGTTATTTGTCTTTTTATTAAGTTGTAGGAGTTTTTTATATATTCTGGACACGAGTCCCTTATTATATATATGGTTTGCAAAAAATTTCTCCCAGCCTGTGGGTAAGTTATCTTCACTTTCGTAATGGTGTTCTTTGATATAGAAAACTTTGAGATTTTGATGAAGTTATTTAAAAAAAAAAAGAAAAGAAAAAAGCCCTGACTTCATTCTTTCACATGTGGATATCCAGTTGTCCTAATACAATTGGTTGAAAAGATTATTCTTCTCCTCAGATTTGTTTTTAAATGCCATTATAGGTATGCCAGCAACCACACTCTAAAATTATGAACTAAACTGATAACAAGAAAGGACCTTTTCTTGTATTTTACAGCTGGAATACTTATGCATCTGAAAATTAATTTCTTAGTGAATATATCAATAGGAATTTATTTATTCATTCATTTAGTATTGAGTTCCTACTATGTGCCAGGAAGTGTGCTAGACAAAAAAAAAGAAACATTTTGTTAATCCTCACCTGAGGATATTTTTTTCTTCATTGATTTTTAGAAAGTATGGAAGGGAAGGGAAGAGACACACAGAGAGAGAAACATTGATGTGAGAGAGACACAATGACTGGTTGCCTCCCGCACGTGCCCAGACTGCGGTTGGGGATTGAGCCTGCAACTGAGGTACATGCTCTTGACCTGAATTGAACTAACGACCCTTCAGTCCATGGGCCAACACTCCAATCACTGAGCCAAACTAGCCAGGGCTAAAATGAATTTTCCTCAAGAAAGTATTTATATGAGAAATTCCATTAGGATGATTCAATTTCTCAAACATTTTTTTCTGTACATTGCTGTTAGACCTTTTCTTCCATTTTCTTTTCTTTTTTAAATTTCTTTCTTGATCTCATTGGTAACCCATTCATTGTTTAATAACATAGTATTTAGCCTCCATGTATTTGAATGTTTTTGGGTGTTTTTACTGTAGTTGATTTATAATTTCATTCCATTGTGATCTAAGAAGATGCTTGATTTCAATCTTCTTGAACTTGTTGAGACTTGTTTTGTGTCCTAACATATGGTTTTTGTGAACGATCCATGTGCACTTGAGAAGAATGTGTATTTTGCAGCTTTGGGGTAAAATATTATATAAATGTCAATTAAATCCGTCTGATCCAGTGTGTCCTTTAGAGTCACAGTTCCTTGTTAAGTTTTTGTCTGGAAGATCTATCCATGAAGTCAGCGGGGTGTTAAAATCTCCTACTATGACTATATTGTCGATCTCTCCATTAAAGTCTCTAGAAGTATTTTTATGTATTTAGGTGCTCCTATATTGGGTGCATATATATTTACCAGGGTTATATCCTCTTGTTGGATAGATCCCCTTAGTATTATGTAGTGACCTTTGTTGTCTCTTGTGATGGCCTTCATTTTGAAGTTTATTTTGTCGGAGATGAGTATTGCTACTCCAGCTTTTTTTTTCTTTTCCATTTGCATGGAAAATTTTTTTCCATCCATTCACTCTCATTCTGTGTGTGTCTTTTGTTCTGAGGTGGTTCTCTTGTAGACAGCATATAGTTGGGTGATGTTTTTGTATCCATTCAGCTACCCTATGCCTTTTGATTGGAGCATTTAACCCATTTACATTTAAGGTTATTAATGATAGGTACTTATTTATTGCCATTTTAATTCTGTATGCTTGGGTTTCTCTCTGTTTCTTCTTCTCATTACAGCAGTCCCTTTAGCATTTCTTGTAATGCTGGCTTGGTGGTGATGTACTCCTTTAGCCATTTTTTTGGTCTGGGAAGCTCTTTATTTGACCATCTATTTTGAATGATAGCCTTGTTGGATAGTAATCTTGGTTCCAGATACTTGGTTTCCATTACCTTGAGTAGTACGTCATGCCATTCCCTTCTGGCCTGTAGGGTTTCTGATGAGAAATCAGATGTCAGCCTTATGGAAACTCCTTTGTAGGTGACAGTTTGTTTTTCTCTTGCTGCCTTTAATATTCTCTCTTTGTCCTTACTTTTTGGCATTTTAATTATGATGTGTCTGGGTGTGGGCCTGTTTGGAGTCTTCTTGTTTGGGGTTCTCTGTGCCTCCTAACTTGTGTGACTTTTTCCTTTATCAGGTTAGGGAAGTTTTCTGCCATTTTTTCTTCAAACACGTTCTCTATCCCTTTCTCCCTTTCTGCCTCTTCTGGTACATCTGCTATTCTAATATTGTTTCACATTGTCCCACAGCTCCCTTAAGCTATCCTCCTGTTTTTTAATTGTTTTTTCTTTTTGGTTCTCTGATTGAGTGATTTTTTTCAACCCTGTTTTCTAATTCACTGATTCGATCCTCAGCTTCCCTTAATCTGCTGTGTATTCCTTCCAATGTGTTCTTTATTTGTGCTATGTCATTCTTTATTTTCGACTGTTGTTTTTTCATAGTTACTATATCTTTATTCATGCAGTTGAGCATCTTTACCATCATTACTCTGAACTCTGTTTCAGGTAAATTTCTTATCTCTGCTTCATTTATCTCTTCTGCTGGAGAAATCTGTTGTTCTTTCATTTGGGAGTTTTTTTTTGTCTTCTCATTTTGGCTGTCTGTTTGGGTTTATGACTATGTATTAGGTAGATCCTCTATGTCTCTCAATCTCTAGTGCAGGACAGTATTAAATGCTGTTTCTGAATAATTAGATCAGGCAAGGACAGTGTCAAATGCTGTTTCTGATTAATTAGATCAGGCAAAGACTCACAGCCTCCAGAGATCACCTCTGCTTACAGATTGATAGGATTTTGACTTGAATTGCCCCCAGGCAATCATCCTCAGTTGTGGCGAGAGTTTTTTTAAAACAGGATGGGCGGGTGAGGCCGTGTGCCCCTGGATCCGGGTGAGGCTGGGTCCCGGGTCCGGGTGAGGCCACGCCCCTGGGTCTGGGTGTAGCTGAATCCCGGGTCCAGGTGAGGCTGCACGCCCCCAGGTCCGGGCGAGGCCGCACGCCCCTAGGTCCGGGTGAAGCTGGGTCCCGGGTTCGGGTGAGGCCGTGCGCCCCTGGATCCGGGTGAGGCTGGGTCCCGGGTCCGGGTGAGGCCGTGTGCCCCCGGGTCCGGGTGAGGCCACGAAACCCTGGGTCTGGGTGTAGCTGAATCCCAGGTCCGGGTGAGGCCGTGCACCCCTGGATCCGGGTGAGGCTGGGTCCCGGGTCCAGGTGAGGCCGTGCACCCCCGGGTCCGGGCGAGGCTGCGCGCCCCTGGGTCCGGGTGAAGCTGGATCCCGGGTCCGGGTGAGGCCGTGTGCCCCTGGATCCGGGAGAGGCTGGGTCCCGGGTCCGGGCGAGGCTGCGTACCCCTGGGCTCGCATGTGGTCACACGCCCCTGGGTCTAGGTGAGGCCTCACGCCCCTGGGTCTGGGTAAGGCTGGGTCCCGGGTCTGGGTGAAGCTGGATCCCGGGTCCAGGTGAGGCCGTGAGCCCCTGGATCCGGGTGAGGCTGGTTCCCGGGTCCGGGAGAGGCCACGCGCCCCTGGGTCCAGGTGAGGCTGGATCCCGGGACTGGGTGAGGCCGCACACACCTGGGTCCGGGTGAGGTCACGCGCCCCTGGGTCCGGGTGAAGCTGGATCCCGGGTCCGGGTGAGGCCGTGCGCCCCTGGATCTGGGTGAGCCTGGGTCCCGGGTTCAGGTGAGGCCGCGCCCCTGGGTCCGGGAGAGGCCATGCGCCACTGGATCCGGGTGAGGCTGAGTCCCTGGGTCCGGGAGAGGCCACACGCCCCTGGGTCCGGGTGAGGCTGGATCCCGGAACCGGGTGAGGCCGCACACACCTGGGTCCGGGTGAGGCCACGCGCCCCTGGGCCTGGGTGATGCTGGGTCCCAGGCCCGGGTGAGGCCGCGCGCCCCTGAGTCCGGGTGAGGCCGCGCCCCTGGGTCCGGGCGAGACCAAACCAGAGGGAGTCGGACCTGCATTACCACCATTTGTCCACCATCCAGAGCTGAAAAGTCAGTGCCGACATGTACACATAAGGAACTGGTGGACATTGAAATTGGGTCTCAAAAGAACTGTTGGTCCAGAAAGAAACTTACTACAGACTGATTCATTTGCCTGTCAGCATAACTATTATTGCTCGTCTCACATTCGGTTCTTATAAGTATATTTCTAGTAACACGTGATCTCACTCATCTAGGGGAAATGATGAACAACATAGACTGATGAACAAGAACAGACCCAGAAACAAGGAGGCTTCGATTGGACTGTCGGGCCTCAGAGGGAGGGTAGGGGAGGGTGGGGGTAGGGGGGAGAGATCAACCAAGGGACTTGTGTGCATGCATACGAGCCTAACCAATGGTTAAGGACAACAGGGGGGTGGGGGCATCCGTGGGGAGGGGTGGGGGATGGGAATTGGGGGATGAGGACAAATATGTAACACCTTAATCAATAAAGAAATTTAAAAAAGAAAGAAAAATAAAACAGGATGGGGCATTTGCTTCTGCCCGGAGGCTAGTTGTTATTTTTAGTCTCTTAAGTGGCCTCAGGGCAAGGTGTTTTCCAGTAGGGTGGGTCAACTGTCTTCCCCCTGAGGCAAGGCAAATTTCTGTTTGGGGAAGATGACCTTCTCAGTGTGAGGGAATGACTCAGCACAGGAAACTGGGGGTATCTGCCTTCTGAGCTCTAACTCCTGAGTCCCCAATCTTGGCTTCTGCTCACACAGTTCCAGTTCACTTTTCCCTGCCTCTGCTGGAGCACAAGGTGGGTGGCTCCACAGGGAATTTTGTGTGTTGGCCCTTTAAGAGGGTACCTGAATTTCCAACCTTCGTTCTCTGGCAGACAGCACTCCTGCTGCTTTTTACTGCCATATGTTATGTGGGTACTCTTCTCAGTTGTGGTGCTCTCTGCTGGGGGGCCCAGCTTGGGAATTAGACCCCAGAGTTCTCAGTGGCCACTCCCCACAGCTGAGATATCTCCCTGGAACTTTGGTTGCTGTCTATGGGCGCCTGACCAGCCCTTTCGCATCCCTGCCTCGCCTACCAGTCTCTATGCAGTCTCCACTTTCAGTCCTTGGGTATAGGACTCAAAGTGGAGAGCAATAATAGTTGCTGACAGGCAAATGAAGCAGAGACGAGCAATAATAGTTATGCTGACAGGCAAATGAATCAGTCTGTAGTAAGTTTCTTTCTGGACCAACAGTTCTTTTGAGACCCAATTTCAATGTCCACCAGTTCCTGCAAGTCTTCTGTTGATTATTCAGGACATTTTTCTGTATTTTAGTTGTAATTCCAGTTTGTTTCTGGGAGCGTGTGCGTGCAGCATCCACTTTGCTGCCATTTTTAATCTCCATTTTCTTTTCTGATTTGCCAAAACTAGTTTTAGTAGTATGCATTTTTTACCTTGTGAATGTTACAACAAAGATTTGATTTAAAAAAATATATATTTTTATTGATTTCAGAGAGGGAGGGAGAAGGGAGAGAGAGATAGAAACATCAATGATGAGAGAGAATCATTGATCGGCTCCCTCCTGCATGACCCCTCCTGGGGATTGAGCTGGCAACTCGGGCATGTGCGCTTGACCAGATTCAAAGCTGGGACCCTTCAGTCCACAGGCCAACGCTCTATCCACTGAGCCAAACCAGCTAGGGCCAAAGATTTGATTTTTGTATTAGTTTTCTGTACATAATTTAAAAAAAATTTCTGTACATTAAAATTTTTTTCTGTGCTTTTTTTTAAAAATAGAGAGCCCTAGAACACTTTATTTTATTTTATTTAAAAAATATATATTTTAGTGATTCAGAGTCATAATAATCTGTGTATATATATATATATATATACATATATATGTATATATATATATATACAGATTATACACACACACACACATATATATATATATATATATATATATATATATATATATACACACATATATATATTTCTTTATTGATTTCAGAGAGGAAGGGAGAGGGAGAGAGAGAGAGAAAGAGAAACATCAATGATGAGAGAGAATAATTGATCGGCTTCCTCTAGCACGTCCCCCACTGGGGATCGAGCCTATAACCCAGGCATGTGCCCTTGGCCGGAATTGAACCTGGGACCCTTCAGTCCATAGGTCAATGCTCTATCTACTGAGCCAAACCAGCTAGGCCTGTGTAGTTCTTTATATATTCAGTATAACAACCATTTGCCTGTTATATGCATTGCAAATACCTTATTCCATTCTCTGGACTATTTGCTAATTTTGTTTATGGTATCTCAAATAAACAAGTTAAAAATTATGTGATAGAATGCATCAAGTTATTCCTTTAGAGCTGTGCCTTTTGCTTTATATTTATGGTTTGTTTTATTTACTCCCTCCCTTTCTTCCTTTCCTTCTCCTCGGCTTCTTCTCCCTCCTTTTCCAAGACCCTTCTTCCTTTCTTTCAAGAAATCCTTCCTGACCAGCTATTTGACAAGCTCAAGGAATTAGTATAAAAGTTTTTTTTAGCTGAAACCGGTTTGGCTCAGTGGATAGAGCGTCAGCCTGCGGACTGAAGGGTCCCGGGTTCGATTCCGGTCAAGGGCATGTACCTTGGTTGCGGGTGCATCCCTGGTGGGGGGTGTATAGGAGGCAGCTGGTCGATGTTTCTCTCTCATCAATGTTTCTGGCTCTCTATCCCTCTCCCTTCCTCTCTGTAAAAAAAATAAATAAAATATATTTTTTAAAAAAGTTTTTTTTAGTGTAATAATGACATTAAGGTGTGTTTGTTTTTTTTTGTGTAGAGTCCCTTTTCTTTTAGAGATACAGTTTGAAATATTTACAGATGAAATAGTCTAATGAGTGGAATTTTCCTCAAAATAATATAGGGCGGGAGTTGCTGGTGCATGATTGGCCATGAGTTGGCAATTGTCAAAGCTGAGCAATAGGTACAACGAGGGTTCATTATACTATTCTATCTAATGCTGTATATGTTAAAATTTTCCCATAATGAAAAGCATAAAAAATTCTTTCCAATCTTGATATAAAAATATTTTCCTATATAAAGTTTTTTTTGTTTTTTCATTTAGGCCTCTAATCCCTGGGTGTCTCTGAAGGAACACCATAGGAGAAGACCAGAGAACAAGAATGAAGCTGATTGTTGTCTATGAATAGGAATAACCAAAGGAAATATTTGACATTTATTAAACGATTTTTAAACCCTTGCTGCTTTTTGACCATTGGCCAAAAAATTTTTTTATGTGATAACTGCATTATTTATCTAGTAAAATAATTTTGCTAAACCCTTCATCTCAAAAAGTTAGATCATTATATTCTGCTCTTGGAATTCCTCCCTTCAAAGTAACATGCACATTTAGAGAGGAAGACATTTGAGGTGGGGGGAAGTGGCAGATGTTTTTAGATCTACTAGGAAAGGGTCAAGCGAAGAGTCTTTGATCTGTTGGGATTTCTAACACATGTGAATTCTCACCATACTTTCTCTAATTTTACCAGATGTAGTCAAATTGTTCATAGTGAATCCACCAACTAATAACTTGCTTTAGTTATAGATCTCTTGCTTTCTATTATACAGGATGGATTTTCAGATGTTCTTTTGATTTGTATTTTGCTCATTTCCCTCCAAGAAATTGTCAAGAAATGGTCTGGACTGGTGGACCCTTATCTTTATTTGTCCCAAGAGTTGGCTTTGGTAGGCCACCCAGTGAGTTAAACAAATGCAGTACTTTGCAGACCCTGCCATAGTTAGTTTAGACTTTAGAGAGGGAGAGAGAGGAAAAAATCTGAGTTGGAACAGAGGAAGAGTATTAGGAAGAAGAATGTGGTTTGAAAAAACTTTTTTTTCTTGTTCAGAATCAACGTGAGACTGTCTAGTCTTACTGAGATCCAAGAGATCTCAGGATGAAGTGAAATACCCTGTAGTAATGCAAGCCAGCATGCATCTTTTGGCTTTCTTTCTTGTGAGTTTCACAGCCATAGTATTTTATTGAGTATCCACAATATGTCTGGTGCTCTATTTGCCCAACTCTTTCTACAGAAAGGCTCAACTAACCCATTATTAGCCCTAAAGGCAAACTAAGCAGACAGTTCAGCAGTAGTTCTTAAAGCAGATATACACTGTTCTAAGAAGTGCATTCTGGTTGTCTCTGCTTATCTGTCTTTATGGTGAAGAATAGCTACTTGTGAGGGACTCAGACAAGAGATATTCTCACCTTTACTAATCCTCAACTTTTAGTAACCACAAAAAATAAGAACCATTATAAAATGAGAAAGAGAACATCAAGTACTTAACTATCTCTGCAGCTTCCATTTTGCTCTGAGACAAAAATACATTGTTGATGAGTTTGTCACTTCTACTACCCACTGGTGCATTCCTCATCATGTGGTCCATAACCTCGCATCAGCATCCATTACAGATGGAATCACTGAGTCATGTTGCTTTTTGAACTCTTCAAATAGAAATTTCCAAGCTTGGGTTAAACATAGAAGAATAACAGAGATGAGATAGTTGAATGAGGTTTGACAAAGTCTGAAACAATGAGAAAATGACTATAAGACATCATTCCAGTGTAATAATATTTACACTGTAATTCCTCCAAAAAAGAGTTTAAAGTTGCTTAAAAGACACAGGATTGAGATATTGCACTTCATTATCCATATATTATATTTCAAATTTTTAAGGGGCAGAGGGATGATGAAACATTAAGGTTTAGTTTTAAGTTTCTTGTTGGTCAAGGCAAAAGGGAAAATCCTTGTGTTAAATAGCTCTAATTAGCTAATTAAAAAAAGTATAAAGTCGGTAAGGAGAAACTGTTTTCTCCTGAAACTAAATCCCAAGAGAAATTCATTAAAATGAAAAAATTAAAAACTGGGTACTATATACCAGGAGTTTTTGCATGTTTTTATTCTCATTTAACCCTTACAAAAGTACCGTGATGAATATTGTGTCATCTTCATCTTACAGATGAGGAAACTGACGATTACAGTAGTAATGGTGACTAGACACAGCCAGTTTTGAACCCTGATATCTCTGCATTAAAAAGCCTACAGTCCTAGCTGATTTGGCTCAGTGGATAGAGTGTCAGCCCACAGACTGAAGGGTCCCGGGTTTGATTCCCGTCAAGGGCCACGTACCTTGGTTGCAGGCTCAATCCTCAGTCCTGGTTGTGGGAAGCAACCAATGGATGTGTCTCTCTCACATCGATGCTTCTCTCTCTCTGTCTCTCCTCCTCCCTTCCACTCTCTCTAAAAATCAATGGAAAAATATCCTTGGGTGACGATTAACAACAACAATAATAATAATAAAAAAAGCCTAAACTATGCTGATCACACTACACTGCCACTCAGTGGACACTCATTATATTGTTGGTGTAGTTTTGGACGGTGGGTTCATTTTCAGTGGGGCTTTATCTGCAATATTATACAGCATGGACTGAAGCATAGTCCATCCAGAATAGTATTGCATTTGTTTCTGTTAGGCACAGCAGATATGACTAGTTGTGAGTTTGTTTCCGTTAGGTACAGCAGGTATGAGTAGCCCCCAAGGGCTTCTTTTCCTAGAATCTTGAGGGAGAAGCTTATATCAGTGGTCGGCAAACTGCGGCTCGCGAGCCACATGCGGCTCTTTGGCCCCGTGAGTGTGGCTCTTCCACAAAATACCACGTGCGGGCGAGCATGTACAGTGCGACTGACACTTCGTGGCCCATGCGCAGAAGTCGGTTTTCGGCTCTCAAAAGAAATTTCAGTCGTTGTACTGTTGATATTTGGCTCTGTTGACTAATGAGTTTGCTGACCACTGGCTTATATTATTATTATTATTATTATTATTATTATTATTACTAGAAGCCCAATGCACGAAATTCGTGCAAGGGCCTCGGCCCTCGCAGCCCTGGCTTTGTCTGGAATGTCGTCTGGAAGGTTGTTCGGCCGTCCGGTCTAATTAGCATATTATGCTTTTATTATTATAGATTATTATTATTATTTTATTTATCCTCACCCAAAGATACTTTTCCATTGATTTTTAGAGTGAGTGGAAGGGCGGGGGAGAGATAGAAACATTGATGTGAGAAAGACACATCAATTGGTTGCCTCCCACACAATCCCCGACCAGAGCTGGGGATTGAGCCTGCTGCCTGCAACCAAGGTACATGCCCTTGACCAAAATCGAACCTGGGACCCTTCAGTCTGAAGGGCATGCTCTATCCACTGAGCCAAACTGGCTAGGGCTATAAGCTTATACTATTGATTTGAGAATTTTCCTCTTTTTTTAATGGATGCATTTATTACTATAAATTCCCCTCTCAGTTCTGCTTTAGCTGTGTCCCACGAATTTTGTTATGCTGTGTGTTTTTTTCTTTTCATTTTCATTCTGCTCAATGTACTTTTTTATTTCTGTTGATACTTTTCAGATATGATTAATTTAAGGACCTCCAATGGGGAGATAATACTGAATTGTCTGGGTGGGTATAATCTAACCACACCGGTCCTTAAAATATGAGAACCTTTCCTGGTAGTGATCAGAGGAAGATGTGAGTACTGATGGAATAAGGGGCTGTAAGCCAAGGAAAGTGGGTGACCTCTGGAAGTTGGAAAGAGCATGGAAATGGATTCTTCCCTGGAACTCCTAAAGAGGAAAGCAGCACTCCAGAAGTTTTATTTGAGCCCAGTGAGACTCATGTCAGATTTCTAACCTACAATAACCAACTGATAAATGTGCATTTTCTAAGCTGCTAAGTTTCTGGTGATTTGTTACAGCAGCAGTAGAAAACTAGTACACTGAACCTTTCTATTTTTTCATTTCTTTCAAGTGTGTTTATAATTATTGAGTACTTCTTATTTCTTTTTCTTTTAAACAGTATTTTTACTTATTCAGTTCTAGTATACACATCAAGTAGTGTCAGAATTGCTAACCCATATTCCTGTGGAAAATATGTTTGCTAACTATATTACATCATTTATATAGTTATTTTTGTCTTTAACTTTGTAGTATCCAGACAAGATACTGTTTTCTAAAGTTAGGGTAGTTTTCATCACTCTTTGAATGTGATTGCTATTTTTAAAAAATCATTAAAAATTTTTTAAATTGCAGTGACATACATTATTACATTAGTTTCAGCTGTACACCCCAGACATTACATAACTTACTAGGTGATTATCCCAATAAGCTTCACACCCATCTGACACCATACATAGTTATTAGACTGTTATTGACTCTATTCCCTATGCTGTACTTTACATCCCCATTACTGTTCTGTAACAAACAATTTGTATTTCTTAATCCTGTCACCTTTTTCTCGCATACCCTCAACCCCCCTCCTATTTGGCAACCGTCAAAATGTTCTCTGTATTTATGAGTCTGTTTCTATTCTGCTTGTTCTTTTTGTTTGTAGATTCAATGGTTGACATATATGTATTTATTGCCATTTTATTGTTTATATTTTATCTTCTTTATTTTTCTTCTTAAAGAAGAACCTTTAACATTTCATATAATCCTGGTTTGGTGGTGATACACTCCTTTAGCTTTTTCTTGTCTGGGAAGCTCTTTATCTGTTCTTTGATTCTAAATGATAGCTTTGCTGGGTAGAGTAATCTTGGCTGTAGGTCCTTGCTTTTCATCACTTTGAATATTTCTTGCCAATCCCTTCTGGCCTGCAAAGTTTCTGTTGAGAAATCAGCTTATGGGACAGTCTTATGGGAGCTCCCTTGTAGGTAACTAACTGCTTTTCTCTTGCTGCTTTTAAGATTCTCTCTTTTTAACTATTGGCATTTTAAATACGATGTGTCTTGGTTTGGGCCTCTTTGGATTCATCCTTTAAAAAATATGTTTTTATTGATTTCACAGAGAGGAAGGAAGAGGGAGAGAGATGTAGAAACATCAATGATGAGAGAGAATCATCCGACTGCCTTCTGCAGGGCCCCTCCTGGGGATTGAGTCCACAACCTGGGAATGCGCCCTAACTGGGAATTGAAACGTGACATCCTGGTTTATAGGTCAGCATTCAACCACTGAACCACACCAGTTGGGCTGGGCTCCTCTTGTTTGGGACTCTCTGCACTTCCTGGACTTGTATGTCTACTTTCTTCACTGGGTTAGAGAAGTTTTTTGTCATTATTTTTTCAAATAGGCTTTCTAGTTTTTTGCTCTCTCTCTTCTCCTTCTGGCACCACCATGATGTGAATGTTTGTATGCCTGAAGTTGTCACAGAGACTCCTTACACTATCCTCATTGTTTTGGATTCTTTATTCTTTTTGCTGTTCTGAGTGGGTGTGTTCTGTCTCCTTATTTTCCAAATCACTGAATTGATTCTCAGCTTCATCTCCTCTACTGTTGATTCCCTATAAACTATTCTTCATTTCAGTTATTGTATCCTTCATTTCTGACTGGTCCTTTTTTTTTAATCCTCACCTGAGGATATGTTTTTATTGATTTTTAGAAAAAGAGGTAGAGAGAGGGGGCGGGGGTAGAGAGAGAGAGAGAGATGAGAGAGAAACATTGATAGGTTGCCTCTTGTATATGCCATGACTGGGAATCAACCCGCAACCTATTGGTGTATGGATGACACTCCAACCAACTGAGTCACTGGCCAGGGCTGACAGGTCTTTTTTTTTAATGCTGTTGAAGTTCTCACTAAGGTCATTGAGCATCCTTATAACCAGTGTTTTGAACTCTGTATCTAGTACATTGCTTATTTCCATTTCTGGAGTTTTGTTCTGTTCTTTCATTTGGGACATGTTTCTTTGTCTCCTCATTTTGGCAGCCTCCCTGTGTTTGTTTCTATGTATTAGGTAGAGCTGCTACATCTCCTAGGTTTGGTAGAGTGGCCTAATGTAATAGGTATTCTGTAAAGTCTAGTGTCACAGCCTCCCTGATGACTCAAGCTGGGCACTCAAGGTGTGCCCCATACCCTATGTGGGCTGTGTACACCCTCTTTTTAAAAACATTATTATTGATCTAAGAGGATAAGGGAGAGGGAGAGAGAGATTGAAACATCGATGATGAGAGAGAATCATTGATTGGCTGCCTTCTGCATGCCCCCTCCTAGGGAATGAGCCTACAACCCAGTCATGTGCCCTGACTGGAAATCAAAGCATGACCTCCTGGTTCATAGGTCAATGCTCAACCACTGAGCAACAATGGCCGGGCTAGATACTCTTCTTGCGGTTGAGCCTTGATTGCTGCTGGCACGTCAATGGGAGAGGTTTACTCCTAAGACGGTCAGCTTCAAGGATTGGCTGCAACTATTGACCACTGACCTCTGACCACTGTGGAGGATCAACTGGGCAGAAGCCCACCCCACAGAGCAGGACTTACTTCAGCAGGGCTCTGGTGCCCACTGAGTCCACCCCTTGAGTGTGTCACTTATGGAGGTGGTTGAGGGGTGATACTTGGACATGGTCTGAAGCTGTCTACTGGGTGCATTGGCTCTGAGGCCTCCCGGGGGGTGCAGGCCAAGGTCAGCTGCCACCTGTGTTCTGCCCGGGGCCACCCAGCAGGGAGCTACAAAGCCATCAATAGATGGCTGCTACTTGTGCTGGGTTTGGCAGGTCCCAGGTAAGGCCAGGCTGTGAACCAAGGCTGGCTGCTGCGAGTGCTAGGCCTGAGGCACGGGGCATGCTGAGGCCAGATGCTGCTTGAGAGATTTTAGGAAAATCTGAAACATGAACCAAGACAGGCCATTTGTATGGAAAAGCCACTGGAAACAGCTTGGGTGGGCCTGAAATTTGGGTGGGATGGGGCCTCAGGGAATCACCTGGGCAGGGCAAACAGTGTGAGCCAGGCTGTGCTAAGTTGTGGAGTCTCAGATATGGCCTCTGGCCTGTCCTGTGGAGGGAGGGCTCAACAAAGGAACAATGGCCTCTGCCAGCACTTCCATCTGTGAGAAAGCTGTACCCCCTGATGCCAGACGATTCAGTTCCTCGCCATTTGTCTCTGGTGCCTTTCAAGCTGCTGCCTCAGTGCTGGAGCTCAGCGGGAGTGAGTCTGAGTAAGTCTGTGCTTGGACTTTTTAAGAACTGCCTGCGACTCAAAGAGCTCTCCTCTGTCTCTTTCAGCCGCAATCCCCACTGGTTTTACAGCCAGAAGTTATGGAGACTTCTCTTCCTGTCACTTGAACCCTGGCCTGGAAGGTCTGGTGTGGATCTGGATCTCCTCGCTCCGCAGGGGAGACCTCTGCAGCTGGGATATCCCTCCCAACTTTTATCCGTCACACCTGGGTGTGGGACCAGCCTGTTCAGTGCTCTGTCCCTCCTACCAGTCTCAATGTGGCTTCTTCTTCGATTCCCTAGTTATAGGACTTCCATTCAGCTCCATTTCAGGCAGTTCTGAATGATGGTTGTTCTGTAGTTTAGATGTAATTCTCGTGTTGTCACTGAAGCATTTATATCATGGCTGCTTTAAAATCTTTATCAAAGGATTCTAGTATGCCATCTTGGTGTTGGCATCCCCCCCCCCCCCCCTTTTTCATTTAGTTTACAAACTTCCTCGTTCTTGGTATGAGTAATTTTGACTAAAACATGGATATTTTTGTATGATATTGTGAGACTCTGTATCTTATTTAAACTTGTGGTCTTAGCTGGCTTTCTCTAACCCCACTGACCTGGGAAGTAGGGGCACTACCTTGTAATTGCCAGGTGCAGGTAGAAGTCCAAGGTCCCCACTCAGCCTCTTTTGACACCGGAAGGGGTGCTCCGTATAATTGCTGGTCAATATGGAATCCTGGCCCCTCACATGGTCTCCACTGACACTGTGGAGGAAGTGTGTGTGTGGGGGGGACCTCATTCCCGGCCTGCGGGGATGAAGTCCAGCCTTCCTGCTTGGTCTTCTCTGACACCACAGCAGTGGGGATGTTGGAGCGCCTCGTTTTATCTTTGTGAGGGTAGAAGTCTAAGCTTCCCATTTAGTTTTTGCTGGTGTGAGTGTTGGTGAGGCCGATTTTTTCCCTGTGGTGTTTGGCTGGAATGGAGAGGTTATGTCTAAATGTTTTTTTCTTGCTAGGCAGCTCCTTTTCTGGTCCTTTGACTAGAGAACGCTTTTGTTGTAGCTTTCTTTCTTTTTTTATTTGTGCCATTTGGTATTTCTGATGGCCAGCTTCGTCAGCATGGTTTGGATATATGAGTCAAAAAGAAAACCAAGGAATTCAACACTGTCTTTCCTTGGATCCCAAGATTCTTGGTCAGTCTGCCTTCTCTCCACCTTTCAGTCTTTATTTTGTCCTTTCTAAATTTGTTTCTTTTTTGTTTTCTATATCTTTTAGTCTTAAATTTGCTTTATATATATAATGTCCAGGGTTTTTAGTTATACTGAGTGGGAAGATTTGGGAAAAGGATGCTTACTTCATCATCCCAGCAGTGGTAGTGTGCCTAAGGATCACTTTTTAAACTTGGTTTTTCTTCTGGTATGTTTGGACCACATATTGGCAGATTTCCCCCTCCCCCCCATCTACATTTTCAATAAAGGAATAGTCCTATATGGGTTTTGGCTTTATATGGGTTTTCAGTTCAACTCTGATTTGAATGACCCCCAGGACTTATCTCCAAGTAGGTTTTATAACCAAGCCCCTGTAGAATGAAGACCATCAACTCTCCTTCACCTGCTGCCCACCATCACCAGGATAGCTACAGCTTCAGTTCATGAAGTTTTTCAACCAGAATAGTTTTTCAACCGCTCTCTGTGGACTCAGCTATGAATTTAAACAGACGCTCATTGTATTTTAGTTAGCATTTCTGGGTGTTTTAATTTATTTATATATTTTATAGTGGTAAAATATACATAACATAAATTTTACCATTTAAAATTCATTGTGGTAAAATATACACAACACAAAACTATTTTTAAGTGTATGTTCACTGGCACTAAGTACATTCATACTGTCATGCAACCATCACCACTCTCCATTTCCAGAACTTTTTTTTTGTCATCCCAGATGGAAACTCTTTTCTGGGTGTTTTTAAACAAGTATTTAGGCTATCTGCGTTCTGCTGGTGAAGTGGTGGTAGAAAGACATTTCAGGTGGAAGGCACTGCGAGTGAAAAGGCATGGAGGCTTAGAAGAGTCATAATATTTGAGAAACAATGAATTCCAGTGTGATAGGAACCAGAACAAAGATGGTGTGGTGGGAAGTGACAGATGAGGCTGACAGAATGGTATCAGATTGTGCAACGAGGAAAGGAAATTCATAAATAAGAAACTGAGTTGATTAGTTTTGTTATTTAGGGAGATAACTCTAATAATAGATCTTGCAGAGATCTACACTGTGTAATGTATGAAACGTTTGTTCATAGAGTTTGTCCAGTTTTCTAATTGTTTACAGCAGGATGTAGATTCCTATACCAATTCTTCCTCCATGGATAGAAGTAGAGGTCCAACATAGTTCAGAGGTCCGGCTAAGTTTCACCATGGGAATGTATGTGATTTTGTTCAGGAACTAGGTACAGACCTACAATAAAAGAAAAGCAAAGATGAGAGCACACATGAATCTTGACTTTTAAGGAGTAGCCAGAGCAAGGACTAGTGAAAGAATTAAGAGTTCTTCCTGCTTATCAAATACCTTTGTTTAAATGATTTTTATATTATGTATCCCAGATCAGGGGTCAGCAAACTACAGCCTGCAGGCCAAATCTGGCCCACCACTTGTTTTTGAAAATAAAGTTTTATTGTGACACAGCCACACATTTGTTTCTGTATTGCCTCTGGCTGCTTTTGTGCTACAATGGCAGAAATAGTTACAGCACAGATAGATGGATGGCAAAGTCTTAAACATTTCCTATCTGGACCTTTAAAGAAAGTTTGCTAAGCCCTCTCCTAGAGGATTGCATGGACTGAATAGTAAAAAGTGCATGGGATCAGGCAAAAGAAAAAATACCTTAAGAACCCAAAGCAGGAAAATATTTAAAATTAAATGTCTATTTGCTGTAAAATACTACATTGACCATTATCCATTTTTTAGTTAGTCACTCTTCTGATTAGTAGATCATTATCTAATAACAAAAACAGCTGTTATAAACATAAAAATGGGATTACTCTTAGGAGTTAATTGTAGTTAGCCAAAATATCCCAAGGGAATTATAACTTTTTATAATCTGTCATCAGATAACCGGTTAAATAAATGTAGGTCTAGGATATCTGGAGAAGGGTTACAAATTGAGGTGAGTCCCAGATACAATGGGATATTGGACAGCACATAGTATCCACAATGTACTGGTATTTTGCTAAGTGAAAAAGCTGCTTAAAATATGATTTGTATGACATGGTCCCATTTTTGCTGAAGAAAATAATCTAAAAAATTATATACCAAATTTACTTTTGTATATATATATATATATATATATATATATATATATTTCTATTTCTCTTTTTTGGACAATGGCCCTTCATTAATTTTATGACTAGAAGTAGTAAACATTTCATTTTTCTGGGGAAAAAAAGTATTAAATATACCTCTAATACTGACTAGATCAAAGACTTAAATCACAATCTTAAATTTTATAGATTTGTTCAATAATCTGAATATGTTTTCAAATTTCCTTGATAGAAAGGGTTGCTGGCTCCAAAGATAGATGTATCACTGAGAAAAGAATGAATAGAAAGATTAAAGGGTTACTTGGTCATTTGCATACCATTAAATTACTTATACACTGCTTGTCCCTGCATATCTATTCTAATCTAGAGGTTTGCTTTGATATCTTTTTGTTTGTTTGTTTTGTGTGTTTTTTGGTTAATCCTCACCCAAGGATATTTTTTCATTGATTTTTAGGGAGAGTGGAAGAGAGAGGGAAAGACAGAGAGAAACACTGATGTGAGAGAAAAACACATTGATGTTAGAGAAACCAGGAGCCTGCAACCAAGGTATGTGCCCTGGACCGGAATCGAACCTGGGACCCTTCCTTTGGTCCGCAGGCCCACCCTCTATCCACTGAGCCAAACCGGCTAGCGCTGCTTTGATATCTTAACACTGCAAACTCTTGAACAGCACATGTAAGGCTAACGTGGAATATAGGAAGCACAGTCTTCCTGGTGTCGTTAGCGAAATTAACCTAAGCACTCGGCTCATTTTTTTGGTAATCAACGGATGTATCCACATGTGTGAAACTCACTAAACCTCCTGTTCCCTCAAGAAAAAGCCTAAAAATTTTAATACAGAAAAGCAACAAAAGAGACAATGATCTACTTGGAAGAAAGCTACCATCAAAGTGTGGCATAGGTATTACATTTTTGCTTCTAACATGCTTCAGGGATTTCTGATCAAGATGGTGAAGTTGGGCCCTGGCCAGTGTGGGTAAGTGGTTAGAGCACTGGCCTATGCACAGAAGCATCGCAGGTTCAATCCCTGACCCCGGTTGGGGTGCATGTAGGAGGCAACCCATCGATATGGCTCTCTTACATTGATGTATCTCTCTCTCTCCCCCCCCTCCCTCCTTTCCACTCTTTGAAAAGCAATGGAAAAAACATCCTCAGGTGAGGATTAACAACAACAACAACAAAATGGTGAAGTTGGTTAATGTAGTACTCGCATCCTCCCACAACCCCATCAAAATTACACCTGAACTATAGAACCATCATTGAGAGCCACCTGAAATATAGCTGAACAGATGTCCTAGAACTAAGGATATAAAGAAAAGCCATGTCGAGACTTGTAGGAGGGGTGGAGATGTGGAATGGTCTGGTCTCAGGTCCCCCTGAGGAGTGAGGGGGTCCCATGCCCCCAGCCAAAAATTCCAGTGCCAGGAAGAGAAGTTCCTATAACTTTTGGCTGTAAAAATCAGGGGTGGGGGTTGTGGCTGAGACAGAGCTGCTAGCGTTCCAGGCATTCCTCTTAAAGGGTCTATACATAGGCTTTCTCACTGACTGACCCACTCTGAGCTCCAGCACTGGGCAGCAGTTGGAAAGGCACCAGGAACACACAAGGAGGAGCTGAAGTGTCCAGTGTGAGCTGGAGGGACAGCTTTCTCCCAGACAGAAGTGCTGGCAGAGCACTGTTCCTTTGCCGATCCCTTCCTCACAGAGCTGGCAGGCAGGTGCCATATCTGAATCTCAGTCAACCTGGCTAACACTGTTTGCTCCACCCTGGTGATTCCCTGAGACCCCGCCCCATCCAACTTGTGGGCCTACCCAGGCCATTTCCAGTGGCTTTTCCATATGAATGACCATGCTGAGGACTTTCCTAAAATCTTTCAAAGGATCACAAACCCCAAGCAAATAGCATCTGGCCTCAGAGTGCCCCATATCTCTTGCTACGTAGCTCCGGTCAGCAGCGGCACTAGCTGCAGCCTGCCTTGGTTTACAGCTTGACCTTTTCCAGGCACCTCCAAGCCCAGTACAAGCAGCAGCTATTTGCAGATTGCTCTGTAGCTCACGCAGGGTAGCTCCGGGCAGGGCACAAGTGGCAGGTAACCTTGGCCTGCACAAGGTCCTAGAGCTAGAATACCAGGGAGAGAGCTTCAGACCATGCCAGAGCACGACCCAACCACCTCCACAAACAACACACTCAAGGGGCGGACTCGTTGGGCACCAGACGAGTGCTGCTTAGTGGGGTTGGCCGCTGCACAGCAGATCCTCCACTGTGGAATCCTTGAAACCACTCAGCCTGGGAGTGAATCCCTCCCATTGATGTGCCAACAGCAATCAAGGCTCAACTACAACAGGAGGGTCCACACAGCCCCCATGGAGGTGGCGTGTATACCTGGAGCATCCAACTCAGGTGAATGGGGAGGCTGCACCACTGGGCCCTACAGGACACAAACTACATAAGGCCACTCTACCAAGAGTAGGAGATGTAGCAGCTCTACCTAAAACATAGAAACAAACATAGGGAGGCTGCCAAAATGAGGAGACAAAGAAACGTGTCCCAGATGAAAGAACAAAACTCCAGCCTGGCCAGTGTGGCTCAGTGGTTGACCATGGACCTCTGAACCAAGAGGTCACCATTCGATTCCTGGTCAGGGCACATTCCTGGCTTGTGGGCTCAGTCCCTGATGAGGGGTGTGTAGGAGGCAGCTGATCAATGATTCTCTCTCATCATTGATGTTTCTATTTCTCTCTCCCTCTCCCATCCTCTCTGAAATAAATTTTTAAAAACTCCAGAAAAAGCACTAAACAAACTGGAGACAAACAATCTACTAGATGCAGAGTTCAAAACATTGGTTATTCCTTGGCCAGTGTGGCTAAGTGGTTATGCTCTGACCTGTGCACCAAAGTATCGCAGATTCAATTCCCAGTCAAGGGCACATACCTGGGTTGCAGGTTCCATCCCCAACCCTGGTTGGGGTGTGTGGGAGGCAACTAAGAGGTATGTCTCTCTCACATCAATGTTTCTCTCCCCCTCCCTTCCAATCTCTCTGAAAATCAATGGAGAAAAATATCCTTGGGTGAAAATTAATAAAAACAAACAAAAAGGTAAAACAAAACAAAAAACACTGGTTATAAAGATGTTTAATGAGCTTAGAAGAAGAGTAGATAAACTGAGTGAGAACTTCATCAGAGATAGAACACATAAAAATAGAGATAGAAAATACAAAAATGAACCAGTCAGGAATGAAGAATACAATAACTGAAATGAAGGATACATTAATAGGAATCAACAGTACATTAGATAAAGCAGAGGATCAAATCAGTGTTTTGGAAGATAAGGAAGCAGAAAACAATCAGAACAGCAAAAAGGAAAAAGAAAAAAATGAGGATAGTTTAAGGAGACTCTGGGACAACTTCAAGTGTACAAACATTCATATCATGGGGGTGCCAGAAGAACAGAGCAAGGCATTGAAAATCTATTTGAAAAAATGATAGAAAACTTCCATAACCTGGTGAAGGAAGTAGACATTCAAGTCTAGGAAGTGTAGAGTCCCAAACAAGATGAACCTAGAGGCCCATACCAAGTCACATCATAAATAAAACGCCAAAGGTTAAAGACAAAGAGGGGATTTGAAAGTAGCAAGAGAAAAGCAGGTAGTTACTTATAAGGGAATGCCCATGTGACTGTCAGCTAATTTTTCAACAGAAAATTTGCAGGACAAAAAGAAAGAACATTTGCAGGACAGAAGGGAGTGGCAAGAAATATTCAAAGTGATGAATAGCAAGGACCTACTAGATGTACCCAGCAAAGAGCCTATCTAATAAAAGAGTAATATGCAAATTGACCATACCCCCCGCTATGCCTACAAGCCACGCCCACCAGCCAATCAGGAGTGAGTATGCAAATTAACCCAACCAAGATGGCTGCTGCCATGGAGTGAGCAGGAGGCTTGGGTTTCTCCGGCAATGGAGGAAGCCAAGCTTTCTGCCTGCCCTGGCGGGCCCAGGCCTCCACTCAAGGCTACAAAGTTTCAATTATAGAAGATAAATAAATCCCAGATCCCAGGGCCTCCACTTGGATTGCTGGGAGGCGTGGCCAGCCTGCAAACCACCACAGGCCTCTCGCCCAGGCCGCCCCACACCCCAAGGGAACCCCCACCCCGATCTGGGACACCCTTCAGGGCAAACCAGCCGGCCCCCACCTGTGCACCAGGCCTCTATCCTATCTAATCAAAGAATAATATGCAAATTGACTGTCACTCCAACACACAAGATGGCTGCCCCCATGTGGTGAAAGATGACTGCCCCCATATGGACACAAGATGGCCATCATAAGATGGCCAGCAGGGGAGGGCAGTTGGGAGGGACCAAGTCTGCAAGGGAGGGCAGTTGTGGGCGATCAGGCCAGCAGGAGAGGGCAGTTGGGAGGCACCAGGCCTGCAAGGGAGGGCAGTTAGGGGCGATCAAGCCTTCAGGGGAGGGCAGTTAGGGGTGACCAGGCTGGCAGAGGAGGGAAGTTGGGGGTTACTGGGCCTGCAGGGAAGGGCAGTTGGGGGGATCATGCCTGCAGGGGAGGGCAGTTAGGGGTGACCAGGCCTGCAGGGGAGGGCAGTTAGGGGCAAACAGGCTGGCAGGGGAGTGGTTAGGGGTGATCAGGCTGGCAGGCAGAAGTGGTTAGGGGCAATCAGGAAGGCAGGCAGGCAAGCAGTTGGGAGCCAGCAGTCCTGGATTGTGAGAGGGATGTCCGACTGCCCGTTTAGGCCCAATCCATAGGATCGGGCCTAAACGGGCAGTCGGACATCCCTCAAGGGGTCCCAGATTGGAAAGGATGCAGGCTTGGCTGAGGGACAAACACCCCCGTGCACGAATTTCGTGCACTGGGCCCCTAGTATAATTTAGAACAGGGGTTGGACCTCAAAATCATTTGGCCTGGCCCTCTCAAGGCATTAGGGGTGAGTTAATTAAAGGTTTGACCAAATAAAGCAGGCTATTTTTAAAAAATATATATTTTTATTGATTTTAGAGATGGAGAAAGAGATAAAAACATCAATGATAAGAGAGAATCATTTATCAGCTGCCTCCTGAATGCCTCCCATTGTGAATTGAGCTCACAATCTGGGCATGTGGCCTGACTGGGAATCAAACTGTGACCTCCTGGTTCATAGGTAGACACTCAACCACTGAGCCACGCCGGTTGGGGCTAGCAGGCTAATTTTTAAGTTGATAATTTTTTATGGCCCATGAATGATGTTGTAAATATCCACATGGCCCTTGGCAGAAAAAGGGTTTCCCACCCCTGATTTACAAGAATAGATAAAGTGCTTCCCAGACAAGAAAAAGCTAAAGGAGTTCATCACCACCAAACCAAAAAAGGTTCAATGGTCATCTTTAAGAAGAAAATAAAAGATAAAAAAATGAGTAATAAAATGTCAATAATTATGTATCTATCAACATTACTTTAAATTTAAGTGGCTTTAAATGCTCCAATAAAAAGACATAGTGTGGCTGAATGGATAACAAAAAAAAGACCCTTACATATGCTGTCTACAAGAGACTCACTTCAGATGGAAAGACACACATATTGAAAGTAAAGTGATAGAAAGAGATATTTCATGAAAATGGAAACAAGCAAAAAGCTGGGGTAGCAATACTTATTCCAGACAAAAAGACTTTAAAATAAAGTCCATAACAAGAGACAAAGAAGGACCCAGCAATTCCACTCCTGGGTATTTATTCAAAGAAACCCAGAACACTACATTGAAAATACATATGCATCCATATGTTAATTGCAGTATTATTTACAATAGCCAAGATATGGAAGCAACCTAACTGTCCATCAATAGATGAATGGATAAAGAAGCAGTAGTGTACACAAGCATGGGAAAAAGTAGGTTTACAGTTGTAATATAAGTAATATAATAATTAATAAATAAGAATACAAGAATAAACTGTTTTATGTACTCACAACTATAAACCTACTTTTGCCCACCTTTGTATATACAATGAAATTTAACTTAGCCATAAAAAAGATGAAATCTTAACATCTGCAATAACATGAATGGACCTAGAGAGTATTGTGCTGAGTGAAATAAGTCAGACAGAGGAAGACAAATGGCATATGATTTCACTTATATGTGGAATCTAAAAAACAAAATAAATGAACAAGCAGGACAGAAACAGATTCATTGATACAGAGAACATTTTGATGATTTTCAGATGGAAGTGGACCTGGGGGCAAGTTGGTAATTACAGATAGTCATGGGGATCTTAACTACAGAATAGGCAATAGATTCAATAATATTGTAATAACTATATATGGTGTCAAATGGGTACTAGGTTTATTGAGGTGATCACTTTGTAAGTTATAAAAATGTCTAATCACTCGGTTGTATGAAACTAATATGATATTGGATGTCAACTGTAATTAAAAAATAATTACAAAAACATGTTTCTGGATATGCTTAGATAATAAGGACCTTATAGCCCACATTAATTGGACTTATAGTCCTATATACATATGACTAAATTCAAAGTTTGGAAGACAGCAGCTTTTCCAGTGCTCACGCAGCCTTCAGTATATATCCTGAGCACATGGCTAAAAGGTACGACGATAGAGATCTTCAGAAACTACAAATAAAAAAGGAAAAGAATCATGTGTTTAAATGAATATCACTGTAAAAATGTCACATAAATTCGTTCCATATACCTTCTCCAATATACATTTCCCTTTTTGTCCATCCTTTTACATTGTGCACCAAGATCAATCTGTGGATTTCTCATCCACCTGGAGGTATCTTAATGTGATGAAAGATGAAACTTGGACAGCCTCGTGTCATTTACTGATATTGAACAAGTACTTAAAAAAGAAGTCTGAGTCTAAACCTATTTGAGAGAGAATAACAACAACAAAAAGCCCTTACAGAATTGCCTTAACACACAAAGCATTTATCATAGTTATTAAATACAAAAGATACAAACTTTTCTATTAATGGGCTATCATAGTTATGCGGTACAAACGATATAAACTTCTCTATTAATGGGCTTGGCATGTAATAGGGTGTGTTCATTTCTTTCCCTCTGGCACTCTCTTGCAACTACAAATCACATGCTTTTACAAATATAATTTATCTGAGCTTAGAGACCGATCTCAGTAAGAAGTACCCAGCTGACTGATATGTCTCCTTCACTATCTTGGACTTTAGCTTTTTCAGTTATGTTTTTGTTCTACCTATTCCATTATGTAGTACTTTCTCTTTGAAGAAAAACATAAAAGCAAAATAGAAGTTGAATAATACTTATTGCTTTCTTGGTCATGTCAACATTACATTCTCAGCCACTACCATATATTCTTGTGTGTTAACCTTGTTGCTATTTTAAATTTCAATTACTGCAGACATGTATGGGAGTAAATGATTGCTGTGTATGAGACAATCTGGCTGGCCAGATTAAAAAGCAATGTCTTATTTAATGGATCTAACAAAGACAACATGTAAGATAAATTTCAATTTTTAAGATGGACTTTCAGACTGAATAATTTAGTAAATAGTTGGCCAGAAATGGTTCCTTCTTAGTGTTCATTGTCTGGAAGAAAAACAAATATAAACATTACTTGTTATTAATGTTGTTATTAACATTAAGAAATAAAGAATATTAAGTAATCAAGTCATTTACTTTAAAATATAATTATATTTTAGAATTCCCTCCTGAATATTTAAATGCTAAGTAAACCTTTCTAAGAAATTTGGTTATTGGCATATGAAATGATTACAAATTTACCAAAATTTATAGATATGAACATGCAAAGAATCCAGAGAACTTGATAATCTCAAAGTATCTGAGAAAGTAATGAAAATAAAGAGGGTAACTTCTCAAATAAATAAGCCTACTTAAAAAAGAATACAGCATGCTCAGGATTTTGGATGAGAAAATGGAGGGCCAGTTCTCTCTCCTCTTCCCCCAAAGCCCTAAAGAATACACCTGTTTTTGCATCCTAAAACGGAACAGTTACTCCTCCAAAACTGAGGCTCCTGTATGTTTTCTACACTTAAGAAATAACACTTTGGATGGGAATGGCTGGGGGTGTCAATTGGGGAAAAAGAAGACATACGTAAAACTTTAGACAATAAAAAAAGAAAAAATATTGAATAAAAGAAATAACACTTTGTTTCATTTTTTAAATTTAATCTTTATTGTTGAGATTATTACAGATGTCCCTCTTCCCCCCAAACCCAGCTCCGCTCCATCTGGTTCCCACCCCACCCCTGTTCCTCACCCCCTATTGTCTGTGTCCATAGGTAATGTATACATGCAAGATCTTTGTCTAATCTCTTCCTGCATCCCCCACACCTCATTGCCTCTCAGAATCATCAGTCTGTTCCATTTCCATGCCCTTGATTCTATTCCATTCACCAGTTTATTCTGTACATCAGATTTTTTTCTTCTTTTTTAAAAAAAATATATTTTATTGATTTTTTTACAGAGGAAGGGAGAGGGATAGAGAGGTAGAAACATCAATGAGAGGGAAACATCCATCAGCTGCCTCCTGCACACCTCCTACTGGGGATGTGCCCGCAACCAAGGTACATGCCCTTGACTGGAATCGAACCTGGGACCCTTCAGTCTGCAGGCCGACACTCTATCCACTGAGCCAAACCGGTTAGGGCCAGATTTTTTTTAATTCATTTGATTTTTTAGATTCAATTGTTGATATGTATTTGTTGCCACTTTGTTGTTCATATTTGTTATCTTTACTGTTATCCTCTTCTTCCTCTTAAAGAATACCCTTCAGCTTTTCATATAAAACTAGTTTGGTTGGTAATGATGAACTCCTTTAGCTTTTTCTTGTCTGTGAAGCTCTTTATCTGAACTTCAATTCTAAATGATAGCTTTGCTGGGTAGAGTAATCTTGGTTGTAGGTTCTTGCTCTTTATCTCTTTGGGAATATTTCTTGCCACTCCCTTCTGGCTTGAAAAGTTTCTGTTGAGAAATCAGCTGACAGTCGTATGGGTGCTCCCTTGTAGGTAACTGTTTTTCTCTTGCTGCTTTTAATATTCTCTCTGTCTTTTGCCCTTGGCATTTTAATTATGATGTGTCTTGGTGTGGTCCTCTTTGGGTTCCTCTTATTTGGGGTTCTCCGCGCTTCCTGGACTTGTAAGTCTATTTCTTTCACCAGGTGGGGGAAGTTTTCTGTCATTATTTCTTCAAATAGGTTTTCAATATCTTGCTCTCTTTCTTCTTCAGGCACCCCCATAATGCAGATGTTGGTACGCTTGAAGTTGTCCCAGAGACTCCTTCCACTATCTTCATATTTTTTGAATATTTTTTCTTTTTGCTCTTCTGTTGGGAGTTTTCTGCTTCCTCGTATTTCAAATCACTGATTTGATTCTCGGGATCTACTATTGAATCCTGTATATTATTCTTTATTTCAGTCAGTGAATGCTTAATTTCTGACTGGTCCTTTTCAATTTTTTTTTTTTTTTTTTTTTTTTTTTTTGGCATTCTCACTAAGATCCTTGAAGGTCTTACTAAGTTCCTCGGAGGTTTCTAGAAGATTCTTGAGTAACCTTATAACCGTGGTTTTGAACTTTATATCCAGTAGTTTGTTTTCTTCCATTTCTTTCATTTGTGACATGTTTCTTTGTCTCTGCATTTTGTTTGCTTCCCTGTGTTTGTTTCAATGTACTGGGTAGCTGCTATGTCTCCTTGAGTTGATAGAGTGGCCTTGTGTGGTAGCTTACCTATAGGGCCCAGTGGCTCAGCCCCCCCAATCATCTGAGGTGGACACTCTAGGTGCACCCCTTTGTGGGCTGTGTGCACAGTCTTGTTGTAGTTGAGCCTTGATTGCTGTTGGTGTCACTGGGAGGAATTAACCTCCAGGCCAATTGGCTGTGAGGACCAGCTGTGACTACAGTGGGAGAGCTGCTGTTTAGGAGACACTCTTATGGAGCAGGACTTGCTTCAGTGGGGCTTTGGTGCTCACAGTCTGCCCCTTGAGTGTGTCACTTATGGATGTGAAGAGTTGTAACCTGGATGGTCTCACTCTGACCACTGGGTACACTGGCTCTTGGGTCTCTAGGGAGGTGCAAAGTCAGCCACTGCCTGGGACCACGCAGCAGGAGCTACAGAGAAATCTGCAGATTTCTTCTCTTTGTATGGGGTTTGGAAGTGCCCAGACGAGGGCCAGCTCTGAGGCAAGGCAGGCTGGTGCTGGTGCCAGGTCTTGGGCCTTTTATTGATTGGTTTGGGGCTTCCTGACCCAGCTGCAGCTTGACAGGTTTTAGCTGAGAAAGGACAGGCCATTCATATGCAAAAGCTGCTGCACACAGCTTGGGTGGGGTTGTAAATTGGGTGGGGCGGGGTCTCTGGGAATCACTAGGGTGGAGCAAACAGAAATGGCTGCCAGTCAGCCCTGCAATGGGGAGGTCCCAGCACGGGAACAATGACCACTGTGAGCACCCCCGTCTGGAAGAAACCCGCCCCCGGATTCCTGTCCCAATGCCAGACAGTGCAGTTTCTCCCCATATGTGTCTGGGTCCCCCAGAGCTCACCTGACACTGGAGCCCAGAGGAAGTGGGAGCTTGTAAATTCAGTTCATGGTGCCGGCCTTTTAAGAGGAACAGCTGGGTCTCCAGCAGCCTGTGTCACTCAGCCCCAATCTGCACTCGTTTTTACAGTCTGTAGTTCTTACTGCCTGTAGGGACTTCTTTCCCCAGCTCTGGGACCCTGGGCTGGGTGTCTGGTGTGGGGCTGGGACCGCTTGCTCCTCCAGGCGGCCTCCGCAGAGGCGATCTCCCTCCCGATTAAAAAAGTGGCCCACGTGGGTGCAGGACCAGCCTGCTCCGTGTCTCCGCACCTCCTACCAGTCTCAATATGCTTTCTTCTTTACCTCTCTAGTTGTAGGACTTCCATTCAGCCAGCTTTCGGGTGGTTCTAGGTGATGGTTGTTCTGTATTTTAGTTGTAATTTTGATGTGGTTGTGGGAGGCAGCAGCTACAGGCGTTTGCCTATGCCACCATCTTGGTTCTCTCACTTCATTTCATTTAAAAAAAATTTCCAGAGTGGTGTTTCTTTTCTTTAAAAAAATATTTTTATTGATTTCAGAGGAGAGGTAGAAACATCAATGATGGCAGAGAATAATTGATCGGCTGCCTCCTACAAGCTCCATATTGGGGATTGAGCTGCATCCTGGGCATGTGCCCTGACCAAGAATTGAACCATGACCACCTGATTCATAGGTCGACGCTCAACCACTGAGCCACACCAGCCCAGCCAGAGTGGTATTTCTTAACTAAGTGGGCACATCCCAAACTTACTTTCCTCCTTTTAATGACAATCCCTGCCATAGAATGTTCACTGTTACTGATCAGAGGTATATTATTCCTAAAGGGCTTGGGTAGAAAAACCACTGTTCTAAGATTCAGGTACAATAAGACACTGGCTCCTATGGTCTGTATGTATCATGTATAGAAGTCCAACTCTGATTTTTAAAAATGCCAGAAATTCAGAATATTTGAAAAAATGTATCACTTTATTTGTACACTTAAAAAGTTGTACGCAGAAATTTATTCTGTAAAACTGGAAGAACTGTCAGGGAAAAGGAAGGGTGTTACCTTTTATTGAATGCTCATTAATGAAGTTAAGAGAAATAAAACAAAAACAATAAAATGTTTAAAAAATTAAAGAACATTTTCCAGGTATAAATTTTATAAATACAAAACAAATTCACAAATTAACTCTGAATGCTAAATAAATATCTAGTTAATAAACTCAGACTTAATACCTCTAGCCAGCACTGGTCCAGCACTTCAAGGATATAAAATTAGATTCATTCATGTGTAGTGTTGAAAGAATGTGCTCATTAAAGATTTTTAGACATATACACTTTTTTTTTCCTGTGCTATAAATAGAAGATTTATCTGTATAGATAAATCTCTCTTAATACCACATGTCTAAGAAAAGTCATCAATGACAAAATAAATCACAGGTGAAAAATATTTTCCAAGATATTGGGACACATGAATGATCTCAAAATGTACAAAAACCTCTGTAAACCAGTACTGTATCCAATACATCTGTCAAACTTATCAGATACTGAACAAAACTGTAGCAAAGGAAATCTTTCCTACATTCTCCTGAGTGCTTAATATTAAAATTGAGAATATAGTGCAGGCCACACTTCAAAGTGGTCAATCAGTTGTTATTGCTTTATACATATACGTCTGCTTTGTAGCATGATTTAATATTCCATTTCACGAATAATTTGTTTTCCTCAAATATATCCTTTAGAAGGACAAAGTTAGATTCGTGACTTTTTTGTAGCTGGTGGAGTGCTAACTTGATCCACATTCCCAGGTGTGACGTGAAGTCCAAGTTTTTGAGCCTGAATATGGAAGAATGCTTGAAGCCTCGTTCCAGCTTTTGCTTCACTTGTGTTACGAGGGTTGTATTCAAAGCAGTTCGAAAACATTAACTCAATATCATCAATAAACTCAGCTGGAAAGAAAAAACAAATGAGATTAGGATGAAAGTTTATTAACGTCTAACTGAACCTTTTATTTGTATCACGTCTAGAAATGTCCTTAAGGAACAGAAGGCCACCTTTTTCTTTAGAAACTGAAAACAAGGCAGCAGAACCGAAGCTTAAAACCCTTTAACTACAAATACTTTAAACTGTTTTATTCAAACTATGCAATTAGGCATAACTGCAGTTTCAGTAAATAACTTCTGTTAAGAATCAGAGTCTATAAAATACCTTTAACTCACTTAAACCTCATCCATCTTTCATTTCCATATACATGGACAAGCATTTGAGAGATCTCTTGGGATGCCATCTACACAATTACATTAATATATCATAAAGGTAAAAAGAAAAATAGCCTCTACCTCTTTAAACAAAAAGAGAAACATATAAATTACTTACATGCTAATTTATATTCACATTTGTTCACCTTTTCACGAATTATATTTAAGGCAATGGGTTTTTTGATGATGTCATAATAGTCTGGAACCTGTAAGATAATTTAATTATTATCTCTCCTATAAAAAGTTTATCAGAGATAAGTGGTCAAATACATGAAGGTTTTACACTGAAAAGCAACTGCATTAACCGCTGAATTCTATTATTTCATTAAAACCATATAATACATTTCAGTCATTTAATGCTGTAGAAGCCTATTTGATACTATAAAAAGCTAATTTATTATGAAAAAATTATGGTTTTGTGTACTTTCTGTCTCTCTCTATATATACAGTATACTTAACATATATGTATCTATAAAAATTTCTTTAGCCTGGCCAGTGTGGGTCAGTGGTTGAGCATTAACCCATAAGCCAGGAGATCCCCAGTTCCATTCTCAGTTAGAGCACATGCCCAAGTTTAGGCTTGATTCCCAGTGGGGAGTGTGCAGGAGGCAGGTGATTGATGTTTCTCTCTCATTGGTGTTTCTATCTCTCTATCCCTCTCCATTCCTCTCTAAAATATCAATAAAAACATATTAAAATATTTCTTTAATTAGTATTACTGCATTTGTAATAAACAAAAACATGTATGCAACAAAACTTAATTCAGCACAAGTACTACTCAGGAAAAAATGAGTTAAGAGTCAAAATGAGTGCTGGCTGATATGGCCCAGTTGGTTGGGTATTGTCCCATGTGCCAAAAGGTTGCCAGTTGAATTCCCAGTCAGGGCACATGCCTGAGTTGCAGGCTCGATCGCCAGCAGGGGGCATGTAGGAGGTAGCCAATCAATGTTTCCCTCTCACATTGACGTTTCTCTTTCTCTCCCTTCTTCTCTCTCTAAAAATCAATTTAAAAATATATTAAAAAATAGTCAAACTGAGATTAAATTTTATGAGATGCTATTCATTGTTAACTAATACTTTACATTCTTTAAAAAATATGTAAATATTGTTTATTACTAAGCCAAGTGGTGTTCTTGATGTCAGATATGTTATTCTTCACTTCTGTCTGGTTCTGGTTAATGGTCTCTATTTCCTTTTATTTGCTGCTATAGTTCTCACTGAGTTCCTTGTAATTTGCATTAAGCTCCTTAAGCACCTTTATAACCATTACTTTGAATCCTATGTCTGATAGGTTGCTTGCTCCATTTCATTCTTTAGAAAAAATTCCTTCTTTTCTTTCATTTGGGGGTTGTTTCCTTGTCTCCCATTTTAGCTGTCTCTGTATTTGCTTCTATGTTTTAGATAGAGTTGTTATGCCTCCCAGTCTTTGTGAGATGGCCTTATGTAGAAAGTGTCGAGGGCCCCAGTGGTGCAGTCTCTTTGTACGCCTGAGCTGGATGCTCTAAGAATGCCCCTTGTGTACATTATTTGGGCTCTCCTGTTATAATTGGGACTTGATGGTTGAGATCCCATTTGTGGCAGGGATCCCCTCTGACTTGCTGCCTATGAGGTTCAACCCCTACATCGTCGTGCCAGCTATTATATAGAATAAGACATAACAGGACCAAATGAAAAACACCACAAAAATTAAGCTACTTGCCCTAACCGGTTTGGCTCAGTGGATAGAGCGTCAGCCTGCGGACTCAAGGGTCCCAGGTTCGATTCCGGTCAAGGGCATGTACCTTGGTTGCAGGCACATCACCAGTAGGGGGTGTGCAGGAGGCAGCTGATTGATGTTTCTCTATCATCGATGTTTCTAACTCTCTCTCCCTCTCCCTTCCTTTCTGTAAAAAAAAAAAAAAAAAAAAAAAAAAAAAAAAAAAATCTATAAAATATATTAAAAAAAAATTAAGCTACTCAATGCAACAACAGGAAAGAGTAAGAAGGAAAAAGAAAACAAAGCAAGGAAAAAATAAAAAGAATACTGATAGGTGACCAAAGACTCTTTAATATCAGAGAGGATATTAAAAAAAAGGGAGAAAGAAGACGATGAAGAAAATGGCTATATGGAAGCAAGGAGGAAGCTAAAAGAACTAGTATAGGAGGAAAAAAGAAAAGGAAACAGAAAATAAATGAAATGATAACGGTGATTTTAAAATGAAGTAATAATGGGTATATTAAGATATTGATAAGAAAAGTAAAATGGAAATAAAATGAGAAAAAAGAAAAACAAAATAAAGTAAGAAAAATTAATAATAGCAATAAGAATAGACTGAAGTAGAATAGAATCAAAGGAAAGAGAGAAATTAGAGATATGCAAGAAAAATGAGAAGAAAATAAAAGGGGGAAAAAACAAACACAAAAAAATCCACTCACACCAAAAAACAAAACCACACACACTCACACACTCAAAAACCTTTGGGTCTGCTATCTGTGGAGCTTGCTAGGTTTTGCTCTGATGTTCAATCTGGTCCCTTGCTGTGTCTATCCTGGGCCTCCTGGAAGCTGCTCTGGTCAATAGGAGTCACTGTCTCTTTCTGGCCCTGGGCAACCTGATTGAGGTCCAAGAGGCTGAGGCCCCTAATGGTCCAGCGGGCGAGGAATCCTTAGCCCAGAGGCTGGGTCTGCCTTGAGTCTCATATCTGGATTGTACCTGTTCTGAGCTGTACTCCCTTCCCCCACAGAGCTGGCCCCGCAGGTATCAGCCGCAGGCCTGCGAGGTCCCACGGGCTTCCCCTTAGCTGCGCAGTATGGGTGCTATCTGTGGCAGGTGCACGGGGTCTGGGGTGTGTCCTTGGGGATGCCCGTGGGTTCAGGCATGGGACCTGGCTACTCTGGGTGGAGGAAGGTTGGGGGCCTCGCTGCTGCTGCTACCTGCAGCCTCCTCCCAAGGAGGGTCTTGAAAACCCTTCAAGATGGTGTGGTTTCCAAACAGGAGCCCCGCCTGGGGATGGTCTGTGGCAGTAGCAGGGGCTCTTTGGCCAGGAAAACCTGAACCACTGCCACCGAGACTCCTGTGCGATCGGTCTCTCCCTCCTCACCCTCCGCCCCCCAATTCAGTCCTGCCGTCCGCCATGTTGGAATGAATCCTTTACATTCTTGCTCTAGAAATCTCAAAGTAGAAGTCTGATGATGTCACTTTTTCATTCAGAAACCATCACCTAACACTGACAAGTGAGACGCTTTATACTCTTAATTGTGTCTAGCTAATCTGCTCCATTCAAACTATTCATTATCCCCATGTTCTCATTTCTGGGTCTTTAACTTATCATCCCTCTTCCTTTCTGAAATTCCCTTATTCCAGTTCACACTGTTGAAATGCCATCTTACTTCAATGACCAGACTTCAAGTAGTTCTGCCGTTCCCTCCCTCTGAAGTGCTCAAATCAACCTCCTTTTCTTCTCTATTTCTGAAAGACCATTATATAACTTTTATTATTTTATATAATAAAAGCCTAATATGCAAATCGACTGAATGGTGGAATAACGGTGGAATGATAGGTTGCTATGACGTGCACTGACCACCAAAGGGCAGATGCTCAACATAGGAGCTGCCTCCAGCCCGCAGGCCCCCGGCCAGCCAAGGCAGGTGCCAGCAGGGGCCCCCTGATCACCCCGCCAGTCACCCCATAGATTGGCCCTGATTGCTGGCCAGGCCTAGGGACCCTACCCATGCACGAATTTCGTGCATTGGGCCTCTAGTAATACTATAACACTGTCCTATCTCTACTATAGCATATCACATCACTAACATATCACATCACGTGCGTGCACACACACGTACACACACACAGTTGACCCTTGAACAATGTGAGGATTAGAGGTGTCGAGTGACCACACAGTCAAAAATCTGTGTATAACTTTTGACTCCCCCAAAACCTAACTACTAATGACCTACTGTTGATCAGAAACCTTACCAATAACATAATCAGTCAATTAACACATATTTTACATGTTATATGTATTATATATTGTATTTTTACAGCAAAGTAAGCTAAAGAAAAGAAAATGTTATAAAAAATCATCATAAGGATTATACATTTAGAGTACCATACGTATTTATCAATACCATAATTTTACATCATCTATTTATGAGATAAGTCACCTGTCAGTATCTACATCAATATCGTTTTATATGATACAAAACACTGTAGATGTTATACATATTACTAACACTAGACATCAACTACGAAAAAAATATGAACAAGAAATTCATCTGTTTACAGGTATAATGATTCATTTATTGATAACAAAGAAGCAGCAATATGATTGCTTTATGATAGCCTAGTGTAATCAATATGATTGCTTCATGGCAGTAAGAAAACCTCCAAAGAATTTTCTTATATATATATATTGAAAACAATCCACATATGTGGACTCAGTTCAAACCTGTTACTGTTCAAGGGTCCATTGTATAAACAACTACAGCACCAACTCTAACCCCTTAGTTAGGTTAGGCCATCTCTGTTATTTAATAGTACTTATTTTTAAAATCAATGTTTCTCATATTGTGGTCTCTGGACCAGCACCATCAGCATCATCTGGTGATTTGTCATTAATGCAAACGGTAGGGCCCAGTAATCTGTGTTTTAACAAGTCCTCCAGGTGTGTCTGGTATATGTTGAATTTTGAGAACCACTGTTTTACATAATAGAAATACCAACAATGGTACTCAGTTGAATTAACTCTATTCATATTCATTACCTTGAATAAAAACATTGAGGTTATTTCAACACAGTCATCATTTATAAGAATCAGCCACAGGGCCCTGGCTGAGTTGCTCAGTTGGTTAGAGCATCGTCCCGATACACCAAAGTTGTGGGTTTGATCCCTGGTCAGGGCATATACAAGAATCAACCAATGAATGCATAAATATATGGAACAAAAAAATGATGTTTCTCTTTCTCTCTCAAAATCAATAAATAAAGAAAATAGAATCAGTCACAGAGTTAGAAAGGACTGAGGAGACTATGCTGTCTAACTCCATTTTTTTAAAATATAGAGACCAACTTTTCAAGTGTTCAAAAAAATGCAGTCATTAAAAGGTGTTTGGACTATCTCAAAACTGTCATGCAGACTAAATAATGTACAGGGATACATTTTATAAAGTCTAAAAATATTACCTGGATTTTAGAAACGAGTTTCAAAAAAGGCCAGCTGTCATCATGCCGTACCAATTCTACAACAAGTTGTTCAAAAGCAGACAATTCATGAACTCCTCCCTGTCGGCCTGAACTTCTTCGATTCAGTGTCACAGGAGATGCTTCTAAATAAATAATTATATTAATTTTAGGTGATGACAAAGCAAAATATTTGATCACTACAAGCTAAACAGGGCCTATAAATACAAACTAAATTCAAACAAACAAAATGACATTATACTCCGAGATGTTAAACTAACTTACATTTTGAGATATGAAAATCTGGACCTTTTTGATCTTAAAAATTTTGAATTGCATTGAAAATTCAGTGGGAACAGATTGAAAAATAAGTGTAATACAAAAGAAAATTCTAGAACACAAAGTTTGTGGATTTTTTACTGTTTTATTAAAAATATGTTTTCAACTACAATTAAATAACAGTAAGCAATTTTACAGTATTGCCTAAAACGTTATCAATTGGAAAGTTGCCTCTTCAGATCTAGAAATTAGGCCTCTTTAAATCTTAATTTTATATGGAGAATTTTTTTTAAAGCAAGATGCTTTCTCATAAAATCTAAGTATATACCTAAATTGAAATCTAAAGTATATGAATTAGTAGAAAAGGGTGGTAGTATAGTCCACATATAAATTCAGGTGTTTAAATTCTCTACTTAAATGTAAATCCACATATTCCGTCTTTATTTGTCCTTAGAAACAGGACAGTGATTTCACCAATCAATTAATAACAACACAAATTTTTTCAGCGGTGTTTCTGAATAAAAATAGTTCAGGTTTACTAGTTTGAAGTTCAGATTCAGGGAAAGGCAAAACAGATAAAGGGATAAAAAAGCTAAATTAGATTTTGGTGCAAAGTTACCTGATACTTCCTCCCTCCCCCCCCAAACCTGACAACATGTAGACTAATTATAACCCATTTTTCACCAATAAATTCTTTACTCCTGTCACTGTCCCAATAATGCAATACAACCTGTCTACATAATTCTTCAAAGGATAATAGCACTTTTTGTTTCACTTCATTTTTTGAAAATAAAGTTTTATTATCACTGACATTAAAGAAAAAAAGATATGATTAAATAGATAAATAAGTAGGTTATTATATGGATAAAGATTACTATAAACAACAATTATTAGAATTAGACAGATTGTGATCACTCTAATAATATTACTGCCCCCAACTCTCTACCGCCCCAAATTCAGTGTATCAGTTAGGAACCTTAACAAATAACCTAATGTAGCTTGTTTAGATGATAATGAGTATGTGTGTTTTAAGGAGGAAAAGGTGGAAGAGAATGAAATGTGTCATAATGTGGTATATTGAGACTGTTCAAGTATTGGCCAAGTATCTCCATTAGCAAATTTCTCACAACTACCCTGCTATACTAGTAGAAATACTAGTAATATAGTTTACCTTTATTCTCCAAATAGCTGCCCCTTCAATGAATATTATGCTTCAGGGAAGGCTGCTTCCTAAAAACTTTGTATATCTTAGTGACAGCCTTCAAAAAATGATCCAAAGTATCCCAACATTTAATCTTTCCAAATTATTCAATTTTCTTAGGTAAGAATAGTTTAAATTAGACTTCTTCATACCTGCAGATTGTCTTTTCCTGCCTCTTCTCTTGGATTCACTATCTTGGAGAGAATGTTTTGAAGCAACATTTAGAGATCTTGACTGCCCACTTGACTTTGTGGCAATGACTCTGAAGTTAGGCAAGTTAGGGCTATTTTCTGGTGTATTATTAGCACTTGTCCTGCCTCTGCGTTTTCTACGAGGACTAAGTAGTTCCACAAATACATCTGCTTGCAATGGACCATGACTGTGGCGAGTAGAACGACTGGCAATTCTTAAAGATTTAGTTACTGTAGGAGGAGCAGACTTTATCTTCCTTAGGCTTCTACTAGTAGTTTTAGAAGAAACAGATGTTTTGGGTGTACTCTGCTGACTCCTTGAAGTATATCTTCTAGGATCTTGTTGGCCACGACTTGAAAAAGAAGAGTTAAGTCTCCCTCTTGTTTTAATTGGCAATCTAACTTGTGGTCTTCCTCGTTTTGGTGGGCTATAAATATTGTTAGAAAACACAATTATTATATAGAGCAATATGAATGTACAATTACTTCTAGTCCCCTTGTTCTAGTATTCAGTCAATAAGTTCTACATATTACTTTTCTTTATTAATGAGACTTATCCTATGCTCAATTCTTTAAAATTGGAGCTAACAAATTTTTATGGAAATCTAAAATGTGCTTTCATATATTTCTTTGTAATGCAGATAATATTTATTATTTTCTTAGTGATTTCAGGATATCATCATGAAAATCAAATTCTAAATTGTGATAAACTACAATAAAATCTACAGGAGGACCAATAAATAGACTTAATCATGTTGATTAAAGAGTGATGAGCTAATCTTAAAATGCAAATCTTTTGTCTCCGTATTATCACTTTTCATTACCACAGTTTCGGCCAATAGCTGCCATTAAAGTAAGCCTTAAACCTGTTGTTCCTGAATACCAATCAAGAATCTCTTTGCCATCCTACTGGAAAATACAAAACTAGATTCAATCTTTTAATTGCCTTTAAGTTGTAGACAAGGATGAAATAACTCCATTAAGCCTCCATTTATCCATCTTCCCATATACCCAGACTTCTAGTTTAGCTAAAATATTTCCAAGAAGTTTCCAAATTCTTTATCACCTTTATGCTTAACACAATACTACCCTTATAAGCTACAGGGAATATGGCTCCTGCTAGTTGAAGCTATTTAAAAAACAATTTGTGCCTGGCCAGTGTGGCTCAGTAGTTGAGCATCGACCTATGAATCAGAAGGTCATGATTTGATTCTTGGTCAGGACACATGCCTGGGTTGCCCGCTTGAGCCTCAGTGGGGGGCATGCAGGAGGATCAACGATTGTCTCTCATCATTGATGTTTCTGTCTCTCTCTCCCTCTCCCTTCCTCTCTGAAATTAATAAAAATATATTCAAAACAACAATCCCCCGTCAAACAAAACAAAACAAAACAAAACAAAACAAAAAACTACTTGTTCCCTGGCTGGTGTGGCTCCCTTGGTTGGAGCATCATCCTGTACACCAGTAAGTGTCGGATTCGATTCCCGGTCAGGACACATACCCAGGTTGCAGATTTGATCCCCGATAGGAGTGCATGCAGGAAGCAATCGATCAATGTGTTTCCCTCACATGGATGTTTCTCTCTCTTTCCCTCTAAAAAAATCAACAAAATCTTAAACAACAACTTGTCTGAAACTGATGGGGTAGTTCTCTCAACTTAATCTCCTTGGATGGTGGCCTTTTTGTACGTTGTTAGTTCTAGGTTGCCCTTGTTTCACATTCACTTTTCTGATTCCACATGAATGGGGTTCAAATATTAAAAAGGGAGCAAGGTTTTAGGGACAAATAAGGAGAGACTGCCCCATAGCTGGCATAGTAGGAATAACCCGGCCCTAAACCCACTGATTAGGTGTGGGTGGCATAATTTGCAAGTTGCAGAACACTTGGTTTTGTGGTAGTATAGACTATTTCTGTGTGCTGATGTGGTAGGAGTATAAATAAATATAATGTGCTTCTGGCATCTCTCTCTCTCAGTCTCATTCTCTCTGTAGACTGCCAAGATCAACCAAAATTTGGGTATAGAGGCATTGGGAAGCTGCATCTATCTTCATCTTATGAATATCCTCTGGACTGTTTGTTTGCTACTTTAAACATAAAATTAAGTAAAATCAACCTTGAGGTGGGTCTGATTGCATTCTTGTCCAAACTTGAATTCATACTTGATTTTATGATCTGGCAAAGTTCACAAAGCTACTATACTCGCTTGGAAAACTTTGAATGTTTATAATACATAAAGCAAGGGTAATGTCAAACTACTATATTACTTTACATACTAGTTTTAAAAAAAATGATGGACCCCCACCACTCCATGTGTACTTGAGTAAAGAGATTGTCTGGTTAAGATTCATGAACCCTCCATTTTTACTGCATGTTAGGACTTACCTGATTTCTTCCTCTTCTTGGGAGTCATCTTCATCTTGTTCTATCTCATACTCTTCCTCCTCACTTTGACCCTCTTCATAGTCACCATCAACTTCATCGTCTTCACTTTCCATACTGTCTTCCATCTCTTCATCACTTTCCAAGGATGGTCTCTGTCTAGAGGAGAGTCTTCTAGAACGTTGCTTTGGCCGACACTCTGGACAAAACCAATCTCCTTCAGGCACAGTCTGAAAAGTCACATAATGTTCATTAACCATCTGTCATTCAAAATCTCAATGTTTCAATTATAATCTGAGAATTAGAAAAAGAAAAAATACCTTGAGCTTTGGTCGAACACAGTAAGTATGATGACCCCGATCACAGCCATCACAAAGTACCATGTTTTCAGCATCACCTTTCTTTCGGCAGATCTTACAACGAGCATTCAGTATAGACTTAGACCATATCACACTTCGATCCAAGGTGGAGAGGTGAAGAAAGACTTGGGATAGACTAGCAGAAGAAAGAAGCGACTCTCTCCAACGGTCCAGGACTGTTTTATAAGAACGCCCACTGTCACTGGCATCTTAAATGAAAATAGAAAGTGATTAAAATTTCTAGGCAAATCTTAGACATCTCCTAGAACTATTTTCTTGGTAGTTTAAACAGGATAAATTTTACAGTTCTTGTAATACCTAACAAAAATACCATGTTAATATTTAAAAAAAACACACCTCAGTTAAAGAAAATACTTGTTGAATCACATCTTGTTTATGTTAAATCTGTACATCAAATGGTTGGGGATTTCAACAGTTAAAAAAATAACTTCGGCAATGTGTTCTCATCTAATCTTTGTAGTAAATCTTGATCTAATTTAGAAAATTAGCTAGCCCAGCCTACGTGGCTCAGCAGTTGAGTGTTGACCTATGAGGGGCATGCCAGAGGCAGCCAATCAGTGATTCTCTCTCATCACTGATGTTTCTGTCTCTCCCTTTCCCTTCCTCTCTAAAGTCAATAAAAATGTATTAAAAAAAACCCCAAAAAAAACCTGGCTAAATATGGTTACAAGTCAGCTACTATTTATTTAACTCAAGGATGTTACTTCCTCATTTTCAGATAAAAGACTGCTCTCAGTTAAATATCAATCATACATGAAGTTTCCTTTGAGATGATAAAAATGTTCTAAAAATAGATAGCAATGGATGGCTGTACAATTGTGAATATACTAAAAATCACTGAATTGTACTTAAAAGAATGCTTTTAAAAAACGTATGTTTATTGATTTCAGAGAGGAAGGGAGAGGGAGAGACAGAAACATCAGTGATGAGAGAGAATCATTGATTGGCTGCCTCTGGCATGCCCCTCACTGAGGATCGAGCCCGCAACCCAGGCATGTGCCCAAACTGGGAATCAAACCATGACCTCCTAGTTCATAGGTCAATACTCAACCACTGAGCCATGCTAGCTGGGCAGGATAAATTTTAGATATGTGAATTATATCTCAATAGGCTGTTATTGAAAAATACCAATTATGTATAAATGCCAACTATATTGTCTTCTATCTCTAAGAAAATATTATTTTTAAAGTGAAATAAATAAAAAAATGTTAATACCCCCCAAAATAAACTTTCAGTACCAGTATTTATACAGAAACATTTGATACCTTCTGTCATTAACAAATCATCCTTTTGTCTTCTGGGTTAAAAAATGTATTAAGAATCATTTGATGCCATTAATCTAGCCAGTCTATCGTTTTACAATGGCATGTGTTTTCCAACTTTAATTATCTTCAATATTGCTACTACCTTAGTTTTCCTAAGACATTATACTTAATTATGAAGGGCCTACCACATCATGTGAAAATTTGCAAGGTATATAAAACTCCAAACATAGTTTGATCCTATCATGCCATATTTCCTATTATTATCCTCAAATAAAACCTTTGGGCAGTAGCATAATGGTTAAGAGCATGTGGAACTCCAGAGTCAGTCTGCCTTGAGGTGAGTACTAGCTCCCTCCTATGAGAGGTCGGGCAAGATACTTAACCCTTTTATCCCTCAGGTTCTTCAACAGTACTATGTGGACAGTATCTACCTCTGAGGGCTGTTGGGAAGATTAAACTAGATAATATACGTGAGACATGTAAACTGACTGTCACAGAGTAAATCTATTATCATTATTCCTGCATTATATTGTTCCTCCTATGTGCAGCACTTTAGAAGATAGGGAAAAAATCTATTCTATGGTCCCTACCTTTAAGAAATTTTTAATATAACTGGGAGTGTGAAGATATACACAACGAGTTCAAGTCATAAAACAACAGACCTATAAAACACTAGTGAGTCTTGAGCTCCTGTGTGACTCTGGGGCAGGGTGAGAAGACAGGACATGAAACCTAGGGCCCATCCAATGTAGTGAGTCCCCTCTAAAAAACTAGGACTCCAAAAGGGTATATTTTTAATGTGGAGAGGATAGCACAAAGAAAGAAAGAACTAGCAAGGAAATCTTCTCATTGGACATTGGAGTTGGGTAGAAAAGGGAAATAAAGATACCCTAAGAAGCCCGGTTGACCTGGTTGAGTATCGACCTATGAACAGGTCACGGTTCGGTGCCTGGTCAGGGCATATGCCGGGGTTGCGGGCTTGATCCCCAGGTGTAAGGCAGCCGATCAATGTTTCTCTCTCATCATTGATATTTCTCTCTCTCTCCCCCACTCTCCCTTCCTCTCTGAAAAAAAAAAAAAAAAAAAAAAAAAAAAAAGATACCCTAAGAATATATAACTATAAGCAGAGCCTTGACCAGGTTTAAAACCTGAAAAACCACAAGCTAAGATTTTACAATGGTTCAGGGTTGGCAGTGATCTCAGGTGAATGGTAGAAACAAGCACAAATCTTTGCAAATTTTCTCTGAAGAAATATCCATAAAGTTCTGAGGAATGAGAGCTAATAGTCAAAACCTACAAGGCTATACAGAAACAAAACACTATAAGCAAGAGCCAGCAGAATCTGACCCATAAAGACTTGAGATATTAGAATTACAAACAGAATATAAAATAGCTGTATAATATGTTTTAAGAAATAAACATTTGAAAACGTGAGTAAATAAGTAGTTTGAAAAAGTACCAGAACTTCTACAAATATGAGATTAATCACTCAATGGGAGAGGAAAAAAATGGGTGGTTCTAATGTCTCCTCAGACAAAGCTAAAGAGAAATATTAGTAAGGTGGGAAAAATGCAATACAGTTCATTTGACTTATTTCCACCCTCTCATTTTGTGCTTTCTTTTAAAAAATGTTTTAAAATTGATTTTTAGAGAGAGAGAGAAAGAGAGATAGAAACATCAATGATGAGAATCATTGATCCTATGCCTCATGAATGTCCCCCTGCTGGGGATCGAGCCCACAACCTGGGCACATGCCCTGACATGGAATTGAACGGGGACCTCCTGGTGCATGGGTCAACACTCAACAACTGAGCCACATGAGCCAGGCTCATATTGTGCTTTCCATTTATCTTGGTTTTTGATAGAAGGCTTCATGAAAAGTCTAGCCTGAGCGGGACATCTAAGGAAGGCGACAATAAAAACTGCTAATTCAAAGATCTTGAAGAAATCTTTCTGGATAAATCAGAGTGCATTGTTATCAGTAATGGCAAGAAATAAGCTTGCAGAGGCCAATGTGGAAGAGTTGAAGAAAAAGACAAATTCTGAAGATATTTTGAAACCTGAGGAGAAACCAAGATGGTGGCATAGGTAAACACCTAAACTGCTGCCTCGCACAACAATTTCAAAACTACAACTAAAAGACAAAACAGACATCATCCAGAACCACAGGAAGGCTGGCTGAGTGGAAAGTCTACAACTAGAAGGAAAGAGAAAAGCACACTGAGACTCAGAGGAGCTGCAGAAGCCAGAGGTACAGAGGTGCGTGCGCGCGGAGAGGGCTGGCAACTGAGTATGCCGCTGGCATTCTCAACCGGGAGGGAGACAAAAGCTCCCGACTGCTCTGAACTCCAGTTCCGGGCGAGACTCTGGGGAACCAATCTCATTCAGGGAGAAACTGGACTGTCTGGCAGTGGGCGAAACTCGAGGGCGGCTTTCTCTCAGAGGTGCTTGCAGCGATTACCGCGGGACACTGAGACACAGAGCCTACTAGGTCAGGGCTGATGGGAAGCCACTGCTGTCTGCTCCGCCCTGAGACTCCGCCCCATCCAAACTGAGCACAGAAGTTCTCCCAGCGTAGACACAGCTGACCTTCACAGCCAATTGGCCTGGAGGTCAATTCCTCCCAGTGATATCAACAACAAGCAAGGCTTAACTACAACAAGACTGTGCCCACAGCCCACAAAGGGCTGCACCAAGAGTGTCCACCTCAGGTAACTGGGGAGGCTGAGCCACTGGGCCCTATAGGACGCCTAGCACACAAAGCCATTCTATCAACTCAGGGAAGCAGCCAAAATGCAGAGACAAAGAAACAGGTCACAAATGAAAGAAATGGAGGAAAGCAAACGACTGGATATAGAGTTCAAAACCACGGTTATAAGGTTTTTCAAGAATTTTCTAGAAAAGGCCGATAAATTTAGCAAGACCCTCGAGGATATGAAAAAAGACCAACTAGAATTTAAGCATACACTGACTGAAATAAAAAACAATATACAGAGATCCAAGAGCCGACTAGAGCAGTGGTTCTCAATCTTTCTAATGCCTGGACCCTTTAATACAGTTCCTCATGTTGTGGTGACCCCCAACCATAAAATTATTTTCGTTGCTACTTCATAACTGTAATTTTGCTACTGTTAATGAATCGTAATGGAAATATCTGTGTTTTCCGATGGTCTTAGGCTCTACAGCAGCGGTTCTCAACCTGTGGGTCGCGACAGGTTGAAAATAATTGTTTCTTCTAGTACCTATTATTGAGACATAAACTATCTTGAGCCCTAGCTAGTTTGGATCAGTGGATAGAGCGTTGGCCTGCGGAGAGAAGGGTCCCGGACTTGATTCCAGTCAAGGGCATGTGCCCAGATTATAGGCTTGATCCCCAGTAGGGGGCATCCAGGAGATAGCCAATCAATGATTCTCTCTCATCATTGATGTTTCTATCTCTCTCCCTCTCCCTTCCTCTCTGAAATCAATAAAAATGTATTTAAAAAAAATCTATCTCGATATGATGAATTGTAAGTTAATTCAACATTTCAGAAAGACCACAGGGAAGTAGAGTATGACAGAAAATTGATTTGAAACTTGAAACACATTTTTCTAAAGACATATTGATTATGTTCCTTAATTACTAGTCCCTGAAAGCATATTAATTTCATAAATTGCTGACACATGATCCAGATAGTATTATTTCTATGATCCTAATAATAAATTATAGAACATTTCCTTATATATGTACCATTTAACACTTGGTATTTCTTTCTTTTTTAAAAAAATTTTTTTTCATTGACTTTAGAGAGGAAGGGAGAGGGAGAGAGAGATAGAAACATCAATGATGAGAAAGAATCTTTGATTGGCTGCTTCTGCATGCCCCCAACTTGGGATAGAGGCCACAACCTGGGTATGTGCCCTGAATGGGAATCAAACCGTGACCTCCTGGTTCATGGGTCGACTGATGCTCAACCACTGAGGCACACTGGCCGGGCAACATTTGGTATTTCTGATCTAGCACTTCTTATATAGTGTTCAGGTTAGTGATCCACATTATTAAACTGTACCCTTAATGGTGGAAATTTAAGTAGCTTCTTTGGGGTTTTGTTTTTAAAAAATAACAAAAAATTTATGTACAATCTTTGATTCTTCAGAGTCTGGCTAATCATAGGTTGTGGTAATCTTACTTCTGATTAAGGTTTCACAAAGAAGATACTGACAGAAATAGTTAAAAAGACATTTATTAAATGATAAATATCTAGAATAAAATTTTAAAAATAGTATTTAAGAATTATTTTAAAAATAAATCTCACCTGAAAGAATTCATGTATTAAAATGAAAATACAATCTCAAATTTTTCAAATCAATTAATTTCATTATGTTAGCCCATGAAGTTCTATTAATTAAGGGCCAATTTCAAAATAATTTAAAAGATAACTAATATTTTGAATTAAAAACAGATACTTACCAAGTGGAGCTTTGAGAAAACGCCGCTCAATGCCCTGCTCTATTTGAAAGAGTGCCATTGCCAGATAATGAACCACGTTGCTCACTGATTGCGGTGTACTTGCATTCGTTGAGACAGTACTTGGAGTTTCTGTTTTTATGCCCAAAAGTCTACAATTAAAAAAACAATGAAGAGTTTATGGTACTTAAAAACACTATTAGGTGAAACTTGAGTACACTCATTCATCCAAATGCTTGCTTACACCTTTGTAAGAAATAGTTTCCTCAATCTCAAGGAGCTCTAATAAAATAGTAGGAAAGGGAGATAAATACATGAATCAAGAGCTAAACGATATGTCGTTATTGAAGGGGTCAGAGGGCAAATATTTGGAGGAGGGGAGATGACGAGACAAGGCAAAGGGAAAAGGCTTTAAAGAGGTGACATTGTGTTGGCCCTTAAAGAATAAGTATCTCAGGCAGCTTATCTCTATTTCTCTTGCTTCAACTTTTACTGGGTAGGACTCTATAGCTGTCTCCTAACTACTTAAGATTAGTCTCCAATCTTACTCCCTTTGCAATAAATCTCCATGCTGCAGCTAAAATGGTCATTTAAAAGGACAAATCCATTCACTCAAAGTCTTTGGTTTACCCTCCCAATATCACATCTTCCCCATATTTAGGTCTGAGGTTTGAATTTATTTCTTCTAGCATTTTCTTTGCTGCTTTCCATGTTCTACCAAGACAAACAGCCCTCCTATGAACTACATTTGCACTGGGTATTTACTTCACCCTGTTCCATAATTACTAGCTTAATGTCTGTCTACCATTTCCTTCTACACAATAAACTCCTTAAAGGATGTACTATAGAAAATAACTCCAAAAAAGTAAAAGTATCTATCTATTGATATAGAGGTACAGGTTCTGATTATTAGTTCAAATAATATTTAAGTTTAGCACAATTTACTATATTTTCCTACAGAAAAAAAAGGAAGTGTAGAATTACTTTCTGAAATTAATAAAAACATTTAAGTTTAGATTTTTAAAAACTTGGATAAATTATCTTAAAAAAATAAACTTTAATGTGGGAATTTCCAGGGACCTTTTATTTTATTTATTTATTGAAAAATATATACTTATATTGATTTCAGAGAGGAAGGAAGTGGGAGAGAGAAACATCAATGATGAGAGAGAATCATTGATTGGCTGCCTCCTGCATGCCCCCTACTGGGGATTGTACTCGGCAACCTAGGCATGTGCCCTGACCAGGAATTAAACCTGGTTCATAGATTGACACTCAACCACTGAGCCACTCTGGCTGAGCTAAATTATTATCTTAGGTTGTCTTTTGGTTGCATCAGTACAAAGTAGAATAACAAGTACCTGAAGTTTAAGCAAAATCATCATTTCAGTGGTTATCAGTATTAAAGTCCTCACAATAAGGTTTTAAAACAATTTTTTTGAAGAAAAAGAAACATTTACATTAGAAAAAACATAAGAGTGGCAAGGAAAAGTGATGGTTACTTTAAAAAATTCTTTTTGTACCTGTCTTTTACTATGACTTTTGCTTGCTCATCAATTTCCATGTCTTCAACATTTTCATTCACAGTTTTAATTATCCCATTTTCCTTGTTTTCTTCAATTAACAGCTCATACCGTCCATTTTCTAATGCTGATCTCCAGATGTGTCGATCTGTAACCTGTAACAAAACTCAAATTACTAACCCTGAAAACTGGCATATGTTGTTACTAAGGAGTATGAGTTTTAATGTACATATGAAAAACTCATGAATGTTCTAGAACAGATTGTGAATCAAAAAGGGATCTAAAAATAAGATTACTAAGTGGTCAAAATGAAATTCATATCATTCACAGATGGAAGCTTTAGTACCTTACTCTCTATTTAGGAAAATCATAAACAATTCTAAGATTGGTCACCTGATAGTAGCAAAAAAGTGACAGATGATAGCAAAGCAATGAATAGAACACACATACCAAACATGAATTACTTACAGATTTTAAAAAGGTAACAAAGAAACCAATAAACAAACCAGACTCAGCAGAGCAGGCAGGAGCTGGTCAAGGAAGAAGAAAATATCCTTACACATTTCAACATCTTGGATGAAAATACCATATAATAGATATTTTAAAAATACTAAAAATTAATGTTAAAAAGGTCAGTTATGGTCACTAAATTCGGTGTAAGAAAGCTGATAGTCATATAGCATAATTAAGAAAGATTTATATCCACACATAAACATTCTGATACAGGGGAATAACAGACTTAGTTTTTATAGAAAATGTATCACTCTGGTATTCAAAACACACATGGGTTGCCTATAGCAAAGAAATGAACAAATATGACCAAAATTTTGGTAATTTGATAAACTAAAAATGGGAACAGGTACAAACCTTTATTGCTCCTAATGTTCCTTGGTAGATTCTGTCTTCAATATCCAGAAGAAAATCTCTCAGCCTCAATTCAAGCTGCCTCTCTGCAGACATCTGAGATGGATCATATGCATTGGAAGCTCTTCCCCGAGTATACGTAGGTTTGCTATCAATTTGAGGTTTGTCTGAAATAGTTATCCAATACTTTATTATGATTTCCTTATTAAAAAATATAATCACCCCATGTAACTGTTATGATCATGAGATAATGGATATAAAAACCCTTAGTAAATCCTCAAGTGCAATAAAAAAAAGGAGAGGGGGAGAAAATGTTTGCATATCGTATATCTGAAAAGGAACTTGAATCTAGGATATACATAAAAAACTCATAATAAAAAGACAATTAATCCAATTAAAAATGGTCAAATGATCTAAATAGACTTTTCTTTAAGGAAGATACATAAATGGCCAATCAGACCATGATATAATGCTCTACATCATTACCCATTCAGGAAATGAATGTCGAAAATAAAATGAAGTATCACTTCACTGTAGGATGGCTAGAATAAAAAAGTCAGATAATAACAAGTGTTGGCAAAGATGTGGAAAAATCTTAACCCTCATACTCTGTTGGCAGAAATATAAAATGGTGTAGCCACTTTGGGAAACAGTTTGGTACTTCCTCAAATGATTAAACAGAATTACCATATGGCCCATTAATTTCACTCTTAGGTATATACCCAAGAAAAATGAAAACATATGTCAACACAAAAACTTGTATGCAAATGTTTATAGTAGCATTATTTAAAATAGCCAAAAGATGGAAACAACAGAAATGTCCATCAGCTAACATGGATAAAAAAAAAAAAGTGATATACAATGGAACATTATTTGGCCATAAAAAGGAATGAATGCTGATACATGCTACTACTTAGATGAATCTTGAAAACATTATGCTAAGTGAAAGAAGTCAGCCACAAAAGACCATATGTTACACAATGCCATTCATATAAAATGTTTAGACAGGGATATTTATAGAGACAGAAAATAAACTTGTGGTTCTTAGGTCTATTGGGTGGCGGGTAGTAGCTAAAGCGTATGGTGTTTCTTTATAAGGTGATGAAATGTTCTAAAATTAACCATGTGATGATGGTTGTGCATGTTGGTGAATATACTATACAACCACTGAAGTGAATATTTTTAACGGGTGAATTGTATGGTGTATGAATTAAATCTAATAAAGCTGTTAAAAAAAGAATCGTGAGCCACAGTTTTTAATCCTGAAGAGAACTAAAGTAGTGATGGTCACTCTGGCTGGTTTTGCTCAGTGGTTAGAGTGTTGGCCTGTGGACCAAAGGGTCAAGGGTTCCCAGTCAAGGGCACATACTTCGGTTTTGGGTTTACTCCCCACCCCTGATCTTGCTGTATGCAGGAGGCAACCAATCAATGTGTCTCTCATGTCTATGTTTCTCTCTCTCTACCTCCCCCACTTCTATTCCCTTCCACTCTGTCTGAAAATCAATGGGAAAAATATTCTCGGGTGAGGATTAAAAAAATAAAAATAAAGTAGTGATGGTAATATGCCCCCAAATTTAAGAGTACACTACCTAGAGAATCTCATTTAGAAATATAAAAATTATACCTAGCCCTGGCCAGGTGGCTCAGTTGACTGGAGCATGTTGCAGGTTTGATTCTCGGTCAGGGCACATACCTAGGTTTCAGGTTCGATCCTCAGTTGGGGCACATATAGGAGGCGGCTGATCAATGTTTCTCTCTCTCTCTCTCTCCCTCTCCCCCCAATAAAAACATACTTGGGTGAGGATTAAAAAAACAAAACAAAAACAAAAACTTATATCTAAAAATGTTTTACTGCTATTACAAATGAAACCCAGTGGAATCTAGAGAACCTTGTTTCCCTAACTCGCAAACACTTTCAAAATGATAGCATGGTCCAAATGAAAGATAAGGTGTTTCAATATAGCTCTAATAATTTGAAAAATGTTTAATCCTGAATCAGAGTTTTATGAGGAGAGAAAAATAAAGGCAATAGTTTTCACTGAAAATTTACCTGAAAAATGGAATTTCTCTTCAGAAAAACGGGCTAGCTGTGCACATATTCTGCTTTTCTCTTGTAACAAAGTTTCTTTTAAGGCACTTTCTCTATGTCCTCTAGAATTAAGAGCTTCGATAAGCTGGTCTAGCTGTTCACAAGAACTGTAAAAGCACCACCGATTTGGCTTATGCACTGGTTTTGGCAGTTGCATAGAATCATCACATGGATCTTGGTCAATGTTGGAGGTAGATTCAGACATCAAAGACTCTCCAGTTTTAGTGGATACCTGAGCATTTTGAAATTGTACATTATTCTGAAATGATGAAGGTCTAGGCAACAGCATGTCTTCAGTGAGACCAGAATAATCCTCTTCAATAAACAATCCAGGAATAGAAGGGAAAATCCAATATCGCCTATACATTCGGTCACGTCCCAAGGGAAAGATATTGGTGCATGCTATGGCACTTTGGATTTTTTCTAAGAGCTCTTTCTCTTTTTGTTGGTGTTCCTGTTTTAAAGCTTCTTCATCAGCAGTAAGAGGCTCTCTTGTTAAACAGTTGATCTTTTCTTGTCTTGTAAATTCTTTAAATCCATTTTGTCCCCTTTTCCCTAGAGTTGAAGTAACATTTGATCACTATCATATTTTAAACTTTCATTAGAAAAATAAGATATAAGGCTACCCCAAGTTACTATGCTATGAACTGAAATATATGCCCCAAAATCCATGGGTTGCAATCCTAAATCCCTATGCTACTGCTTCTGGAAATAGGTCCTTTAAGGAAATAATTAAGGTGAAATGAGGTCCTAAGGGTGGGAGCCTTATAGGAAGAGGAAGAGAGACCAGAGCATTCACGTTCTTCGCTGTGAGTAGGGAGGAAAGGCTGTGTGAGGACAGTAAGAAAGTGATATCCTCTAAGCTGGGGAGAGAAGCCTCACAAGAAATCAACCCTGCTTGCACTTTGATCTTGTACTTCCAGCCTCCAGAACTGTGAGAAAATAAATTCCTGTTGTTTAAGCCACCTGGTCTGTGGTACTTTGTTATGGCAGCACTAATAGACAAATACACTATGTTAATAAAAAATTGGTATAGTTAAATATAAAAAGACACACAAATATCTGTGATATCAATAACTGGAAAGTCTGGCAGAATTTATTATTCTGCAATATATATTCAGTCCTTCCTCTAAGGCAGGAGTAAGCAAATTACTTTTAAAAAGGACTAGATAATACATATTTTAAGCTTTATGGGCCATATTGTTTCTGTCACAGCTACTCAACTCTGCCATTGCAGCATGAAAGCAACCACAGTCATTATGTACATGAATGAGCATGGCTGTGTTCAATAAAACTTTATGTATAATCACTGAAATCTGAATTTCATATAAATTTCACGTTAAAAAATTTTCTTTTTTTAAAAACAGAGGGCAGGGCAAATTTGGCCAATGGGCTGTAATTTACTAACCACTGTATTCAAGTAAGGGAACCCTTAACTTTTAGTTGGGTACCCCCAGCAAGCCAAAGGAAGGACAATATTTCCCAGACCCTCTTTCCCCAGTAGGCATGACTACATGAGAAACATCTGGTGAAATAAATGGGGGAACAGAAGCATTACATGTAACTTCAGAGTCGTGCTTCTCTTTCTTTTTTCCCTCTTCCAACTAGCCAAAATGGAGACATGATGATAAATGCTTTTTGAACATAAGGATAGAAGCACCAACAAGACAGAAAGAGCCTGAATTCCTGGTAACCTGCCTGGCATTAATAATGTATTAAAGAACTGAACTTATCTCCTATTCCAGTCACTGTCAAATTACTTAAATGGTTGGGGAGTATGTTTTTTTCTACTTTTTTTTCCTTGAAAGAGTTTGTATAAAATTGAAATTATCTGCTTTAAAACTGGCAGAATTCACCTATAAAATTGTCCAGGAATGATGTTTTCTTTGTTGGAAGACTTTTAAAACTAATTCTAAATCTTTAATGGTTTAGAACCATTCACATAATCCATTAATCCATTTTTATAATTTACATTATTCAACTTATTGCCATAAAATTAGACACAGAAAATCAATTTCAAAAAAGGTTTGTCTAGCCCTGCTGGCGTGGCTCAGTGGTTGAGCGTCACACCTATGAACCAGGAGGTCACTGGTTCGATTCCCAGTCAGGCACATGCATGGGGTGTGGGCTCACTCCCCAGTGTAGGGCGTGCAGGAGGCAGCCGATCAATGATTCTCTCTCATCATTGATGTTTCTATCTCTCTCTCCCTCTCCCTTCCTCTCTGAAATCAATAAAAATATATATTAAAAAAAGGTTTGTCTAGTTTGTGTCTTTTTCAAAGAACAAACTTTTGGCTTTGTTGTTCTTTTCTATTATAGTCTTATTTTCTATTTCTACTCATATCTGTTGTTTCCTTGTATTTGGGGGGATTATTCTATTTTCTACTTCTAACTTCTTAAATAAATGCATACCTCAATTTGCCTTTCTTGATTCCTAATATGCATTAAAGCTATAAATGTTCACCAAAGTAGAGGGACTACATCAAACAAATGTTAACATGCAGCACTGATTAGTTTGAAATATTTTCTAGTTTCCATTATGGTTTCTCCTCTGATACATTGCTTGGAAATATGTTTTAAAACGCTCATCATATGAGCATTTTGAATTTCTAAATCAATTGGACTGCAATCAGGAAATATAACCTCCATGATATAGGAAATTTTCTGTAATAACCGTTTAGAAAATAATGTAGAAAAAAATAGCATCCAAATTATAGGCACAGAATAAACTTAAGGATTAAGTTGTCAAATGAGGATGGTTAAAGACCCTCAGAAGTAATTTGTATCAATAACTTTCAAAAATGTATTTCCTTTGATCCAGGAGTTTATGAAATTATTTTAAGGCAGCAGAGATTTCCATTCTCAGAAATATGACACCAATTACAAGCATTATTGATCTTTGTATCTCTATTAACTAAGAGGCATTCAATGAATGTTGAATGGGTACATTATAGACAAATCATTTAACAAAAAACTCAACAAAACTTACTGACTAACCAAAAGTAGAAGTTATGAGAAATTGACCTATTAAAGAGATAGGTATATTGTCTTTTTTCCCTAAAGTATAAATGACATATAAATAAAGACCTAATCATAAATATACTAATGTAACTTCATAACCATTTTATTACAAAATGGTTACCGCTATGAGTTGGGCACTTAAAAAACAAACACACCTTGGAATCACAAATGGAAGTAATCTAATACATAAGTCAGAATAGCTGAATTAACAAAGTGCCTTATCAATTAAAAACAAGTAAGCATGTCCATAAGAAATTTCTGTATTACCCCTTCTGCTTCTTTTATGTGATCCTGGGTCATCTTCATCTTCAGTGACTGTATCTTGATCTAGTTCTTTTTGCTCTATTTCTTTGCTGTCAGTGCTAGTATCAAAATCTTCTCTTTCTTCCTCCCTTCAGGATAAAAACAAAGTTTATATTCATTAGTGAATATATAATTCCATTCATAAAGGACTTATTGCCGGCCTACAAAGTGTGCTTATGAAGTAGTAGACAAGATGACACAGAGTTTATAGACTTGTAAAGAAAACATAAACCATTGTTAAAATATGTAGTAAGTACTAAAAAAAGGTGCTATGGAAGCATTTAAAGGAGAACCAGATGTAGTCTCAGGGATCAAGAAAGGCTTGCTTGAAGAAGTGACATTTAAACTGAAAGACTAAAAACAAACAACAACAACAAAAAACCTGGAAAGACTACAGAGACTGAGGAGGAGTGAGATGGCAGAAAAAAAAAAATCTCCATTTCTAGTAGAGGTGATAATATGTGCAAAGGCTGAAGGGAACAGGAAAGAGCATATAATTTCAAGAATGTAAAACAACAAAAAGAGAAAAAAAGAATGTAAAACAAAAAGAATACAAGATATGGGTAAGAAAAAGGCAGGGTTAGATCATACTAGATCTTGTAGGCATTATTCAAAAATCAATGGTAAAAAAAGAGAGAAAAAAAGCAATGGTGAAAAGGTAGAAGAGTTTAGTAAAGGGAAATGATATGACTAGAAAAGCACTTTGGTTGCTACATGGAAAATTATCTGGCAGAACAGAAGAGGGGAGACCAGTAAAGTGGCCACTATAATAGTCTAGGTAGTTGTCTGGGAGGTGATGGTGGCTCAGAGTAGAAAGTAGATAGACAAATAGTGGAGGAGAAAGGTAGACAAATTTCAGACATAAGTAGACAGAATGAACACTATATGGATGTTTTGTCTAATCCATTCTATTGTTCAAATTAAAACTAAAATTGTATGAACTTTGAAATAAATTCCATTTATGTTCTATATGCAAAGCGAGGTTTGTAAACTCAAATGTATTCAGAAGCGAGAGAGATAATGTATGAATGAGGCTAAGTGAGTATAAAATATGAAGTTGTGGGGTCTATAACATGTTTATTTTCTTGAAAGACAAAAACCCATGATCATATCAATAGACGGGGAAAAAGCATTCAACAAAATCCAATACCCAATTTTGATAAAAACTCTCAACAAAGTGGGAATAGAGGGAGCATATCTCAACATGATAAAGGCCATATACGACAAACCTACACGGGCAAAAACTAAAACCATTTCCCCTAAGAACAAGAACAAGCAGGGATGTCTGCTTTTACCACTCTTGTTCCAACATAGTACTGAAGTCCTAGCTACAGCGATCAGACATGGAAGAAATAAAAAGCATCTAAATTGGAAAGGAGGAAGTAAAACTGTCATTAATTGCAGATAACATGATATTATACATAGAAAATCCTACAGACTCCCCAAAAAAACTATTAGATTTAATATATGAATTTGGCAATGTAGCAGGATACAAAACCAACACCCAAAAATCGATGGCTTTTTTACACAACAATAAATTCTCAGAAAGATAAACTAAACAAGCAATCTCATTTACCATTGCAACAACAACAACAAAAATTAAAATACTTAGGAATAAACTTAACCAAGGAGGCAAAAGACCTGTTCTTGGAAAACTACAGGACATTGGAAAAAGAGATAAAAGAAGATATAAACAAGTGGAAGAATATACCATGTTCATGGGTGGTAGAATTAACATCATTAAAATGTCCATACTACCCAAGGCAATCTACAGATTCAATGCAATCCCCATTAAAATACCAACAGCATATTTCACAGGTCTAGAACAAATACTCCAAAAATTTATATGGAACCAAAAAAGAATCCAAATAGCTGCAACAATCTTGAGAAAGAAGAACAAAGTTGGAGGAATCACAATACCAGATTTCAAGTTATACTACAAAGCCACCATAATCAAAACTGTCTGGTACTGGCATAAGAGCAGGTATACAGATCAATGGAACAGAACAGAGAACCCAGAAATCAACCCAAGCCATTATGCTCAATTAATATTTGACAAAGGAGGCAAGAGCATACCATGGAGTCAAGACAGTCTCTTCAATAAATGATGTTGGGAAAATTGGACAAGTACATGTTTATTTTCTTTAAAAAAACCCTGAGATATCACAAGGAAAAAAATTTGTAACTATGTGAGGTGATTAATATTAATTAAACTTACTGTGGTAATAATGTAACAATACTATATGCATGTATTAAGTCATTTTGTTGTACACATTAAACTAATATAATGCTACATGTCAGTTATCCTATCTAATAAAGGGGGAATATGTTAATTGGCCCTCACACCTACGCAAAGATGGCGGTGCCCACCGCCAATAAGGAGGGAGTATGCTAATTGACTGCCCACCCTCAAAAATGGCTGTGCCCGCAGCCAATAAGGAGGGAATATGCTAATTGACTTCCACGCCCTCAAAGATGGCGGTGCCCACAGCCACAAGATGGTGGCGCCCAGTTCCCTCAGCCCCATTGGGGCAGCAGGCGCGCGGCAAGGCCGGGCCTGCACGTCTGCATCTGGAGTCCCCCAGTCCCCTTGGCCCTGCAGCCGCCCAGGGCCCGCTCGAGGTGCAGGCAAGCCTCGGATGGCAGCTGCCCAGCCGCCCAGGGCCACCTGAGGCTCAGGTAACCAGGGCTGGCCAAGGCTTATGCTGCCGGCAGTGGCAGCAGCAGAGGTGTGATGGGGCTTCGCCTTCCCCTGATCGCCAGGTCACCTCCCGCCCTGAGGGCTCCCGGACTGTGAGAGGGGGCAGGCTGGGCTGAGGGAACCCCCTCCAGTGCATGATTTTCATGCACCGGGCCTCTAGTATTTTAATATAACTGGAAAAAGTTTATAAAATGTAAAAAAATTGAGATATAATTCACATACCATAAAAATCACATTTTTAAAGTACAAGATTCACTGGTTTTAGTATATTCACATGGTTGTATAATCATTACCCTGATTTAATTCCAAAACATTTTCATTATCTCCAAAGACAAACCCTGTAGTAATCACTTTCCATTTTCTCTTCCCCACTGCCCCTGGTAACCACTCATCTACTTTCTGCTATGAATTTGTCTATTCTGGACTTTTCACATAAATACAATCATACACTACATGGCCTATTAGGATTAGCTTCTTTCACCTGCATTACATTTTCAAATTTCATCAACATTGTAGCATATAACAGGGTACTATTCCTTTTTATTGCTGAACTAGAGGCCCAGTGCATGAAATTCATGCACGGGTAGGGTCCCTAGGCCTGGCCGGCAATCAAGGCCCATCAGGTTCCCCTGCCTTCTCCTTCCCTAGCCACCCGAGCTGCCACTGCGCAGTTCCCCCCACCTCCTCCTTTCCTTCCTCCCTCAGTGCTCCGCCACTGCTGGTCGTCCACCATGTTCTGCACCACCCCCTGGTGGTCAGTGCATGTCATAGCGAGTTATCAAACTCCCATTCTCCATTGAACTCCAGAGGGGACATTTTGCCTATTAGCCTTTTGTATCTTACCTTATAATAGAGAAACATGCAAATTGACTGCACCTCCGCTATGCCCATGATTGGGCCGGCAGGAGGCTGGGGGCGGGACTCCGGGTGGCATATCCGCCGTTGAGAAGTTCAAGATGGCGGTGCCAAGTGGCCGGGCCCATGCCGCCGCTCCCGGGGGTGCCTGGGGCGATCGGCACCCCGGGGGTGTGTGGCAGGGCCCATAGGCACCCCGGGGGGGCGTGGCCGGGCCCATGCCGCCGCTCCCGGGGGTGCCTGAAGCGATCGGCACCCCGGGGGGGGGCGTGGCCGGGCCCATGCCTCCGCTCCCGGGGGTGCCTGGGGCGATCGGCACCCCGGGGGACGTGGCCGGGCCCATCGGCACCCCGGGGGGGCGTAGCTGGGCCCATTCAGCCGCTCCCGGGGGGTGCCTGGGGCGATCGGCCACCTAGGGGGGCGTGTCCGGGCCCCTCCCGCCCCTCCCGGGGGTCCCGGGGTTGATCGTCCACCTGGGAGGGCGTGGCCCTGCCCCTCCCGCCCCTCCCGGGGGTCCCGGGGTCGATCGGCCCCTCCCGGGAGTCCCGGGGGCCGAGGCTTTCCGGGCCTTGGGCACCAGCGGGGAGCCTGCACCGATCGCAGGAAACCACTGGGGGTCGGCTCCTGTGATCGGTAGCAGGGACGCTGGGTGCGGCGAGCCCAAGGCCGGGAAAGCCTGGGGCGGAGGCTTTCCCGGCCTTGGGCACCAGTGGGCAGCCTGCACGGATCGCAGGAAACCACTGGGGGTCGGCTCCTGCGATCCTTAGCAAGGATGTTGGGTGCCGCCGAGCCCAAGGCCACCGCCCGGGGCCAAGCCCCGACCCTGAAAAAGGCAGAAGGCGGTGGCCACAGCCAAGGCCTGGGTCCCTGGTGCCGGCAGAAAACTGGTGCAGGCAGCCAGGTGAATGAAGGTCTATTGCACGAATCTTTGTGCAAACGGGCTACTAGTATATAGATAACATTTGCTGTATGGATATACCACAGTAAGGATATATCATTTTAATTATATATCATTTGTCATCAATTGATAGACATTTGGGTTGTAACCATTTTTATGGCTATTAAGAATAATGTTGCTATGCCCTGGCCAGTGTGGCTCAGTTGGTTGAGCATCGTCCCATGCACTGAGAGGTTGCTGGTTCGATTTCCAGTTAGGGCACTTATCCTGTGCCAGAGGCAACCAATCAATGTGTCTCCCTCACTCTCCCTCCCCCCTTCCTCTCTCTAAAGGGGAGGGAGGGGGGGTGAGAGAGAGAGAAACATTGATGAGAGAGACACATCCATTGGTTGACTCCTGAACATACACTGACTGGGTTGGGGATCAACATGCAAGCCAGGTACGTGCTCCTGACCAGGAATTGAACCCTGGTGTGCAGGCCAACACTAAATACTGAGCCATGCTGGCCAGGGCAAGAGTTTCAATTTTTTCCATTTCCTCACCAACACTTGTTATTGTCTCTCATTTGGATTATAGCCATCCTAGTGAGTGGCAAGTATATCTCAATGTGATTTTGATAATACACATTTCCCTACTGACTAATGATGTTGAGCATCTTTTCATGGGCTTCTTGTGTATCTTCTTTGGAGAAATGCCTATTCAAATCCTTTGTCAATTTTTTAATTGGGTTGTCTTTTTATTGTTGAGTTGTATGAGTACTTATCTATTCTGGATATTAGACCACTATCAAATATATGATTTGCATATTTTTTTTTCCCCACTCACTGGATTGTCTTTTTTACTTTTTAAAAAAATCCTCACCTGAGGATATGCTTTTCATTAATTCTGGGGGGGCAGGGGGGAGGGAGTGGGAGAGAGAGAGACAGAGACAGAGATAGAGACATGTGAGAGAGAAACATCGATGAGTTGCCTTCTATTCATGCCCTGACCAGAGTTCAAATCCACAATCTAGGTATATGCCCTGACTGGGAAAATTAAACCCAAGACCCTTTGGTGCTCTGGACAACATTGTAACCAATTGAGCCACACCAGCCAGGGCTCTATTCACTTTCTTGACAGTGTTCTTTAAAGTATAAAAGTTTTTAATTTTGATGAAGTCCAAGTATCTATTTTTTCTTTGGTTGCTTGTGCTTAAGGTGTCATATCTATTAACTTTCTTAAGGCATCCAAATTCAACTGATGGACATATAAAATATAGCCATTTCAAGTTTGTGACCTATGATCTTCAGGCTTAATAGGTATTTTTTACAGATAAGTATAATCAAGTCAGTACTAATTTTGAAACACTGAGATTTTTAAAACATTCCTTGCAGATTTTGTAAATAAAAAATTAGTTCTGCTAAATTTGATTATGGTTTGGCATCTACAATATGGAAAAATTCCCACTTGTCTTCATAGCCAATCTTCATCCCAAATATTTTATGCAATAAAATACTTAGGTAGTCACTAAATTACCTAAGGTGCTTTCATCCTTTCTCTATACCTTCTATCAAAACCTCCAATCTCATCCCTAATCCTCAACAGGCTCAGAGAAGCTCTGTGAAACACAGTGTACAACTGTGATGATGTTGGTGGTGGAGTGGGGGACTTACTACTATTGCTAGAAATATATTACTGATTAAAAATAGCCTATTAAAAGTTTTCTGGGAAATTTTAATTAGTAATATTATTTCTATGAGAAGATGAGAAATGAGCTTCATATTTTTCCATTGATTCTTTAGAGAGAGTGGAAGGGAGGGGAAGAGACAGAGAGAGAGAGAGAAACATTGATGTGTTTCGTTGCCTCGACCAGGGCTGAGGGGTGAGCCACCAGGGCCAGAGATAAAACCTGCAACCAAGGTATGTGCCCTTGACCAGAATCGAACCCCAGACCCTTCAGTCCATAGGCCAATGCTCTATCAACTGAGCCGAACTGACGAGAGCCCTGGAAGCACTTTTAAACACAATACATGGACTGATGCCATTTTGGTCTCAACCTTTTGCTCACAGATGTAACAATGAATTTATAATTCTTAAAAAAAACCAAAAACACACACACACAAAACAAGACCAAGATGGCGGCATAGGTAAACGCCTGTGCTCACTGCCTCCCACAACCACATAAAAATTACACCTAAAATACAAAACAACCATCATCCAGACCCACTGGAAAGATGGCTGAATGGAAGTCCTACAACTAGAGAGGTAAAGAAGAAAGCACACCAAGACTGGTTGGAGGTGCGGAGGCACGGACGGGCTGGTCTGGCACCAACGTGTTCCGCTTTTTTAGTTGGGAGGGACATGGTTTCTGCGGAGGCCAGAGGCTGCCCGGAGGAGCAAGGGATTGCAGCCCCACACCAGCCCCCAGCCCAGGCTTCCAGTGCTGGGAAGAGAAGTCCTCGTAACTATGGCTGTAAAAACCAGTGTGGATTGGGGCTCAGAGACAGAGGCTGCTGGAGACCTAGCTGTTCCTCTTAAAAGGCCGGCACCACAAACTCAACCTACAAGGTTCTGCTTTCTCTGAGCTCCAGTATCAGGGTGAGGCTTTGGGGGACACAGACACATATGAGGAGGAACTGGACTGTCTGGCATTGGGGCAGGAACTCGGGGTCAGCTTTCTCCCAGAAGGAGGTGCTCCCTGGGCTAACTGGCAGCCATTTCTGTCTGCTCTGCTCTGGTGATTCACTGAGACCCTGCCCCACCTAATTTACAACCCCAACAAAGCTGTGTGCAGTGGCTTTTGCATATGAATGGCCTATCCTTGCTCAGGCTAAAATCTGTCAAACAAGCTGCAGCTGGGTCAGGAAGCCCCAAACCTCTCAATAAAAGGCCCAAGACCCAGCACCAGAACCAGCCTGCCTTGCTCCACAGCTGGGCCTCATCTGGGCACTTCCAAACCTGATACAAAGAAGAGGAATCTTTAGATCTCTCTGTAGCTCCTGCTGGATGGCCCCAGGCAGTGGCTGACTTTGCACCTCCCTGGAGACCAAGAGTCAGTGTACCCAGTGGTCAGTGTGAAATCATACCAGATTACAACTCTTCACCTCCATAAGCGACACACTCAAGGGGCAGACTCAGTGAGCACCAAAGCCCCATTGAAGCAAGTCCTGCTCCATAGGGGTGTCTCCTGCACAGCAGTTCTCCCATTGTAGACACAACTGTTCCTCACAGCCAATTGGCCTGGAGGTCAATTCCTCCCAGTGACACCAACAGCAATCAAGGCTCACTTACAACAAGATTGTGCTCATAGCCCACACAGGGATGCACCTAGTGTGCCTAGCTCAGGTGACTGGGGAGGCTGAGGCACTGGGACCTATAGGACACCTACTACACAAGGCCATGCTACCAACTTCAGGAGACATAGCAGCTCTAACCAATACACAGAAACAAACACAGGGAAGCAGCCATAATGAAGAGACAAAGAAGCATGTCATAAATGAAAGAAACGAAGAAAGCAAACTACTGGAGTTCAAAACCACACTTATAAGGTTACTCAAGAATCTTCTACAAACCTCCAAGGGACTTAGTGAGACCTTTTAAGAATCTCAGTGAGAATGCCAAAAAATGGAAAAGGACTAGTCAGAAATTAAGCATACACTGACTGAAATAAAGAATAATATACAGAGATTCAACAGTAGACTAGAGGATCCGGAGAATCAAATCAATGATTTGAAATATAAGGAAGCAAAAGACATCCAACCAGAAGAGTAAAGAGAAAAAAGATTCCAAAAATATGAAGACAGTGTAAGGATCCTCTGGGACAACTTCAAGCGTACCAACATTCCCATTATGGAGGTGCCAGAGGAAGAGAGAGAGCAAGATATTGAAAACCTATTTGAAGAAATAATGACAGAAAACTTCCCCTACTTGGTGAAAGAAATAGACTTACAAGTCCAGGAAGCACAGAGAACCCCAAACAAGAGGATCCCAAAGAGGACTACACCAAGACATATCATAATTAAAATGCCAAGGGCTAAAGACAAAGAGAGAATCTTAAAAGCAGCAAGAGAAAAGCGGTTAGTTACCTACAAGGGACCGCCTATACAACTGTCAGCTGATTTCTCAACAGAAACTATGCAGGCCAGAAGGGAGGGGCAAGAAATATTCCAAGTGATGAATAGCAAGGACCTACAACCAAGATTACTCTACCCAGCAAAACTATTATTTAGAGTTGAAGTTCAGATAAAGAGATTCACAGACAAGAAAAAGGTAAAGGAGTTCATCACCACCAAACCAGTATTATATGAAATGTTGAAGGGTATTCTTAAGAAGAGAAAGAAGAACAGTAAAGATAAAAAATATGAACAACAAAGTGGCAACAAATACATACCTATCAATAATTGAATCTAAAAACGAATAAGAAATCTAATGAACAGAATAAACTGGTGAATAAAATAGAACCAGAGGCATGGAAATGGAACAGACTGACGACTCTCAGAGTGAGGCGGGAGAGGCGGGAAGAGATTAAAACAAGATCTTATATGCATATATGCATTACCTATGGACTCAGACAATTAGGGTGGCGAAGGCCTGGGGTGGGGCGGGGACCAGGTTGAGGGGGGTAATGGGGAGAAAAAAGAGGGACATCTGTAATAATCTCAACAATAAAGATAAAACACACACACACAAAAGAAAACCACACAACACGTATACTTGAGGGCTGTCTGTACTACGTAACTTTCATAGGCTCACAACACAATTATTTTATCTATAGAATACTAGTTTTCTAAAAATTCTGAAAGCATTTTATAGTTCAAGGTGCTGATTTTTCTTCTTTATGGAAAGCAAGATGAACAGTGTAATTCAAACCATACCCAATTGACATATCTGCAGCTGAATTTCTTTGTTCATCTTCCTTCAGTTTTTCTTGTTTCTCTTTCATTTTTTGTTCTTGCTCCTTAAGTTTTTCTGCCTTCCTTTTACGAATTCTAAAAGTTAAAAAAAAAATTATAGTCTGTCAGATGTTTTTAACTTTTAGCATCTTGCCATTAATCATTAAATTAGTCATCCAAACGTTATCACAAAACCATAATGTAGCAATCCATTTATAACCTCTTAGTGAAACCAGAAAACATCAGTGTGAGCCAATGTCACATTACAGCCCAATGTGAAATACGGTTCTAGAGGCAAAAAAATAAATAGTTTTCATTAGAACAACTGACAATAATTGTCTCTTACCTAGCAGCTGCTTCTTCCCGTTCTTTTCGGTGTTGTTCTGCTTTTAACTCCCGGAACTCCTGCTTGGCCTGTCGTAATATATCAACATAATCTTCAATAAAATCCCTAGTAGAAACTAGGGTCAGTAGTTTCCCACAGAGCGCATGAAGTATCTTCATTTTTTCTCCTGTAAAAAATTGGTAAATAACTTCTGTATTATCAATGACAAAAAAGGAATTATGTTTGAAACATTTTAATTTGTGGCTCAATGTGAAAATGTTTAAAAATAGGGGAAAGTCTCTTAAGATCATACATGTAAATGGCATGTCTTCAGAAAAAAGCAACATTGAGTCAAATTTAAGTTATGTGCTATATAAGGCATTTCAAATACTAATGACTACATTATATACTAGTGAAATAGACATGAAAAAAATTTTTTTTGTAATCCTCACCTGACCTGAGGATATTTTTCCATTGCTTTTTTAGAGAGAGTGAAAGGGAGGGGGAGAGACACACACAGAGAGAAACATTGATGTGAGAGACACACATTGATTGGTTGCCTCCCATACGGGACCCCAGTCGGGGCTGGGGATTGAGACTGCAAACTGAGGTATGTGACCTTGACCAGACTCGAATCCATGACCCTTTAGTCTGTGGGTAGACGCTCTATCTACTGAGCCAAACTGGCTACGGTATGGAAAATCTTCTAATCATAAAGAATTATTTTTCAAGTTTCAATTTTTAGGCTCATATATAAAGTTCAAATCAAAACTAAATTATAATCACATGAATTTTCTTTAAAATGGCAATAGGCAAATTGCTACTCTGAAAAGACTACTCAGAAACACTAGCATAAACTATAAAAACTATATGAATGGTAGGAATTAAGGTCCTCTATGTTCTGTTTTCTTAATCACATAAAATTAAACTCTATATATTTGTATATTACAATTTTTTTATTTTAAAAGGCAGTGAAAAATAACTAACTTTTATACTGTTTCTCAAACTTCAAACACTTATTCAAGCAAGTGTTGGAATTTAGTAGTTACAGCTTAAACTTCTGATATACTAATAAAAATGAAAGCTAATTCTCACTTATCCTTTTAAACTTAGTAGATTCAGTAGACAAATCAAAAAAATTTAAATAGAAAACCCAAATAAAAAAGAAAAGAAAATCCTAAATAATTAAAGATAATATGAACAATAGTAGTTTCAACATATGACACTATTGGTATTCCAACAATTTTTTTTTAAAGACTGTATTTTCTCTTTCTCTTTTAGAACTGCTTATCATCTAAAATATCTCATTAGCTAGTTTTCTGGGTGTAAGAGACATAAGAGGGTAGAAAGTGGAAAAGTTATACAAATTCCAACTTGCAAAGTTTACCTGGTGTCAAATCATACACTGAAGTGCTTGACAGTTTCTTTACTAAACTGGGATTGCTTAAACGAAGCTCCATACAGGCATCATCTGTAGCATCAAATCCTCCTCGTTTTTGATATCTGTACTTTGCATTTGCTGATGTTACATCAGCACCTGAAGCTAAGATGTGCAGTCTGAGGATTTCAGAAAGGGTGCAGCTATCAAGATCCAAACTTTTCAAACTGCAGCCTATAGTTAAAAATGAAAATAGTCATTTAGAATGTAAACCATAAATCCTCAGCAATGTAAAATGTACCTTTATAAAATTAAAAATTAAAAGCCAATAAAAAAAAAAAAGCCCACACATACCCTGGTGCAACTGGGGCCATGCAGCTGCCAAAGATGCAACTGCAGACAGTGCAGATTTTGTGGGGTCTGCATCTTCATCCAAAGCCTCTGTTAAATCTTTAAGGAAATAAATACTTTATTCTAGTGCAAATCAAAGCTTGAATATTTGGGAACAATGCCCTTTCACAATGATGAAACAGCAAACAGCTTAATATTCACAAACCTCAAAAGAACCAACACTAATTACAAGCATCATTTATATTCTGCCTACTTTCCACCTAAAACTCTAAATCCTGCAACATGCACTACATATTAATATTTTCCTTACTTAACATAGAGAAGACAACTTCCAAGTTACCAGCAAGATGCACATACACCTTCCAAAAAATGGTAAAATACACTTTAAAATGAAAAACAAATCTTTTTGCTCAATATAACTTTGGAAAATACTACTTTGAAAATCAAAATCTAATTGAAGATAGCCAATCTTTTAAAAATATGTATATTTTTACTGATTCAGAGAGGAAGGGAGAGGGAGAGAGAGATAGAAACATCAATGATGAGAGAGAATCATTGACCGCTGCTTCCTGCATGCCCCACACAGGAGATTGAGCCCGCAACTTGGGCATGTGCCCTGACAGGAAATCGAACCATGCCTTCTGGTTCATATGTTGACGCTTTCAACTACTCTGCCACACCAGCTGGCGAAGATATCCAATCTTTTGTAAATATCTTAAGATTGAATCCTAACAAAGTGTAGGTTGTAATCATCACAAAACCAGCAAAGAAAAAGAGCTAAAAGAACTTAAAGACAGCACTGCCGTCACTTAACCATTGATTTATCTTATACATTTAAATTTTGTTTTGATTTTTAAAACTCTCCAATCCAAAAAACAATAGGAAGATTTTCCTGTATTTTCTAAGTAAATTGCTTTAACTTTGAAAACAGTGCTTAGCTTACAAATAGGACTAATGAGCAAATCAACAAGCACAAATGAATTTAGAGCATTAGCATATATAATTATTTCTAATTATAATACAGAGATGATAAAAAATTAAAGTGTCAACTATGAAAAACTTCAGGCTTAAAAAACTTAAGTCTATGTCACAGTACAGTGCACCCAGCTTCAGACTAAGAATCAGATCATGTATAGTCTAGTCTTAGGCTCCTGCAGTCAGTCCCTAGTTCCTCATTATGTAGTCTTTAGAAAAGTCACTTAATTGGTTTCATTTTTCTGGATGCGATGAGTCTAGATCAGCAGTTTTCAAATTTTTCAAATTATTTCTTGGAAGCCCATTATAAAATAGATAAAGAATGCCCTTGTTAAAGTAGGGTTATGGAGGTGACAATCCTGCACATTCATCTTTCCAACTCTCCTGCAGTCGCACCAAGGAACCCCTGTACAACCTGAAGGACTCTATGGATTAGAGTTTAGAAAATCCCTAGGCTAAACTGGTTCTGTGATTCATTAACTTTCTACCATATGATTTCCTTCCCAAAATTCACAAGCTCACAAAATGAATCTTAGAAAACAGAACTGCTGTCCTTTACTAAAGGAAAAAGGCAGCTCTGGTATCCTGTCTGATTACAATCATTGATAATTTCATGGCACTTAAGAATAAACAATACCACACTGGAGAAAATTATCTGACTAAATTCTACATCTATGCAGAACTTCTTACCAAGCCACAAATCTAGTCCAAAAACAGACTTTATATTCTTCCTCACTAGGAAAATAGTAGACCTAAAACTTTTTTTCAATTTCCATTTTACTTATAAAGCCAAATAAACAAAATGAACAGGCACTGTAAAATTAACAACAGTCCTAGTTGTGAGCTGTAAAAGTGTACTGGCCCTCTTCCTTTGCAGCAATCACACATTCAATCTTCTATTTCCTAGGACAAAGGCTTAGGAAATGGACAACCAATAAAATTACAATTTATTTTTAATTGTGTTATATTAACATGTTAAAATATTACTTAACTCAATTTATCTACCAAATGGTACTCTCCAGAAACTGTAAATATCACTCTAGGAGAGCGGTCGCCAAACTTTCGGACCTCATGAACCACCAGTGGTCCGCAGACCACCAGTTGGCGACCACTGCTCTAGGATTTGCTTAGAGCTGGTCATCTGGGTACATCATACCAAGAGAATATAAACTTGAACTCTATGTGTTATGGCTATCTAAAAGATACTCTTAATATCATAGTAAACTAGAATTATGTACATAAAATTCCAACACTAAACAAGAATATCTCAGCCAACATACAAAACTATCCTACATAATAAAATGGTAATATGTAAATTACCATCACTCCGCTACGCCCACGATTGGGCCAGCAGGAGGCGCAGGGGGCGGGACTCAGGGTGGCCGGGGTAGCTGATTGGGCCAGCAGGACGCTGAGCCAGAGGCTTTCGGAAGGCCTGGGGCACCGGCGGACAGCCAGCCAGGTCCCCCGCGATCAAAGGCCAAAGCGGGGGACCTGGCCGGCTGTCTGCTCCGGCGCAAGGCCTTTCGAAAGCCTCCGCGGCAGCCGGAGGCTTTCGGAAGGCCTGGGGCACCGGCGGACAGCCAGCCCGCTGGTGCACCAGGTGCATGATTAAATCATGCACTGGGCCTCTAGTTCTATATAAGGAGGATACTCTTATTCATATGCTCTGAAGGGCTTTCAAGTTTATGATGTAAGATTAAAGTGAAGAATAGATATTTTTAATATAAGATTTTAAAAACTGCTGGTAAAAACTTCCAAGATTTGGATATAACAGAGACCAAGGGGCAAAGTAATTAGATCTTCTTGAATACAGATAAATTTATGGGCCATGCTAGGGAAACAAATATTCAGAATTTCAACTTCTTTGCCCTTATAGCATAGTCATTATGAGGCTCTAGACCTGATTGCCAGAGTTTGTATCCCATCACTTTCTTATTAGCTATGTGTCTTTGGGCAAATTAATTAAGCTCCTTAAGTCTAAGTTTCTTTATATGTAAAAGGCAGAAAATAATCATATCTACCTCATCAAGGGTGACAGGAGGATTACATGAAATAATGCATATATAATTTATATCACTTATTAGCTAAGTAATCTTCAGTAAATAATCTCAGTGAACCTGTTTTCTCATCACTAAGATAAATTCATACTTTTCTCTTTTGCCCAATTTCCCTCTTTCTGGAAATAGCAGGAAAATACCTTACTATTAAGACCGGCTAAAGAGGAAGTAAGAGAATATTCAATCCCATATGACTATTAAATTGCTTTAGGAAAACTGTGGAAAGGCTTTTTTGTTACTGAATGGGAGGACAAAATGAAAGATGCTTGGGGGAACAATCTAGGGCTCTTATGGAAACTGAAATAACTATGTAAAATGTGGTAAAAAATAATAAGGAAGTGAGAGTAAGGTGAAAAATTCCCAAGTATGTTTTTTATCCTCCCTAACATTTAAATATTTTCAAAAGGAGCATTACAACCTTTATTTAATGGCCAATACTTATTCAGAGACCTCACATTTACATGTATAGACAGTTCTACAAAGGAGTAGAGCTATAGAAATTACAAACAAATAATGAATACAAAATATAATGACAATACAAATACCAACAGTCACATATATTTTTCCTTTATACAGGGGATTTTCCAAGAAAATTTTGTCACCCACTTTTTGTCATTGGGATTTCATCTGCTTTAATTCCTTAATTAAATACTACAGTTTTATGTCCTGTATTAAGGTCAAAACTTGGTCAATAACCCTGTGATGTTATTGGTGATTAAGGCAACCTAATGGCTACAAGAATGATTATGTGCTACATTGTCTGTCTTAGATAATCCATCTTTAGTGCTGGTGCTTGTAATCTTAATAACCTTTAGATAAACAGATTTACCCTTCTATCTTCCCTTTCGTAGAATCTCATTTAATTGACTAAGTTATCTGTGATGACAACAGGGACCACATTGCTAAAATGGCCTTGATAAGGGATCTATGGTGAATAGCACTCAAGCTATAGAATGTATTTTGCTTGAACACAGGCTATAAAACCCAAAAGCAACCAACATTGGATGCATACTCATCATTATCCTGTTTCTCCAACCAGCATAAAGGAAAATGAGCTCAAGTTATCTAATAAGACCAACAATACTATTTGAATGGAGGAATTCCCTACCTTTTTGTACTAAGATTTTGCTATCAAGATGTCTCCCAATAGTTATTTCTTATTGTGAATTTGTATGCAATACATTAGTATTGTTTAATAAAGCTTTTGATCCTAAATCTCATAGATGGCAAAGTTCACAGAGAGTATTATTTAGGAAGCCAAATCAATCTCTTAATATGGCTTAATGATTCCTGTGATTGAGGAAAATCCTGAACAAAATATTAAACATACTCTGCTTTAAAAATGAAAAAGGGTTTATTCAAGAATTATTCCTACATTAATATGTGCCACACACTGACTCCAGATATTTAGGTATACAGAATTTAAAGAGCAAGATTTTTAGTTCAAACTAAGTAGCAAAATAAAAAATTAAATTTTACTTAACTCTGATCCTAAAACTGTCAAATCTAAAATGAAATCAGCAATAGTATTTTCAATTTAAGTTATTAATAACAACAATAAAAGTATTTCCTTAGGTGGGGCAAAACAGTGCTACTAGCAGAATCTCTTGGAATTTCAGATACTAGTCAATGAAATCTGTAATGATACTATATGATAGGAGAAATCTAATGGAATAAAAAGCAAGATAGATTGGGAAGAAAATATTTTCAAGGTCATCAGACACAGGATACATCAAAAGAAAGGTTTTATAAAACAACTGATAATGCATTCCTAGCATATGATTCAAGAATTTGGTAACTTGAACAACTATGTTTTATAACTGTAAAAGCCAAGTTAATTTTAAAGTAACCTTCAAAAATGAGTATCACTACAAAGCCACTACCAATCAACAATAATATGAATTCTGACCTTTGGTGTCAGCATCAGTTATTTGCTCTTTGGCAACTTCCTCTTCTTCTTCAGCTATTGCCTGGAAGATGGCAGTCAGGAAGAAAAAAAGCAATTCACATAGTGGGCCTTCACTGTCATTTCCTACAAGAGCTTCCTCTAACACTTCTGTGAATAAAATGTTTAAAATCAATTTAAAGTTCTGTTCATGTACTGAAAAAAATCAACTCCAATGGAATAATAAACATTCAATCAACAATAGCCTAGTTAACTATTTTTTTAAATGCCCATTTATCAAGGTAGAGCCAAGTATTACCTAAGGTAAAATAAAAACCCCCAATTATAATGATTATTATAAATTTCAATAAAATAATAAGCCCAAATCACCACATTCAAGAAAGCCAAATCAGACTCAGTAGATCAATACAATATTTCACCTAAGTTTAAACTTGAGGTGTAAATTAAGGTACATCTTAAAAATTATGATTTTACTCTAATTTGAATAACAATGTAAAGATTTGTTATTGTTACCCCCACTGTTCTGAAGAGCTATGTGGGACATTACTTTTACCAAATAGTGCAAAGGAGAGGTAATCATCAGCATTAGGTGTAACCCTAATATCAAATCCAAGTCATAAAAGTTTCTCATCAAATTCATCTTACCTAAACCAGCATTATTTAGACCTGTAACAATGACTCATACCTCACCTAGCTCAGAAAGAGAAATTTAGGGAATGTAAAAGCCCTTGTGGAGAATACACTCTTAAAATAAGATTACAATTCTGTCTTTGAGGTCTTTACTTGGATCTTAAGACATTATTTTACCATTTCACAGGTAAAGATCCAAAACAGGAGCCAAAGCTCTACTCATATTAAGTTAGCTCTTAAAAATGAAGTTCATACAAATTAAAGTATGTAAATACAGAGACAAAGCAGACTCACAAATTAAAGGTAGGCCATTAACTTGTTTTCAAATATGGCTGATGTCAATTTCTTCCTTCCTTGTACTTACTTACCAGGCCACTCTCAAGTGAAGTCTACTCTTTCACCCCCTTGAATACCAGCAAGCCTGACCAATGGAATAGGGCAGAAATAAGGCCTGCCAGTTCCAGGCCTTGCATTTAAGAAGGCGGGCAGTTTCTGTGTCCTGACTTTTAGAGCCCTCAGGTGACACATAAGAAGTGTAGGCTACTCTGATGGAGTGGGATGCATGTGGGGGAGCGCCAAGGCACCAGACATGCGTGCAAAGAAGCCATCTTGAACATGTAGCCAGGTAAGCCTTGAGATGATTCCATTTCCAGCCACTGACTGACAGTAACTAGAGAGGTAGGTCCAGTGATTCCACAGAACTTGAGAGATAATAATTTGTTCTTTAAAGCCACTAATTTTAGGATGAACTATAACACAGCAAAAGCACTTGCCTAGGGTTACTCCCTCAGGAAATTCATCTTGAAGATCAAAAAGTTCCCCAAATGCATTAAGAAACTCTAAAACCATCAGAGCATCACCAAAGATTTCAGGAGGTAGTCTAGTTTTCACTGGAGTTGGTTCTGGAAGTTCCTGCAAGATTAAACAATTTATGTAACTATTTGAATCAAGTGTAGGAAATTGTACAAAGTAGATATGATATACTCTTTACCGAATAAGAATTATTTCATGTAACTAGTGGTTCTCAACCCTGAATGTTTACAACAATCACCTTTAGAACTTTTAAAATTATAGATGTTCTGGCCTTATTCCAACTTTACTAAACCAGTTTCTAAGGATTTTTTCCTTCATCAAATTAAGAACATAACTTTAGGTTGAAGTGTATTTCTGACTACATTTTCTAGTTAAGAGGAACTTTTAACCTAGATTCTGATGTCAAGACAGTTGTGTCAATATTATCTTCAATATGGGATCTCCTTAAGATATGGAACAGAATTAATCTGCCACCTACTGACTTAGAAATGTTTCCTTATAAACTGAGCTGAATGAGTTTGGTTTGAATATTGTGATCATTTCTGGAGGCAGAAATAATTCTTCTTCTTCTTTTTTTAATCCTCACCTAAGGATATGCTTTCATTGATTTTAGAGAAAGAGGAATGGGGGTGGGGGGAGAGAGAAACATCAAAATGAGAAACACTGATCAGATAGATCGATTGCCTCCCACAGGCACTGTGGCTGGGGATCAAATCTGCAACCCTCTGGTATACAGGATGATGCTCCAACCAACTGAGCTACCTGGCCAGGGCATGGAAAAATTCTTTATCTAGCAATCAAGCTAAAAATGCATGCCTGACCCCAATGGTTATTAGATTATCAAGGATCACATAAATGACCAATTATTCTGCAGAATAAAAATCATTATCCAGCTGGTGTGGCTCAGTGGTTGAGTATCGACCTATGAACCAGGAGGTCACAGTTAGGTTCCTGGTCAGGGCATATGCCCAGGTTGCGGGCTCGATCCCTAGAAGGCGGTGTGCAGGAGGCAGCCTATCAATGATTTTTCTCTCATAATTGATGTTTCTATCTCTCTCTCTCTCCCTCATTCTCTTCCTCTCTGAAATAAAAAAATATTTAAAAAAATCATTATCAAAGCTTGTTAGGAAATGCTACCTTGAAACTCTTAAATGTAGCATTTGCTCAACTGACTATTTAAATATGAAGAGGCCATTATTGATAAGAAATATTTCATCAACAAAGCCACATAGGACACTAACTGCTCCCCTGCCAGCCTGTTTGCACCTAACTGCCCTCCCCTGCAGGCCTGGTCACCCCTAACTGCCCTCCCCTGCAGGCCTGGTCCCCTGATGTTTCACACAGAACATGGGTGTGTGAAACATCACATAACAAACTTATACCTTAAGATCATCACATTCCATATCTTCTCTAGGTTTATTCCACTGTTTTAAGTGTTCCATGTATTTTCGCTTTTCTTCACGTAACTTCTCTCTTTCCTAGAACAAAAGGTTAATAAAAATTCTTATAAGAACTTTATAAGGCAGCATCAGTATCACTTGGGAACTGGTAAAAATACAAATACTTGGGCCCTATCCCAGATCTACTGAATCAGGAACTCTGGGGTTGGGCCCCAACAATTAATGTTTTAAGAAGTCTTTCTAGTAATTTTTTATGCATGCTAAAGTGTTAGAACCACTGATCAAAACAATGCCTACCTGACATAACTGCTAAAAAGATGGAAAATGTCCAACACAGTAGTGCTTGGATAAGTATTAATTCAACCGGGCCCTGCATAGCAGCTCTCCCCATACTTCAAAGCAATTAGATCCTGACAAAGTAGGTAACAAATTATTAGAGTACCTAAAATAAAACCTCCCCTTATATTTGTAATATACTTGTCATTTTCAAGATTCATTTAAACTTGACTGACAGACTAGAGATAACACACACAGAGGGAGCAGTAAGTAAAAGCAGTATTAGAATACAGTTGGTAAATTTTCTTTTTAATATAGGCCATTTCTCTTGTTCCCTTGGGTCTTTTGAAACCCTTACTTCTTGGTTTTGAAACTGCAAAATAAATACTGACCCTAAAAAAGTCTCTAATAAAGTACAGTATAAATATTTTATTATAATTTTTCCAATAAATGTTTAATATATGTTAACATTTTCCCTTTGAAATTTAGAAACACCAAAGGTAGACAGATGTGCACTTATCAAACTTTCAACATAAAACGACTAAATGGTTACAGAACTTAACTGTGCTTTGAGTAGTCTGCTGAAATAAGTCATCCCCCCCACTACAATATAATTCCTATAGGACGTAATAGGATGAGTAATCTCATTCACTATTGCTGAGTGTAAATAACACGTTTGCTAAACAAATACCCATGTACACGTATAGAAAGTTTTAAAAATGTTCTTAACCCTTTGACCCATTATTCTACTTGTACAAATTTATCCAGGAACATAATCCATAAAAAGGATATTTATTCACAAATTTGAACAAATATCATTATTCATGGGCAAAAAATTATAATCTACTTAACTACATCAATTTGATTAACTATTAAGCAGTCACTAAGAATTCTACCTTACTTAATTTAATAACATGAAGAAATGTTTATAACGTTAAACAAAAAAGTATACAAAATTATAAATGCTGGATCTCTTTTTTAACGTCCAGAATAAAGATTAGAATAAATTAATCAAAGTGTTAACAATGCTATCTCTAAATGTTACCATTTAGATTACAAGTGTTTTTTTTGTTTTTGTTTTTTTGTTCTCTACCTTTTCTGGAATGAACATATATTAGATACCTCTAAAATGGCGTATTTGAAATAATTCATAAAACTTCAGGCAATTTAAATAAGCACTGTGTAGAACATGATTATCTAAGGCTACTTGTGAGTAGCTCAGAAAACCAATGGCTATTACTATCTTTGGAAAAAAACCAGCTATAGAATTCTCTAAGGAATATCTACCATTAAAGATTATAATAAAGATTTACTGAAATGTTCTTATTATTCTTTAAGGAGAGTAACAACTCTGTAATAATTCTTGTTGAGTCATAGATTTTATTGTATTTTTCTAACTATGTATTTTACTTTTAAAGGTTTTACTCATGCCTGGCCGGTGTGGCTCAGTGGTTGAGTGACACCGCTCCTGGTCATGCCTGGGTTGTGAGCTCAATCCTCAGTGGGGGGAAAGGGGAAGCGAGGGTGTGCAGGAGGCAGCGGGTCAATGTTTCTCTCTCATTTTTGTTTCTATCTCTCTCACTCACTTCCTCTCTGAGATCAATAAAAATCCTATATAATAAAAGGCTAATATGCAAATTGACCAAATGGCAGAACGACCGGTTGCTATGACGTACACTGACCACCTGGGGGGAGATGCTCAATGCAGGAGCTGCCTGCTGGTGGTCAATGTGCTCCCACAGGGGGAGCGCCACTCAGCCAGAAGCCGGGCTTGTGAGCAAGTGCAGCAGCAGTGGCGGGAGCCTCTCCCACCTCTGGGGCAGCACTAAGGACCCCTCGGGGGATGTCCGCCTGCCAGCTTAGGCCTGCTCCAGCAGGTGGACATCCCCCGAGAGGGCGCAGGCTGGGCTGAGGGACCCCCACCCCTGAGTGCACAAATGTTGTGCACCGGGCCTCTAGTATATTTATAAAGGTTTTACTCATTATGACCTTCTCTAATTTTAAAAGTCTAAATGATGAAGAAAATTAACTTTAGAATTATACATTAAAAAAAGCTGAGGTGTAAAGACATGTTTTGTAAAGATGTGTGTGTGTGTGTGTGTGTACACATATGTTGAACCTTAAATAATTCATTAAATTTTTCAAAGCAAAAGGGAGATAGATCAATACTGTTTATCAGTGCTCTACACACAACTATAAATGTGAATGAAAATAGTAAAGGAACTTGAAAATTAACCAGGAATTTAAATGTTTAAAGCACTATTAACTATATGTACAGGGCATAGCTAATATATTTAAATGAATACCTTTTCTCTTTCTATTTTAAGCCTTTCTTTTTCTTCTTTCTTCTTCAGTCTCTCTTCTTCAACAATTTTCTTCAATTCTTCCTTCTTTTTCTCTTTATCTTCCCTTTCTTTTTTCTTTGCTTCTAGGGCATCTGCTTTTTCTCTTTTTAATTTAGCCTTTTCAAAAGCTGTGGAGAAGGTCAAAGTTAGAACTGCACACAGACAAAAAACAACATATTTTGTAATGTAACATAAAAATCCTGAAATAATTTAAGGTTTAATGAGATAAGCAGAGATACACAGGGGTTATAAATTCCTGAAGGGAGCCAGCAGGTGATTAAAACCGAAAAAGCAAGTTGGCCGGGCTTAAGATAAACTATTGCAGTGGGACATTTACCTGCTTTTAAAAGCCCTGCTACTCAAAGTGTGGTCCTAAGAGCAACAACCAGGTTATCTATCACCTTCTTAGAAATGCAGAATCTCTTCTGTCACTCAGATCTACTAATTTAGAATCTTTGTTTGTAATAATGTTCCCAACTGATTCATATGCACAGTTAAGTTTGGGAAGCCATGTTTTATAAGGCTGCGTGACTCAAACAAAATGGCCCAAAACAGTCTGTAAACTCTAGAAACTCCAACTTGTGCTTAATTCAGCATTAGGTCAGTTTAACATGGGATATGCTATACCTTGAAATAGATTTAAGAGATAAGCAGAGTTCTCATTTATCATAAAAATCAATGGATACGTAATGAAAAAAACACCCTGATTTATGCTTTTTAAAGACCCCAGAAATATGCATTTTTAGAAACATCCCCCACCGGGCACAGAGAAATACTCTTCCTGTATCTAAATAGTTTTTGGACAGAGTGTTAAAACTCACCCAGTGATTTCATTTCTTCTTGTTTCAAAAGTTTGTCTCTTTCTTTAGTAGCTTTATTCCTATAATTCGCGATAGTCTGTTTATTAGCAAGACTGGCTTCCTAAAAAACAAACCAAGAAACTAAGGTTGTAGAACCACAACTTCTACAAACTGGGTCTGCCTTGTTCTTACAGTAATAAAAAACAAAATACTGAATAGCCCTCCTCAATTATACTTTCTTTATACTAAAATTAGGTTTTATTAAAGCATAACTGAACTTTAAAAAATATGGTATTTAGGCCCTGGCCAGTTAGCTCAGTTGACTATAATGTCATCCCAATATGTCAAGGTTGTGGGTTTGATTCCCTGTCAGGACATATACAAGAATCAACTAATGAATGTACAAATAAGTGGCACAACAAATCGATGTTTCTCTCTCTCTCTCTCAAATAAAGAAAAATATTTACATAAAAATATACTTATTAGGATACCATTAATAACATTATAGTTCAGTATCTGTATACTCTATTGTGTGCTCACCATCCAAAGTCTAGCTTCCTTTGTTATCATATATTTGACCCCCTTTACCTAATTCGCTTCTGGTAACCATCATTCTGTTGTCTATGATTTTCTTTTTGTTTTGTTAGTTCATCTTATTTTTTTTTTATATTCCACTTAATTCCTAAGTTTTTGCCCTTTTCCGTCTTGTAACTGCATTTTTAGTAACCCTAATCATAGTAACATAGTAACTTTTAATAACTTTAATCATAGAACTAATTCTATAGTCTACAAATTGGTCCAAAAATCTTCCAGAAAAAACAACTGGTAACCTATAAAGGGAGACTTAAAAAAATATGCACTAGATAAAAAAAAAAATCCTTATAAACTAGATAGTATAGACATCAAATATGTAAGAGGTAGAGAAAAGACATGTCAGAAACATTCTGTGGCTAATGTTAAAATATGTCAAAAGTTTATTTCTACTTTATTTCTTGTGAAAATAACGTCTCTAGCCTGCTTTACTATCTCTTATATATTAAATACTCTTTATGTTTCAATAATATCATTTATTCCCTCTATTTCATCCTGGTTTACATTTTAGTGATTGCTTATATGCTTGCTTCCACTGTATAAAATCCCTGTGGCATGGGAGCCATGTCTAAAATTCACACCTGAAGCTTCTACAAGCCTCACTGCTGAGCAGTTATCACCATATAGTACACACATTTTGTGTGTGTGAAGGAATGTGCTCCTTCCTACAGGCTATGGAGGTGGGGGAGCTAAACAATACTCGATTTTAAATAGTTTTATTCAGAGTTACAAGGTATTCTTTTATCTATTCTCTACTTACCTGACTAATAGATACTCGTTTGGGTGGTCTCCCTCTTCTCCTGTTAGCAGTACTGAAGAGAAAGGTGGGTGGATCATCAGGGAAAAAATAAGAAAAATCTTGGTCTGCTATTTTATATGTTGAAAGAGAGGATGCCTTTGTAAAAAAAAAAAAAAAAAAAGATAAAATAACATATTAGTAAACCACAAGTAGATATCCTCTAACATGTCATATGACTAACATATTAGACGAGGCCCAAAACATTAAAATTTCTTATGCTATTATGAAGTAATGCATATTTTAGTTAGTTTCCTTTAAAAAACTACATAATTAATTTGCTTTACTAGAAAGTAAACCAAAATTGAAATACAATAAACTCTCAAGAATGTTTCAACAGTTTCTTAAATTCTAAAACTATTTCAAAATTACATTTACACAAGAATAATTTTTACTTGCTTTGTTTTTGAATAATTTTGTATGAGTTTTTTCTTCTTTTTTTTTTTTGTTATTAATCCTCACCTGAGGATTTTTTTCCATTTATTTTCTTAGAATGGGAGTGGAAGGGAGGATGGGGGGGAGGGAGAGAGTGAGAGAAACACTGATGTGAGAGAGATTGGTTGCCTCCTGCACATGCCTGACCAGGGCTGGGTGGAAGGGGGTGTCGAACCTACAACCCAGGTAAGTGCTCTTGACCCTTTGGTGCATGGGCTGATGCTCTAACCACTGTGATACACTGGTCAGGCTGTATGAGATTTTCTATGTAAATAAATAATCCATATATTTAACATTTAAAATCCATCATATTAACCAATAAATTTTTCTTAACCATTTCCTAACTGCTAAACATTTAGCTCCCCCTACTCTGTTTGGGGTGATTTTTATGTATCGAATTTTAAAGTTGATCTGGATAAAAGCAGAAATACTGACAAATTCCTATAAAGTTTCAACTCAGAATTTTAGTTCAGAGAAATCAATCTCATTTTTATCAGAAGTGGTGTGGTTCTGGAATAACTGATAAATCTAAGAGTTTCTCTCCTTTCACCTTGTATTCAGAACCTTTTCACCTTTTTTATTCATGTCCAACTCTTTTTTATTTTTTATTAGCAATTTTGAAGATTATTTTTTGTCTAATTGCTAAGGTCATCATTCATTCTCTCTCCCTCCATATGTATGTGTATATGTATATGTATGTGGTGTGTGTGTGTGTGTGTATCATATATATATATATATGTGTATATATATATGTATATATATCCTAATATATGAAAAGCCAGGGGCTGTCAGACCTAAACGACAGAACGGACGACCAAACAAGAGGCTGTGTGGGGCGACCAGGCCGGCAGGGGGGGCCGTGAGGGACGACCAAATGCCTGGGCCCTGGGCCCCAGCCAGAGTGCAGTGGCGGAAGGGAGCTCTGGGCCTGGGCCGGGGCGTGGCAGAAATCTGGGTCTCCTATGACTGGGGGTGTGACTGGCCTTCAAACCTGGGGTCCAGAGCTCTCTTTCGCCACCTCGCCCCTGCAGGGGGGCGGCAGTTAGGGGTGACAAGGCTGGCAGGGAGGGGGCAGTTAGGGGTGACCAGACAAGCAGAGGGGGCAGTTGGGGGTGACTAGGCCAGCAGGGGGGGCAGTTAGAGACAACCAGGCCAGCAGAGGGGGCAGTTAGGGGTGACCAGGCTGGCGGGGGGGGGGGCAGTGAGAGGCGACCAGGCCAGCAGTGGGGGCGGGGAGGGCAGTGAGGGGAAATCAGGCCGGTATGCAGGTGAGTGACTAGGAGCCAGGAGAGGGATCTCGGATTGGAGAGGGTGCAGGCTGGGCTGAGGGGACCCACCCGTGCACAAATTTTGTGCACCGGGCCTCTAGTATATATATAATTGATTTTAGAGAGAGAGGAAGGGAGAGGGATAGAGAGATACAAACAACGATGAGAGAGAGACATAGATCTGCTGCCTCCTGAACACCCACCATGGGGGATCAAGTTCGAAACTGGGGCATGTGCTCTGACCAAGAATTGAACCAGGGAACGCTTGGTTCATAGGTTGATGCTAAACCACTGAACCACACTGGCCAGGCAAGAATTTTCTTCCTCTTGAAGAAAATATGTGCCATTTACAAAAATATCTTTCAGGAAATGTGTAAGAATATAATGATACACAACTTCATATTATTAACAAAAAATTACTTCTATTGGAATTCAATTTTCTATACAGTTCCATTTTGGTTGGAACATATCTTTTAATATCTAAAACTCAATTAGTTCTGGCCATCATAAATCAAGAATCTATTAAGATTTTACACAGATTCCATTAAGATGGTTGTCTACTATCCCACTTAAATAACTCCTGAATATACAGAATTGCTCTTTAAGTGTGAATGTAAAGCACATAAGTGGTTTCTTTTCAAGCATATATATTAAAAAAAAGTCAAAATAGGCTTTAATATATTACTAAGGTTCCTTATTCACATATACATTTTGCACAACACACATAAATACCAATTATCTTTGTGTACTTGCAGGCATTCCTAAAACAGTCTACATTTACCACACTGAATATAACTGTGCTTTGTCGAGGGTGTGAGTATGTGTCTCTGTGTGTGCGTACATGCATGTGCTTGCACCAGATATCCATTAATAATCTTTTATTATACTCTAAGAGAAAAATGTTTATCGTCACCTTAATTTTCATTTATTTATTAAGTAAAGTTGAACTTCTTTCCATGTTTATTGAATGTTTATTTTCCTTGGGAAATAACTGCTGCTGTCCTTCACTACTTTTCCAATTGGGTTGTTTTTGTTCATTGATACATAAGAGATCTTTGTAAATTAGAGAAATTGGCCAACTGGCTACTTAATAATACACATATACAACTATCCTATCTAATAAAAGGGTAATATGCAAATTAACTGTCACTCTGCCACAAAGATGGCAGTGCTCATAGCCACAAGATGGTGGCGGCTGCTGAGAGTGGGCAGTGTGAACGGCCTGGTGGAACGCTTGCTTCATCACCATGGCAACGAGGCAAGTGTTCCACCCCGGCTGTGGAGGGCCTCTCCACAGCGGGCACGGAGTGGCCGGGGGCATGGGAGTGAACGCTTGTGTCATTGCCCCGGCGATGAGGCAAGCGTTCTGCGCCCTGCCGCGGATGGGCCTCTGGGCCGCGGAGAGCCTCTGTGCAGTGGGCACGGAGTGGCCAGGCCCCACAAAGAGCTACTGGCACACGGATTCGTGCACAGGGCTACTAGTCTATACTAATAAAAGGGTAATATGTTAATTAGAGCAGACAAAGCCGCAGTGGCTGCGAGGGCCAAGGGCAGGTAGCCGTGAGCCCCGGCGGCTAGCAGTGGCAGCAGCAGCAGGGTGATGTGGGCGGTGCCTTCCCCTGATTGGCTGGTCGCCTCCCGCAGAGGGAGGACATCCCCTGAGCGCTCCTGGACTGTGAGAGGGGGCAGGCCGGGCTGAGATACCCCCCCCAGTGCACGAATTTTCGTGCACTGGGCCCCTAGTTCATACATAATATTCACTGACTGCCTACCAAACACCAGGCACTATTTTAGCCACTTAACACAAGTATCCAAATTGTTAACTTCTTAAGCATTATTTTACGTGGCTATCTGATATTCAATGCCATAGATAAAGCATAATGGGGGGGGCAGGAGCGGAGTGGAGGGGGTCACTGGGGAGAAAAAGGGGACATGTACAACACTTATTCAACAACTAGTAGCCCACTGCACAATATCACGTGCAGACCACCCGCCCTTCTGCGGGAGCAGCGGTAACCACGGCGCGCCGCCAGGAGCCGTGCTGCTTCAGTGGGAGGCAGTCCCGCTGTCTCCTCTCTGGGCCTGTGCTCAGCCACGGAGGCTGTGGGCCAGCCCCGTCCCCAGAAGCCCTCCGCAGCCAGGGCGTTGCCACGACAACGAAGAAAGCATCCCGCCTGGCCGCTCTGCACCCACTGCCCAGAGGCCCTCCGTCACCGCGGTGACAAAGCAAGCATTCTGCCAGGCCGCTCACGCTGCCCGCTCTCAGCGGCAGCCCCTCCAGGACTGGGGGACTCCGACAAGGCTGAGGGGACTGGGCGCCACCATCTTGTGGTTATGGGCACCGCCATCTTTGTGACGGAGTGATGGTTAATTTGCATATTACCCTTTTATTAGATAGAATAAGCTTGGAGGCAGCCAATCAATGATTCTCTCTCATCACTGATGTTTCTATCTCTATCCCTCTATCTTCCTCTCTGAAGTCAATAAGAGAAATATAAAAAAAAGAGAATGCATAACATTAAAATTGGTTTCATTTCATTTTTTTTTTTCAGTTAACCAAATGTCCCAGCTTTATTTTATTTATTTTCCATTGATTTTTAGAAAGAGTGGAAGGGAAGGAAAGAGACAGAGACAGACAGACAGATACATCATAAATGTGAGAGAGACACATTGATTGTCTCCTACATGTGTGTGGGATCAAACATGCAACCCAGGTATGTGCCCTTGACTGGGAATCAAGACCCTTTGGTGCACAAGCTGATGCTCTAACCACTGAGTCACACTGGCCAGGGCCCAGTTTTATTTAATAAATAATCTATCTTGGCCTCTAGTGATTACTAATCTACTTTTTCATTTTCTTTTCTTTTGATGTAACATTTAGATATAATGAAATGCATCAATCTTAAGCATACAATAGCTGATTTCTGATGCATGTATATATCTCTTACCCATTCTATTGCCTTTTTACTTAGATTTAGCATTTATCCCAATGTGTGTTAAATATTTCTCTCTCTTTTTATATGTGTGTTATAATAAAACTTTATTTATAAAACCAGGCAGCTAGCAGGAATTTGCCCACTGGTGCTAACTTGCCAACCCTTGATCTGGTGACAAAAATTACTACCATCACTTGAGGAAGACACAAGTGAAGCCCCAAAAGGTTATTTTACTTACTTATCCAAGGTCTCACAGACAAATTACAGAATGTGAATTCAAATTAGTACTACTCAAATTTATTTTAAAATATATCAACCAATAAACTATTTATATATATAAAAGGCTAAGTGTTCGTCCATCCAACCAGTAGCTATGACGTGCACTGACCATCAGGGGGCAGATGTTCAATGCAGGAGCTACCATGACTCACACTGGCCATCTACACTAAAAAAAAAGAGAAACATGCAAATTGACCATCACTCTGCTACACCCACCAGCCAATCAGAAGGGAATATGCAAATTAGAAGGACAAAGATGGCAGCTGCCCAGCTGCTCCAGGCGCGGAGTGGCCTGGCGGGGCAGGACACCTGCTATGAGAGGGAGGGCAGGGGGTGAAGGGATCTACAGGAGCGGCACTCCGGCCGGCCGCAGCGAAGGACAAAGAGTGCAGACTCCGGAGTCTGCAGCGAAGACGAAGATAGCAGACTCCAGTGAAGATGAAGATGGCAGACTCCAGTCTGAGTCTGCAGCGAAGACGAAGATGGCAGACTCCGGCCTGAGTCTGCAGCGAAGATGGCAGACTCCGGCCTGAGTCTGCAGCCAAGATGGCAGACTCCAGCTGGATTCTGCAGCAAAGACGAAGGTGGCAGACTCTGGCCGGAGTGAAGGCCTGGGTCCCGGGTGCCGGAGGAAAACCAGAGCTGGAAGCCAAGGGAAGAAAGACCTATTGCACGAATCTCTTCGTGCAACAAGCCACTAGTTTAAAAATAAACAGCACCACGGACCTGGCGCTGACAAACCAATACTTGGCTTCCCCCAAGTGGGACACAGGCCCTGCCACCATCTCAGAGCGACACCCCACCAAATCGCAGCCAACACTGCCAAAACCCCATGGCGCAAAATGCATCCCACACCCCAGCCCAGCCCGGAAACGGTTGCTGTGGGTGCTGGGTGCTAATGTCACATAGCAATGCCTGACTTCCTCTCCCTAGAGACTAGCCTCCTTGCAGTTTCTTCAGCCCAGGAACCCGACTTGCTTTATAGTCAGGTGCAAACATTTTACAGTTTAACAATATGTTTGTGAAGTGTTTTCCTATGCCTTATCTCAGTTGATCCTCACAGAAGTCCTGGAACAGGTAGATAGGAGACTCTGTAGAATCCTATTTTCTTTTCATTAGCCGGAAAGTGGAGATTTAGAAAGCTTAGAAACTTGATCTGACTGAAAATAAGTAAGAAATGGTGGACCTTAAAAATGACTTCAGGTTTTCTCACTGCAAAGAATATAGTCAAACACTGCTGCAGTTAAATATTTCACCCTTTGTTCTCCCTGCATGATCTACAATAATAATCTGCTTTGTATTGATATTTACTGCTGTGTTGCTGACAATTACCTGAGAAGTTGAGGTACTTCACTGGGCTGGAAAAAGTTTAGCTACATCAGAAAGCAGGTCTAACTAAGCAAGTTTATTCTATATAGACTAGAGGCCCGATGCACGAAGATTCATCCAAGAATGGGCCTTCCTTACCCGGGCTGCCGGCACCGCCTTTGCTCTGGCCCGGTGCCACCATTCAGCCTTCCCACGCTGCCCAGAGGCCTGGAGTGGCTGGGGCGGTGCAGAACGCCTGCGTCATCGCCATGGCGACGATGCAAGCAAGCATATCACCCGGCCCCCTCGGCGCCTGCGTATGCAAATTAACCCAACATCTTTGTTGGGTTAATTTGCATACTCACTCCTGATTGGCTGGTGGGAGTCATGAAGGTACAGTCAATTTGCATCTTACTCTTTTATTAGTGTAGATAAAAGGCTAAGTTGATTCGTGCATGTGTGATACATATAAAGCTCTCGCTGGCACCAATCGCATGCGTGTGTTTTGATCTGTCATTGGTGATTGTGAATTTGGTTGACACTTCTGTTATAGAGAAAGGGTGAATACTATTATTAAAATATTTCTTCTAAGTAATTTCCTTTCAATGTGCATGAATCCATGCACTAGGACACTAGTAGTAATATAAAAAATAGAGTAATTTAATCACTCACTATTTTTTTTTAGTATTTTGATAAATAAATTTTATATCTTTCTTTTTTATTAAATTGATTAGAGTGACATTGGTCAATATGATCATATAGGTATCAAGTGTGGGTCTCTATATTACAAAAATCTGAATATTGTACCATGTGCTCACCTCCCCAAGTTAAATCTTGTTCGGTCACCATATATTAGGACCCCCTTATACCTCCCACTCCCTTCCCTCTTGCAACACCACACTGCTGCTTGTGTTTTTCTCCTTTTTAAGAATTCGTTTTATCATTTAACTTTTTACTCAGTGTACAATGTGCAGTTTACAAAATTTATTCACCCCCCTTTAACAGTTATGAATAAATTATAATCTTAGTATTGGTCTTTGATGTTCTTTTTATTATATAAACTAGTGGCCCGGTGCACGAAATTCGTGCACGGGAGGGGGTGTCCCTCAGCCCGGCCTGCACCCTCTCCAATCTGGGACCCCTTGGGGGATGTCCCTGTGGGATCGGGCCTAAACCAGCAGTTGGACATCCCTCTGACAATCCGGACTGCTGGTTCCTAACCACTCACCTTCCTGCCTGCCCGATCGCCCCTAACCACTCTGCCTGTTGGCCTGCTTGCCCCCAACTGCCCCGCCCCCCCGCTGGTCTGATCGCTCCCAAATGCCCTCCCCTGCCAGCCTCATGGCCCTCAACTGCCCTCCCCGGCCGGCCTCCTGGCCCCCAACTGCCCTCAACCAGAGGCCCATCTGCTCCATGCCCGCTGCCCAGAGGCCCTCCGCGGCTGGGGTGGAATGCTTGTCGCCGCAGCAATGAAGCAAGCATTCTGCCAAGCCACTCATGTTTACCACTCTCAGCGGCCACTTCCCCCGGGACTGGGGGACTCTGGCAGGGCTGAGGACTGGGCGCCACCATCTTGTGGCTATGGGTGCCACCATCTTTGTGGAGTGATGGTTAATTTGCATATTACCCTTTTATTAGATAGGATTGTTCTCCTATCTAGTAGGATCTATTTCAGCATTGTTCTTTGATCTATTTTTGTGAGTCATAACCACACTATTAGAAAATTATAGTTACCCCACCCCCAAAAACCTTTCTTTTTCCAAGTTTTCCTTCTATTCTCACCTGGTTAATCATTTTTACCAGGAAAAAAAGTGGCAGTACCTGTACCATCTAGCAATTCTAGAAATTGCAAAAAACAGTATCTAATCCAATCCTATATAATAAAAGGTAAAAGGGTAATATGCAAATCAACTGAACAGTGGAACGATCAGTCGCTATGACACGCACTGACCACCAGGGGGCAGACGCTCAATGCAGGAGCTGTCCCCTGGTGGTCAGTGTGCTCCCACAGGGGGAGCACTGCTCAGCCACAAGCCGGGCTGACGGTGCTGCGGTGGAAACCTATCCCGCCTCTACGGCAGTGCTAAGGATGTCCAACTCTGAGTTAGCGGGGAGTGGGCCTAAGCCATCAGTCGGACATTCCCCAAGGCTCCCAAACTGCTAAAGGGAGCAGGCCGGGCTGAAGGGACCCTCCCCCTCCCCCACCGAATGCATGAATGTCATGCACCAGGCCTCTAGGATGTAAAGAAAATTACTAAAAATTGGCTCTAGGTAAAAAGAGCTATTTTTAACCAATTCTGAATGAACATTTCTGCAATATTATAACTTTACCAGTGGCTCTGTGCACAGATTCATGCACATTGAAAGGGAATTAATTAGAAGGTGGCCGGCAGGGCAGGATTGGGCAAGACAGGCCAGACATGCCCTATAGCCAACCTCCCGCTGTTCTTCCCCTGCCCGCTGCACCTGGGGTGGTGCCACAGCTCAAAGGGCATCTGCGGTCACCGAAGCTCAGCAATAAACCAGATTTGGGGCCGACAGTGCCCCAGCAACAACATAACCCACAGCCGAAGGTGAAATCGCACAGCCTTGCAAGGAATCGGGCTCCCTCCTCTCTGGTTTGGGGGTGCATCACCCGAGAACTGCTGCTGCCAAGTCACTGCAGCTCGGCAGTTCCTGCATTGAGTGTCTGCCCCCTGGTGGGCAATGCGCGTCATACCTACCGGCTGGTCGGATGGTCACTTAGCCTTTTACCAGTATATATATAGAAATCACACTATCCATTTCTCCTTTTTTCTTCTTTCTAACAAATAATTACACTATTCTAATTACCTTAATTTTAATGACCCCATCTTGAGTTTCACAGTGTTGCTTTAGAAAAAGCTTTAGTTTATCACGAGAAAATAGGTGTTTTCTCCGGCTAAAGGGGAAAAAAGGAGAGCAAAGTGTTAATATCAAAGAACTCAATCCGAACTCCATAATCTCTGTAAATCCATAACCTCAATTTCAAGCCTAGAAAATGACATTTCATTTTGTAAGAATATTTTTGTAGAAGTAGCCAGAAACTTTATACAAAAGTACTTAGCAGAATGTTATAAGATCTACTTGATTGGATCTATTATAAAAGTCCATTAAAATAGTATATGCATTTATTGCTTAGGAACCACTTAGAAATAAACCTCAAGGAAAACATACTATGAAGAGTAAACCAAATCTTATAAAATTAGACGATCATTCCTACAAGTTATCACCATTAAAAATGTTTAAAAAATTAAAATCAGTAGGCTATCATAGTAACACTAAGTAAATCAACATTCAAATGGATATTGTGAATAGAGTAGGACATGGGTTTTATCAAATTCTAAAATATTTTGTGTTTAAACTTCATATGGCAGCCAACAAATTCATGGGATTAAACTGAAAGAGAATTAGAATTTTTAAAATTCTAATAATATACTATTTCTGATTCTCCCTTGCTCCCAAATTAAAAAAGAGTAACTATAACAGTAACAAACACCACTACAACTAAACAAAAACAAATGACACACAAGTATTTCTGGAGTTTCTGGAAAGCAAATGATTTAATTCAATTCAATGTCTTCCTATCAAGAAAAAGCCACATCTGGGGGGTGAGGGCATGTATGGGTGTGGGGTGGGGGGGAGGTAATGGTAAGATATGTACACATATAATACCTCAAAAAAAAGAAAAAGCCACATTAAAAGCTTCTATCCTATATAATAAAGAGATAATATGCAAATTGACTGTCACTTTAACACACAAGATGGCCACCCCCATGCAGTCAAAGATGGCTGCCCCCATGTGCACACAAGATGGCTGGCAGGGGAGGGCAGTTGGGAGGGACCAGGCCTGCAAGGGAGGGCAGTTGGGGGCGACCAGACCTGCAGGGAAGGACAGTTGGGGCGGACTGTGCCTGCATGGGGAGGGCAGTTGGGGGGGACCGGGCCTGCTGGGGAGGGAAGTTGGGGGCAACCAGGCCTGCAGGGGAAGGCAGTTGGGGGGACCAGGCCTGCAGGTGAGGGCAGTTGGGGGGGGACCAGGTCTACAGGGGAGGACATTTAGGAGCGACCAGGTAGGCAGGGGGGGTAGTTAGGGGTGACCAGCCTGGCAGGGGAAGGTAGTTAGGGGCATTCGGGCCAGCAAAAGGCAGTTAGGGGTGACCAGGCCTGCAGGGGAGGGCAGTTATGGGAGACCAGGCTGGCAGGGGAGGGCAGATAGGGGCAATCGGGCCAGCCGGGGAGCAGTTAGGCGTTGCTCAGGCTGGTAGGGGAGTGGTTAGGGGGTGATCAGGCTGGAAGGCAGAAGTGGTTAGGAGCCAGCAGTCCTGGATTGTGAGAGGGATGTCCCAGATTGGCGAGTTTGCAGGCTGGGCTGAGGGGCACCCCCCCCACCCCCCCCAACCCCATGCATGAATTTCATGCCCCGGGCCTCTAGTGAGTAAATAAACTATTAAAAAGTTTTTAAGTAAAGGCCCTCCCAAAAATAATATTACCACTTTTCTTCAAACACATGAGTATATATGGACAACAGGGATGAGAAAATAGGTAGAAACATTTTACATCAAACAAAAATGCAAGATGGACTCCTATGTGGCAAGTTGATAGTAGGCTGACAATGTCAACTTATTCAGATGACTAAGAGCCTAACCTCAGCAGGCAAAAATAGGGATTTTCCCTATGTATAGTGCTGATTCTTTTATTAACCGCTCACTACCTCTCTTTTGATTAGGTCTCAAAGAGGAATTTTTAAAGATACTCAATTTTTATTATTTAACTTTCTCAAGAAATTAGGAGACTGATCAGATGCTTGTATCTAATGAATAAATTATTACAAACGTGACTGACATATTTGTAAGCACCATCAAATTTCTCAGTTTTGAAAATTGAGTTCTCTCATGAGAAGTACTTCATAAATAGGATCCTTCATAATTTCTTAGATGTGAAGACTATTTGGGGTTACTTACAAATCTAAATAAAGGGCTCATGGAGTCCATTAAGATTCATTTTATCTGTTTATGAGCATATAAATGTACATTTATTTTTAAAAAAGAAGCAACCACTTAAAAGTTGTTTTATATCAAATCTTCTTAACCTAATATAATCAAATCAGCATAGAGAAGATACTGAATTTTACCTGATTTGTGTGGCTTTAACAATAGCACACTCAAATAATTCTTTTTTAGTGGCTTGTACTTTGTACTTGAATAATAAGGGATCAATTGCATCTCTTTTCTTCCTAAAAAGAGTAGAGAAGAGATAGAAATCAGTTAATAATCTCTTTGGAAAGGTGAGGTTTTAAATAGAAATCTAGTTCCTAAGAACATACCATAACAGAACCTAAAATATTTTTATATTTTCTTTTCTTTTCTTTTAATCCTCACCCGAAGATTTTTTTTCCATTGATCTTCAGAAAGAGCGTGAAGGGAGAGAGGAAGGGAGAGAGGAAGGGAAGGAGGGGAAAAGGAGGGAAGTGAAGAAGAAGGGAGAGAGAATAACATCAATGTGAGAGAGATACATCAATTGGCTGTCTCCTACACTCTCCCAGACTGGGACGGGGATTGAACCTGCTACTGAAGTATGTGCCCTTGACCAGGAATGGAACCCCCAAGCTGCTTTGGTTCCTGGGTCAATGCTCTAACCACTGAGAAAAAACTGGCCAGGGCTGTGTATTTTAATTTTAACTAGAATTTTAAATGTTATTGATATTCCTCACCATTCTATTAGCCAAAATAGTAAAAAGCACTATTTTGTTAGGTGGTACTCTAATTTCTCATTCAATAAAATTTTCCTTGGGTGAAGAAAATAGTTAGAAATGACTTAGCACAAAGTATCCAGTTTAATTTAAATTAATAAACAAACAAATAGCTCTTATATTTGCTTTTAAACTTTCTTCTTCATAGCTTTGTAATTCAAGAACTAAAGTAGAGATAATGGAATTTATCCTATTTTAAGAATTGGCAAAAAAGTACACATTTAAAACCTCCACTCCCATCAACTTATCTTTTCTTCCCTTTGAGGGTGCATTCATTCATTCATTCATTCAGTTATAAGTGTCAACATGCTACAATAAGGATGTACTTTAAAAAATAATACCAAGTGAAATAGGCCAGACACAAAAGAACAAATATTATATGATCCCACTTATATGAAAATATGTAATTAATGCCACTAAATTATACATTTAAAATGGCAAGTGATTATGTTATACATGTTCTCTCTCTTTCTTTCCCTCTACCTCACCCTTTCTCCCACAAAATGCTGGTGATCATTTTGAGCACCTAGGCTCATTTCCAATATCCTGCTTTAGTATATCTTGCAGGTATTATGAACTATTTGATACTTTCCTAACTCAACTTCTATTTCTCCTCAATGATATAAGAATATGACTATCTACCCTATAGAATGCGTCTGAGGAATAAATAAGACAACATATGTGGGTGCCGTTACACAGTTTAACTCATGGAAAATGCCACCTACTAAAACATAAGAAAATCCAGATTATGTTTTGTTTGGAGGGATCAACCAAGAAGTAAATCACTTAAGTTAGGGAATTAATAGAAATAACTCAACAGATGCTCTGGCCGGTGGTCAGAGCATCGGCCCAAGCACCAAAGGATTTCAGTTCGATTCTGGTCAAGGGCGAGTACCTGGGCAGCAGGTCCGGTCACCTCTGGGCATGTGTAGGAGGCAACCAATCAATGTGTCTCTCTCACATTGATGTTTCTCTCTCTCCCTTTTTCTCTCTTCCTCCCTCCCTTCCACTCTCTCTAAAAATCAATGGAAAAAATATCCTTGGGTGAGGATTAACAACAACAACAAAAAGAAATAGCTCAACAGAGTAAAGGTCCACAGATGTCTATGTTTCACTCTTCCTGATATCTCAGGATATAGCAGTAACAATCTATAAACAACCTGGCATTTTATGATGTTGATGTACAGTGAAAGCTCAGATTCTTTGAGAATCACAAACTGGTTAAAAATATCTATCCTATCTAATAGACAAATATGCAAATTGACCATACCTCCAACACACCCATAAGCCACACCCACAAGCCATGCCCACCATCCAATCAGAGCGAGTATGCAAATTAACCCAAACAAAGATGGCTACAGCCACAGAGAGCAAGGTTTCCCAGGTAACAGAGCAAGCCAAGCTTTCCATAGCCGTTGCAGGCCTAAGCCTCCACTCAAGCTACAAAGTTTCAATTATACAAGGTAAACAAATTCAAACAAATGGCGGCAGAATGGAGCTTTGAGAGAGCAGGCCAGGGTTGCCGGCGGCAACAGGGGAAGCAAAGCTTTCCGCACACCCTGGCCGGGCTCACCCGCTTAAGGCTACAAAGTTTCAATTGTAGAAGGTGAATTAACTGCCACAGAAATGGCTGCCGCCCCGGAGGGAACAGCAGGCTTGGCTCCGCTCCAGGCTACAAAGTTTCAATTGTAGAAGGAAAATAAATTCTAGATACCAGGGCCTCCTCTTGGGTCGCCAGGGGGCGTGGCCGGCCTGCAAACCACCACAGGCCCCTTGCTCAGGCTGCCCCACGCCCCAAGGGAACCCCACCCTGATCAGGGACACCCTTCAGGGCAAACCAGCTGGCCCCCACCCATGCACCAGGCCTCTATCCTATCTAATAAAAGAGTAATATGCAGATTGATCATCACTGCAACACACAATATAGCTTCCCCCACGTGGTCAAAGGTCCTGCCCCCATGTGGACACAAGATGGCCACCACAAGATGGCCAGCAGGAGAGGGCAGTTGGGAGGCACCCGGCCTGCAAGGGAGGGCAGTTATGAGGGACCAGGCCTGCAAGGGAGGGCAGTTGAGAGGGACCAGGCTTGCAAGGGAGGGCAGTTGGAGGTGATCAACCCTGCAGGAGAGGGTAGTTAGGGGTGACCAGGCTGGCAGAGGAGGGAAGTTGGGGGCAAACAGGCTGGCAGGGGGGCAGTTAAGCATCAACCAGGCTGGCAGCGGAGTGGTTAGGGCGTGATCAGGCTGGCAGGCAGAAGCGGTTAGGGGCAATCAGGAAGGCAGGCAGGCAAGCAGTTGGGAGCCAGCAGTCCTGGATTGTGAGAGGGATGTCCGACTGCTCGTTTAGGCCCGATCCCACCAGGGGGATCGGGCCTAAACGGGCAGTCGGACATCCCTCCAGGAGTCCCAGATTGGAGAGGGTACAGGCTGGGCTGAGGGACAACCCCCCACCGTGCACGAATTTCATGCACCGGGCTTCTAGTGACTAAATAATAGACCAGCTTACTCATTTTTCCTATATCAAGGGTTTATTCCTATGGCTAAATCCAATTATACTTTGTAATGAGCTTGTTATAAGTGGCACAAGTGAGATTGACCAATAGAAATACTCCTCTAAATGCTACATATAACAGGCAAAATATTCACTTACTAATTGGGATTCTGAATTAATTTGCTTTGTACTCAAGGTAAGAAATTAGCCACAAAATATGTAGGTAGCTCTTATTCAAATCTAAAAAGAAGGGAAAGGACATTAATGCACCGAATAAGAGAGTGCTAAACCTAAGAAGCTAGACATTCCTCATCTCAAAACATGTAAAAGATTTAGAAGAGTATATTAAATAATCTTAAATAAATTATTTTAAAAAGAAAAAATTAGATAAACAAATGCTTACCATATTTAAACATCAATTTAAAAAATATCTTTTACATACAAAATCTGTATTTAACTGTTCAAGACTTATCTACTATGTAACTAAATCTAAGGGTTACAATCCTTGCAATAGTCCAAAAAAAAATAAATCACATGAACTACTTTCAGAGTTGCTAAAGAACATACATTAACTACCACAATATCCACTAATGTTGCATGCCAAACTATGTATTCAATAAGACACACAGACAAGTGACCTATTAATTTCTTTTTCTGCTTAATAACAGCAACTCAAGAAAAAAAAATGAGATGTATCAAAAGACTTATTATATAGGACCAAACCATGTTTCATTCACTCACCCCAAAATAATTTTTTTCTGTCAGGCAATGCATTAGTTAGATGACCTCGTGCAAAGCCAATTAACCTTTCTAAGGCGCAGATTCTTGTTAAGTAAAAATAATAATACTCTTTCAGAACGACAAACATGCAAATCAAGCACTTAGCACAGTGCCAGGACACAGTACATGCTCAAATTCTAGCTATGGATACAATAATTCAAGTCAGACAAAACGAGAACTTGAATTACAAGGTTTTGAGGGATAGAACCTGTCACTAGTATTTTCAGGAGCAAAGGAGTTAAAGGAAGTATTTAAGAGTGGCCTCCTGTTTCTTATTTGATTATGGTACTATTCACTGAAAAGAGGGAAGAAGATGATAAGACAGGCTGGAGAAAACTTTTTTAAGTCTGACATTCCTAAAAGGTAGAGCGGGAACAGAATGGAGCAGTGAAGAATTAGGTAGTTGTAGAGAACAGGAGGGAGCTGAGCTAAAACATTTAAACAGACTCTTAATCAGTTGAGGACTTGGCAGAGATTTTAAATTTACCTGCAGGGATTGCTAATCTAGATGTGTTTGTGTGCTTTTTCTCCAAGAGCACTCAGCTGAATAAGGCTGCCAAATAAATGCATTTCAGAAAGTTACAGAATTTCTTTACCACATGTATCATAAAGTGAGTAAGTCTAATAAAATACAGAATGAATTTTTCCAAGTAAACAAAAGCAGAATTTTTAAATATAATTGAATGAGATGAGCTTCAATTGCTCTTAAACTGCTAACTAGAGTTGACTACGTTTCAGTTTTACAAACTCTAACATGTTGTAGAACCACATTGTTTAGCTGAATAGCATACCACAGTATGACTAGAAAAGAATAAGGGATGGAGTAAAGAAAAAATGGTTTTCAATGGTATGTCATTAGCCAATCTGATATACATTTTAAAATGAATAAAAATCACTTACCCATTTTGAAAAGAACTGTTTTGTGTTTCCGAATCATCACTATCACTGATAATAATAGTTTCTCCATCTACACTACTGACATGTCCATTAGAAAAACCATTCTGATGTGATGGAGGGAGGACTTCCAAAATCCTACACTGTAACCTGAAAGAAAATGATATATTTAAAAATGCAAATCATTTGACATTTTAAAATCAAACATTTCAAATGATCTAATTATTGTGAACTGAAAAGTTATTTTGTTTTATGGAAACTATGACTGATTGATGTAACCAATTTTACAAAAAAGAAACATCTGTAACATCCAATTTAAGCAAAGGTTGGCTATAACCCTATAAAATAAAAGGCTGATATGCAAATTGACCAAACAGCGGAGTGATCGGTCATGATGACGTGCACTGACCACCAGGGGGCAGACGCTCAATGCAGGAGCTGCCCCTGGTGGTCAGTGCGCCAGAAGCTGGGCTCACAGGCCTAAGCTGTCAGTTGGGCATCCCCCAAGGGCTCCGGGACTGCGAGAGGGTGCAGGCTGGGCTGAGGGACCCCCCTCCAGTTCACAAATTTCGTGCACTGGGCCTCTAATTTAAAATAATGCAAAACTATTTCAAAGGTCAATTTATCAAGATTCTTGGCAATTTTATTTTTAACTAAAGTTACTATTTAGAAAATCAAATTCATAATATCTCATTATACAGATTGAGCCTTAAAGTTTTTCAAAGCCTCCAATATTTTCAATTCTGAAAATTTCCTGATCACAATATTTTTCATTCTCACTGTAACATTTTTTTTAAACATTTTGATTTTTAGAGAGAGAGGAAAGGAAGGGGAAGGGAGGGAGGGAGGGAGAGAGAGAAAGATTTGTTGGTCCACTTACATATGCATCCATTGGTTGATTCTTTTTTTTTTTGTTAATCCTCACCAGAGGATATTTTTTAGAGAGAGTGAAAGGGAGGGAGGGGGGAGAGAATGAGAGAAAGAAACACATCTATCGGTTGCCTCCTGCACACAGCCTGGGTCAGGCAGGGATCGGGCCTGCTACCCAGGTATCCTTGACTGGGAATCAAACCCAGACCCTTGGATCCAAGGGCCGATACTCTAACCATCGAGCAAATTGGCCAGGGTGATTGGTCAGTTGTGCCCTGACTGGGGATTAAACCCACAACCTTGGCAAATCCGGATAATGCTCTAACAAACAGCTATGCCGCCAGAGCCTCATTGAAACTTTTGTGATTTCTGATTTCTGGAAAGCTTCCTATTCACTAACTTTATTACCCTTATTTTGGCTTCCCTTACCTTTGCCCACTCTATCTGGGTTTTATGCACTGCAGTTTCAGACTCATTCATCACAATAAAAATATTCCTCAATCCTATTTTACTGTGCCAATTTTCAACTGAAATAATTAAAATGTGGTATATTCATACAAAGAAAAAAATACAGAAATGAAGCACTGATAACATGCTACAGTTTGGATAAACCTTGAAAGCAATATGCTAAATGAAAGAAAACAGATGTAAAAGGCCACACATAGTACATGATCCCATTTATATGAAAAATCAAGCAAAATAAAACCAGAATAGGAAAATCCACTGAGACAGGAAGTAGATGAGTGGTTGCCAGGAACTTGGGGGAATAAGGGAGGAGTAAGAGACGAGAACAAAGGGCAGTGGCTGCTAATGGGCCTGGGCTTTCCTTCTGGGATGTAGAAAATGGTCTAAAATTAGTTTTTAGTGATGGTTGTGCAACTCTATGAGTATACTAAAAACTACTGAACTATACATTTTAAATGCATGAATTTTATGGTATGTGGAATACATCTCAACTTGTTATATAAACATAGTCACGAGTAAAAGTAGGGTATAGTAAGAAGAGGGAGAAAACGCGTGCATTGCTGGAATTGTACTTCTACAACTCTTAGGCAATCCAGAGGTTTTATTAATATCTTAAGCACATATACTAGTATATTACCAATGGGTAAATCTCTATTTTCTAGAGAAAAAAGTAGCTCAAGAATAAAAAGTTGCTCACTGTATCATTCATTTAGTCATCTCATGCCATAAAAAAGTTTTGATATATTACTATTGTGGGCTTCACCAGCCCATTCTCCTGAGAACTTCATTCTTCCCACACCCACCTTCTTTCATATAGTAGCTACTAGTAGAGCTGTCATATTCCCACAAGACCCTGGTCATAGTTAGTTGATACTGGGTGGGCACCTTTAGCTGAGCCAGTACATCTTTTCTAAGATTTTAAAATCTGGAATCCAGAAAGTAAATATCAGTTCCCCTGCCATCATGGAACCTATAAATTTCTGGTCCTGTTGGCACCCAGGGCCCTGCCGCATGGAGTGGCCAGTATGCAGTGAGAGAAAAGAAAGCCTACAAAGGAGAAGAGAGGAGAGATGGCAAAAGTACTACCAGAGGTAATCAGTTCTCTTATTCTTGTTCTTCCTTAGACTTAGCTGCACCTTGCCATGTCAGGATTAGCTGGTTAATCTTTCCTTTGATTCAATAAACTGGTAATTTACCCTTTTGTATGTTTTTTCAAAATGAATTTTTCTCACAGCCCAAATAAATAGAATCATACAATTACAGAAAGACAAACAGAGTTGGTTTGTTAGAGTTGGTTCATTTTGGGAAGCTGGTGGATTTTAATAAGGTAATAGCACTTTTCATTTCTATACATTGTAGAATACGCTTCTATTCTCCTTCAAGAGAACAACCTTTAATGTCCTCTACAACATCTAATATTGCTGTCAGGCACAGAGAGAATCAGGACTATGGATTTCCTATTAGGAACTCTGCACTACACCCAAACAGAAGAAAGCAACTGGTTCTATAGTACCCAAGTTTAAGAACCAACAAAATGTTGACATGTGGAATTCAAAGCACTCAAAATATCTTATCTTCGTCCTTCACTCATTTCCTCTCACTCTGAGACTTATGCAGGTTAAATTAAAAGCATCATATATGGCTCCTTTATAATTTGCTCTTAAAAAAATTTAGAAGAGAAACTCAAATTATTAACAGCAATAGTGAAAGTGGGGACACTCCTATTGATTTTACAGAAATAAAAAAGATTATAAGAAAAAACTATGGACCATTATAAGCTGATAAATTGGATAACCTAGGTGAAATGGATAAATTCTTAGAAACACACAAACTATCATAATTGACTCAAGAAGAAATAGATAATCTAAAGAGATCTATAACTTGCAAGTACATTGAATCAGTAATCTAAAACCTCTCAATAAAAATTTTTTAAAAAGCCTAGGCTCTGCCTGATGTAGCTCAGTGGGTTGAAGTGTTGTGGGTTTGATCCCTAGTCAGGACACATACCTAGATTGGGTGTTCAACCCCCAGTCAAGGCACTTACAGGAGGCAGCCGATGGATGTTTCTCTCTCACGTTGCTCTTTCTCTCCCTCCCTCCTTGCCTTCCCTCCCTTATTCTTTTACCCTCTTTCTTAAAAACAAACAAACAAACAAAAAAAAAACAAACAAAAAAAAACAGCTCAGGACCAGGACCATATGGCTTCACTAGTAAAGTTACCAAGTATTTAGACAATCAATACCAATTCTTCCCAAAATCTTCCAAAATACTGAAGAGGAGAGAACCCTTCTTAACTTATTCTTTAAGACTAACATTACCCTGATTCACAAATAAGACAAAGACATGACAGAACATGTAGAGAACTCTTATAACTCTACAGAAAACACACAATCCAACTCAAAAATGGGCAAAGAACCTGAACACTTATTTTCTTTTGTAAAAATATGTTATTGATTTTTAGAGAGAGAGGAAGGGACAGGGAAAGAGAGAGAGAAACATCAATGATGAGAATCATTGATCGGCTTGCCTCCTACTTTCCCCTGACTGGGGATCAAGCCGGCAACCCAAGCATGTGCCCTGACCGGGAATTGAACTAGTGACCTCTTGGTGCATGGGCTGATGCTCAACCACTGAGCTACACCGGCTGGGCCTGAACAGACATTGTTCCCAAAAGATACAAAGGGCAATAAATACATTAAAAGATGTTGAGGATCTTAGTAATACTGGGAATACAAAATCAAAACTGCAGTGAGATACTATTTCATACCCACTATTATGGCTATTATTAAAATTAAAAAATGGAAAATGGCCCTGGCCAGTTCGGCTCAGTGGATAGAGTGTCGGCCTGCAGACTGAAGGATCCCAGGTTCGATTCTGATCAAGGGCACATGCTCAGGTTGCAGGCTCCATCCTCAGTAGGGGTCGTGCAGGAGACAGCCAATCAATGATTCTCTTTCATCATTGATATTTTTATCTCTCTCTCCCTTTCCCTTCCTCTCTGAAATCAATAGAAATATATTTTACACAAATGGAAAATGATGAGTGTGGGTGAGGATGTAGAGAAATTGTAATCCTTGTGCACTATTCGTGGGGATGTAAAATGGTGCAGCACTGTGGAAAACAATATGGCGGTTCCTAAAAAGATTAAACATAGAATTATCATGACCTGGCTTCTAGGTATATGACCATAAGAACTGAAAAGGGGAACTCAACAGATACTTGTACACCAATGTTCATAATGGCATTATTCACAATAGCCAAAAGGTGAAAACAACTCAAGTGCCCATCAACAGATGAATAGATAAACAAAATGTGGTATGTATACATACCATGGAATATTATCTTCTCTAATAAAATGGTAATATGCAAATTAACAATCACTCCGCTACATAAGCCACACCCACCAGCCAAGCCACGCCCACCAGCCAATCAGGGCGAGTATGCAAATTAACCCCAATCCAAGATGGCTACAGCCACAGAGAGCAAGGTTTCCCAGGTAACAGAGCAAGCCAAGCTTTCCATAGCCGTTGCAGGCCTAAGCCTCCACTCAAGCTACAAAGTTTCAATTATAGAAGGTAAACAAATTCAAACAAATGGCAACAGAATGGAGCTTGAGAGAGCAGGCCAGGGTTGCCGGCGGCAACAGGGGAAGCAAAGCTTTAAAGCACACCCTGGCCGGGCCCACCCACTTAAGGCAACAAAGTTTCAACTGTAGAAGGTGAATTAACTGCCACAGAGATGGCTGCCGCCCCGGAGGGAACAGCAGGCTTGGCTCTGCTCCAGGCTACAAAGTTTCAATTGTAGAAGGAAAATAAATCCCAGATACCAGGGCCTCCTCTTGGGTCGCCAGGGGGCGTGGCCGGCCTGCAAACCACCACAGGCCCCTTGCTCAGGCTGCCCCACGCCCCAAGGGAACCCCACCCTGATCAGGGACACCCTTCAGGGCAAACCAGCTGGCCCCCACCCGTGCACCAGGCCTCTATCTTATCTAATAAAAGAGTAATATACAGATTGATCATCACTGCAACACACAATATAGCTGCCCCCATGTGGTCAAAGATCCTGCCCCCATGTGGACACAAGATGGCCACTACAAGATGGCCAGCAGGGGAGGGCAGTTGGGAGGCACCCGGCCTGCAAGGGAGGGCAGTTGAGAGGGACCAGGCTTGCAAGGGAGGGAAATTGGAGGTGATCAACCCTGCAGGAGAGGGCAGTTAGGGGTGACCAGGCTGGCAGAGGAGGGAAGTTGGGGGCAAACAGGCTGGCAGGGGAGCAGTTAAGCATCAACCAGGCTGGCAGCGGAGTGGTTAGGGGGTGATCAGGCTGGCAGGCAGAAGCGGTTAGGGGCAATCAGGAAGGCAGGCAGGCAAGCAGTTGGGAGCCAGCAGTCCTGGATTGTGAGAGGGATGTCCGACTGCCCGGGATCGGGCCTATACGGGCAGTCGGACATCCCTCCAGGAGTCCCAGATTGGAGAGGGTACAGGCTGGGTTGAGGGACAACCCCCCGCCGTGCACGAATTTCGTGCACTGGGCTTCTAGTTCAGCCATAAAAGGCTAATGATACATGCTACAACATGGATGAACCTTGAAAACATCATGCTCATTGAAATAAGCCAAACACAAAATAACATGTATTGTATGAATCCACTTATCTGAAGTATCTAGAATAGACAAATTCATAGAGAAAGTAGAATAAAAGTTACCAGATGCTGGAATGAGGGAGAAATGGTTAAGTTATTGCTTAATGGGTACAGAGTTTCTGCCTGAGATGATGAAAAAGTTCTGGAAATAGTAATGATAGTCACAGAACACTGTGAATGTACTTAATGCCACTGAATTATACACTTAAAATGGTCACAATGGTAAATTTACATTATGTTATTTTACAATTTTTAAAAAAAGAAACTTTTTTGTTCTAAAAGTGAAGATTAAGCAGGCTCAGTTACCAAGCCTATATTGGTAGCAAACGGAAATGGTGTCGAAAGAACTGGAGGCTGACTTTCACTCCTAGCTGATAGAACTAAACTAGTGTTTCTAAAGAGGAACAACTACAGGAAATTATATCAAAACTTGTTAGGTAATTATGTAGTCTAATGATAAAAAGAATCTGTAATTAGTGACATGAACTTCACAAAAATATGCAAGGAATCAAAATGGACCCACTTTTGAAGCGCCTGGGTATCACATCCAAGGATGGTATTGCTCAGCTCAGGGTTTCATGAGGTGATGAGGAAGCTTTTCAGTGAACCTTTGACAAGGTTCTTCAAGTTAGAAAAAGAGATGGTTTTCCTTGTCAAGGCCTAGGTGAGTCCCCTAAGTTGTAATGATGGTCACAAGGAAAAAATAAAGTAAATGAACCTACTCTGGGTGCAGGCATGGTTGATGTGATGCCTAAAATGGTTTGACAGTCCATTGAAGGGAATAGTCCATGACCATAATGAGGCCCATAGAGTTACAGTAACTTAAGAACTAATTTATTTCACATCAAGGGAAAAAATCAATACACGAGGAAAATAAAGTATTCTATATGTATTACTAAGAAGCTACAGTACATAATGACACTGTAGTATTGGCAAAAAGACAGCCATACAGATAAATGGAAGAGAACAAGGTCCAGAAATAGACCCAAGATTCCATTTATATTTATATTTTGTAAAGGATAAAATTATAAGGACAGAAAACAGATCAGTGGTTGCTAGAGGCTAGGAGGCAGGGGCAAGAGTTGACTACAAAGGGGAACAAAGGAACTTTTGGGGGGCAATAAAAATGTTCTTCTATGTCTTATTGTGGTGGGTTATGTGACTGTAGGTGTAAATGTCAAGAACTATACACATTAAAAAGGGTGACTTTTATCATAAGAAAGTAATGTACTTTAATAAAGATTTATTAGTTTAGACTATTTAGGATAAAGACCTACATAATATAAGTTATTTAAATGATTATTTAACCTAAAAGAAAAACACTTATTGCTTTTCTGAAGACATTAACACATATGAGATGGCAAATTGAAGTAGGTCCACTTGTTGGATCTCACTGAAATATAGATTGGTCCTCTACCCTTACCTGAACAATGGCCAGAGTTCTGTGTAATGCAAAATCTATGTAAAGGGAGTTCTATTCTCCAGTTTGTTTCCATCTCAACTATAAACATTATAAAAATTCATCTTAAAATACCCATTTTTCATTAAGGAAGTTCAATATACAGGTATTCTCTTACAACCCGAGTTGGTCAAGCCAAATAAAGTTAGATGATTTCTACACATCAAAAGAAATTATTACATATACAACTAACAAACCATGATTTTTAGGGTATAAAAAAGGTTTCCCAATTTATATTATTATCAAGTAAATAAGGATTCTAAGTTGTAACTGTTGAACTTGCAATGACAATCCAGGAGTCAATTAGGTGTAAGTATGGGTCTTGGTTGCAGGAAGCCAATTCCAGCATGTCAGCAGGGCTGAATCATCTGGGAATGGCTAAAGGCATTTCCCCAAACATGAAAAGGATACATAAATTGATTGCTTGCTGCCAGACAGCTGAGGGCATCTCAATCTACATGTTATTGCCTCCTACTGGCCAAACACCTGAACAGCCGTAGGCTATTCCCCCTCTGACAATGGACTCTGTAGACTAACCCTACCCTTTGATGTGTGTATCTCCACCGTGCCTTAGGACAAATTGTGTTAATAAAAAGCAAGGGGTCCTGAGACAAGAACTTTAGCTAAGTCTTCTCTGACTCCCTATAATGCCTTTCAAAATTATGTTTCATCTCTGGACTCTTATTTAATTTACGCACAGCGCTTCTCCAGATTGCTGAACCCTTCTAGATGCCAGATCAAGACCACCAGCACTTGGTACATACAACAAACCTAATACCTATCTAAAGAAGATGAGTACCACTCTAACTTAGAATTCCAAAAACAAAAGAAAACAAAAAACTCTAGCTGTCCCAAAAGCCTCCTTTTTGTTTCTAGTAAAAATTATATCATTGACATATTAGGGTTATTGGGAACAAAAGATTAAAAACAACAATTCTGGGATTTTTTTAGCACTCTCCTTGGCTGAGAACAGAAATTTTGACCTTAAAAGGTCAGTGGTGTAAGCTGACCAACAGAAAGCCTTTTTTCTGAAATCCTAGCCAATAAAAGAGTAATATGCAAATCGACTGTATCTTCGCTACACCCACAAGCCAATCAGGAGCGAATATGCAAATAAACCCAACCAAGATGGCTGCAGCCACAGAGAGCAGGAGGGAGGCTTGGGTTTCCCTGGCAATGGAGGAAGCCAAGCTTTCCACCTGCCCTTGCCAGCCTAGGCCTCCACTCAAGGCTACAAAGTTTCTATGATAGAAGATAAATAATTCCAAACAGAAATGGCGGCAGTCACAGAGCTGGAAAGAGCAGGAGGCTAGGGTTGCCCCCCGCAATGGAGGAAGCCAAGCTTCTGAAGCCCTGGCCTGCCGTGGCCTCCACTCCAGGCTACAAAGTTTCAATTGTAGAAGATAAATAAACCCCAGATACCAGGGCCTCCGCCTGGGTCGCCAGGAGGCGTGGCCGGCCTGCAAACCACCACAGGCCCCTCGCCCAGGTAGCCCCAAGCCCTAAGGGAACCCCCACCCTGATCCGGTACATCCTTCAGGGCAAACCAGCTGCCCCCCCCCCCCCTGCACCAGGCCTCTAACCTATCTAATAAAAGAGTAATATGCAGATTGACCATCACTCCAACACACAAGATGGCTGCCCCCATGTGGTCAAAGATCCTGACCCCATGTGGACACAAGATGGCCGCCACAAGATGGCCAGCAGGGGAGGGCAGTTGGGAGGGACCAGGCCTACAAGGGAGGGCAGTTGGGGGCGATCAAGCCTGCAGGGGAGGGAAGTTAGGAGTGACCAGGCCAGCAGAGGAGCGAAGTTGGGGGTGACCGGGCCTGCAGGGAAGGGCAGTTAGGGGTGACCAGGCCTGCAGGGGACGGCAGTTAGGGGCAAACAGGCTGGCAGGGGAGCAGTTAGGCATCAATCAGGCTGGCAGGGGAGTGGTTAGGGGGTGATCAGGCTGGCAGGCAGAAGCGGTTAGGGGCAATCAGGAAGGCAGGCAGGTGAGCAGTTTGGAGACAGCAGTCCTGGATTGTGAGAGGGATGTCCCAGATTGGAGAGGGTGCAGGCTGGGCTGAGGGACACCCTCCCATGCACGAATTTTGTGCACCAGACCTCTAGTTTATCAATAAAAAGAAATAAAACACTGATAGATCTACAATGCAGATGAACCTTGCTTATTAGTTCCACTTCTAATTATTTATAGTAGCTCAAAAGTGAAAACAACGCAAGTATCCAGGAACTGATGAAGAGATAGACAAAATGTGATAGATACATATAGCAGAATCTATACTAATAAAAGGGTAAAATGCTAATTAGACAGGATAGACCAGACGTCTTCTGGACATCCTTCTGGACAAAGCCATGGTGGCAAGGGCTGAGGCAGAGGTGGTTAGGGGTGATCAGGCAGGCAGGCAGAGTGGTTAGGGAAGCTCAGGCAGGCAGGCAGGTGAGCAGTTAGGAGCCAGCGGTCCCGAATTGTGAGAGGGATGTCCGACTGCCAGTTTAGGCCCAATCCTGCAGCCGCCGGACATCCCCCCGAGGGATCCCGGATTGGAGAGGGTGCAGGCCGGGCGGAGGGACACCCTCCCATGCACGAATTTTGTGCACCGGGCCTCTAGTTTATCAATAAAAAGAAATAAAACACTGATAGATCTACAATGCGGATGAACCTTGAAAACATTATAGTAAGTGAAAGAAACCACACAGAAGGATACATATTATGATTCCATTTATATGAGATGTCCAGAATAGGCAAATCCAGAGACAAAAAATAGATTAGTGGTTGCCATGGGCTGAGGGGAGAGGGTAGTTGGTAGTGTCTGCTAAAACAGGACTTCTTGGGGTGATGACAATATTCCGTAATTAGGTAGTGGTGACAGCCTCATAACTTTGTGACTATACGAAAACCCACTGAATTGAACCTTTTAAGTGGGCAAATTTTATGGCGCTCATTTAACAACAACAAAAAGCAGAGAAATGAAAATGTGTGTACCATGTAAGCAAATTCTTGCAACTTCACATTTTGTGGAGAAAGAATGAAGAATGAAAGGTGGGAGTGGGAGCACAGATACCTTATACTAATGGACCTCATGTAAATGCCTGCTATTTCTCAGTTACTGGGAGAAATTCATTTATTTCTCTAAATAAGCCCCCTACCAAAAAACCTCATGCCACAGTAAGGAATAAAGGCCGAAGACGTCTACAAATAAAAATCAACAGGAATGCCTTGGGCGGGGGGGGGGGGGGGGTGGCGGGGTCAGCTGGTTGGAGAGTGGTTTCATACACCAAAAGGCTGTGGGTTCAATTCTAAATCAGGGCTAATACCTGGGTTGCAGGGTCAGTCCCCGGTTGAGGCATGAATGGGAGGCAAATGATCGATGTTTCTCTCTCTCTCTTCCTCTCTCTCAAATCAATAAATGTGTCCTCAGGTGAGAATGAAAAACAACAACAGAATACTTAGAAAATTCAACCTGGATTTTCTCTCATCACAGAAGCTGGATTTACCCTAGCCCCTCTTTGAGGATGCCAGGATCTTACCACTTCCATCATCTCAAAATTGAACTCAATACCAAAAGTTACACAAACTTTACATTAACTGCAAAGTAAATATGAAGCCAGAAGGGACATGTATTCTTGAGGGTCTAGAACACAGTCCAAATGAAAAACATGCCAACGCATTTCCCCATATTAATGTAATAGGATAGGAGTTTGTGTTTTTTCCCTTTTCTAATATTAATTTACAAAGATCTTTATTTTACTGGGTTGCAGCAGCTTGGATATTTAAGAAGGCCTGTACCTAATATATTATCCCTTAAAATATCTCCATGGAAAAAAGCAAGGGAAGCCACTAATCCTATCCTATATAATAAAACCCTAATATGCAAATTGACCAAACAGCAGAATGACCGGTCACTATGACATGCACTGATCACCAGGGGGCAGATGCTCCACACAGTAGCTGCCCCCTGGTGGTCAGTGCGCTCCCACAGGGGGAGCACCACTCAGCCAGAAGCCAGACTCATGACTGGCGAGCACAGTGGCAGTGGTGGGGGCCTCTCCCGCCTCCGCTGCAGTCAGGCGGTAAGGAGCGAGGGGTCCTGGACTGCAAGAGCCCTGGACTGCGAGAGGGCGCAGGCCGGGCTAAGGGACCCCCCGCTCCCCCCCCAGTGCACAAATTTCATGCACTGGGCCTCTAGTATAATAATGAAATCAAGACTATTGACTATGGTTTATTAAAGGGGACAGACACTCTCACCACTACATGTGGAAGCAAGAGAACACATTACAAGAGTCATCTTAAAAGCTGTCCCCACAGGACAGAACAGCACTATTTCAAGGTGCCAGAAACATAGGAATGGTCACTGACTTGATAAGGCCTTTGGCTACCCAAACAGTTTAGACCACCACCCTATAATCCAATTTATAAAAACAAAAACCCAAATAAAAATCCCAGAAACTACAATTAGAATAAGAGTTTATAAGCATGACAGAGAACTCAAAAATCAAAATGGAAAAAGACTGACTTTTTAACTTATTTATTGAGCACTTGCTATGTGCCTGGCACTTCACACACAGCATCTCAGTTAATCTTCACAATAATTCTACTAAGTGTGCAAAGGAGAGATGAGTGATGTTAAATATTTTCCCAAATGTTATGCAGGTGGTAAGTAGGTGGTAGAGGCACAATTCCAACCAAAAGGAAATCTAGTCATTAGGCAAGTTTATATATTAAAATTATTCTGAGATTTAAGTGAAAAGGGTAAAAGGAAAGGGTGTACTCAGAAACTTAGGATTTAAAGTAGCAGAAATCTTAAGTCAGGCTTGAAGCTTAATTATAACATAAAATTTAATTTTTAATAGAAAAGCTAGTGAGTGATAGAAGAAAAATATTAACTTCCATATAAGCCTATTTGGCTAATAGTAGCCTTATCATCCCACCTCACCCCCATGGTAAAATGCTACTACTATATTCTATTTATGTAGCAATTCAAAATGTGTACCCCCCCAACATAGTCTCATTTTAGTCTCATAATAACCTGAAAGGATGTCATTGTTCAAAAAGGCAGTCTGACTCCAAAGCCTAGATCCTTCACTATCACACTATTCTGCCTCCCATAAAATTAGAAATTTATAATTTTTCCCAAACTATAAACAAAAATCAAAGATAAAAATATTCTATTAAAGCCAAGTGGTAAATGCATGACTTGTGATTGCACATTTATTCTTTATTCCTTAATTATATTGTTCATACACATTTTTAAAAATTTACATTAACTGCATCTTTAAGAAAAAACAAAAAGTGAAATGGAAAAATATTTGCAATAGTAAGAGAGAGGTATAATATGCCTAGTATTTAATAATAGCTCTCACAAATCTACTGAAGACAAACAAGCCAAAAGAAAAATGGGCAAAGAACCTGAACAAACAAATAAACACTGAGATATCATCAGATCTGGCAAAGACTAAAAAACTAAAATATCTAGTGTTAGCATGAGAGCAGGGAACCCAGGCCTAGCCTTTATGGCATTCTGGACCTGGATGCTCCTGAATTACTTCATTCATACATTAATTTTAATACTTGGCAAGTTGAAATGTTTGTCTCTTTCTTAACTGAATCTTAAAGGGCATCTTAATCCTTATTGTATCCCCAGTACCAAACCAGTGTCTAGCCTATAAGTGATACTTACAATCACCAAGCAACATGTGAAACACAATATCAGAGCAATCAAAAATATCTGGGCCTGAGCTGAGAGCAAAGTTGGCTAGACTCATAATATTACTTCCTGAGCCTCCTGCTAAAGGCAAAAAGTAAGGAGTCTTCCACAATTTCTCCTTTCCTGCATAAAGATTAAGAATGGTCAATGTGTATTATGAAAATTAAGCCTTAAAAGTTTGCAGAAAAATACTAATTTCTTATACTTCATAATTTAAAGGCTTCTTAAGCAAGAAGAGGTATGTTTCCTGATAATTGTGACTCCCAAATTTCCTATTTCTACAATATAACCTAGTATACTACTGTTAACAGCTATAAATACCTGAAGTCCATTTTTAAAGTATTCCAAAAAAACTATACAAAACACAATGAACCAATACATTTTTAGATGTGAGCTATATTCCTAATGTTAAAGTTTAATGCATCTCAATGATTTATAATTCAGAAAACATTTCTGGCATAAGTCAAATAAAAACAGTGACTATAAGAAGAAAAAAACCATCCTCCCCAGAAATGATCCTATTATTTCTTTTGATGATATAGATAGAACACAAAAATCTGTTTTCTAAGTATATCACCAAAAACCATAAAACATACTCCAAACAGTATTTATAATTTGATCTCTTTTTAAAAAGGGTATGTTCTTGGTGAGATTACCGGTGACAAGTTAATCTCTCCCCAAAAAATAAAGATATAACTTTTTTTTAATTATTATTATTGATTTCAGAGAAGAAGGGAGAGGGAGAAAGAGAGAGAAACATCAGTGATGAGGGAGAATCACCGATCGGCTGCCCCCTGCACACCCCCTACTGGGGATCAAGCCTGCAACCTGGGCATGTGCCCTTGACTGGAATTGAACCTGGGACCCTTCAGTCCACAGGTTGACACTGTATCCACTGAGCCAAACCAGCTAGGGCTAAAGATATAACTTTTTCTAAAAGATAGAACTTTTTCTAGACACGAAAAATTCTTCAATTTTTACCATTTGTTGCTTCTACAATTAATTTTAAAAAGTATCCAATTATTCATCAAAATCAAATCCAAACAAATTTAGATCTTAATATAAAAACCTCTTGGCTTTTTAAGATTTATTCATAATAGCATTTAATAACTAAATGGATTATAATATTTTAAGACATTATTCTGAAATTACATATAAACTCATGGTAATTCTCCAAAATAAAATAAAGAACATAATAAAATAACTTTTGATTGCTAACATTTAAAATTCAGAAAGAAAAAACATCTGCATTCAAGCCAATAAAGAGGTGGGAAAAAGGAACCAAAAAACATTTTACAGACTCTGCCCTAAAAGCAAAGAAGACTGTACTAAGTTTTAATGCAAATAAAGGTGATTATGATGAATATCAGTGACTAGCCAATCATAAATGCTTAAGACTTCAGAAAAGCAGTGATAATTTTTAATTTAGTACCATAGATAATGTCATTTAAAATTTTCATATATGAAAAATCCACTTTTTTTCCTAAAGACCTGGGTAAAAGAGAAGAGAACTTAGTGAAGTACACAAAACTCAGTCCTCATCAAAGGAACCACTAAAATCAGCATGAAAAACAAGCATATTAAACTATCAGGTAACATAATGAGGACACCAGATACCTTCACCTAAGGCTTTTTTACTCTTAAATAAAGATGAAACTTCCATATAATGGAATTTATTATACAGTAGTAAATAAAAAAGAGAAGGCAGGCGATTTATAAAGCTATGAACGACCTTCAAGATATTTTAAGTGAAAAAAGGTATAGTACACAGTGTGTTACCTTTTGTATTAAAGTGGGCAGGAGATTGTGTGTGTATGTGTGTGCATGTGCGTGTTTTTGGTGGTCTATAAAAATATTAGTTTTAGAAAAATACCTAAGAAACTAACACTAGGACTCTGTGGGGAGGGTAGCAGGGTAGCTGGAGGATAGTAAAAGGGAAGCTTTCTTCACTTCAGCCTTTTGTGTATCTTGGATTTTAAGCAATGCGGGTATCTGCAGATCAAAAGAAAAGATTAAAAGTACTTTACCTTGCACCATTGTTCCTAATGACTTCCACAGTTTCTTTGACAAAATATCGATCCTTGACATATGCAAAAATATCATCACAAATTTCATGTAAGCGTGAACGATGGGTAAGGTTGGTCAAGTATAAAACTGGAATAATTAGTGGTTCTGGAAAACTCTGAAGATTCTGTCTTGCTCTTTTTTCTGACTCAAGTGCTTCCTGATAGGTCAGTCCAGGTCTACCCGTCACAGCACAACTCCACACAAGACTGTTGCACAGAATGGTTCGTTCAAAAAAGTCACTGATTAAAAAACAAAAATAAAAATCTATTACCTATCATTTCACAAATTTTACATTAAAAGCTGATTAAATAATTGTGCCTCTATTGCAAAAATTTACATAGAATCATAGAACTCAAACAAGGGTTTAGTAACTGGTCAGCGTACACATTAATACAAACCTGAGAAAAAGTATAATAAACTAGATATTTATATTTTGCAATTTAAAAGTACATTCAGCCAAAATTGGACTTTGATTTCCATCAGTTTTTGAAACTGGAAGTGCAAATGAAAATAAACTCAACCTTTCCTTTTCATTCTTCTAATTTTAAGCTTTTGCTCCAAAGCAATCCAAACACTGGAGTCAATTCAAGCACTTAACTATGAATTTTATTTATTTTTTAACTATGAATTTTTAAATATATTTTTATTGATTTCAGAGAGGAAGGGAGAGGGAGAGAGAGATAGAAACATCAATGATGAGAGAGAATTATTGATTGGCTTACTCCTGCACGCCCCACACTGGGGATCAAGCCTACAACCCGAGCATGTGCCCTTGACCGGAATCGAACCTGGGACCTTTCAGACCGCAGGCTGATGCTCTACCCACTGAGCCAAACCGGCTAGGGCTTAACTATGAATTTAAAAGGCTTTAACATAATAGTGGAAACCTGAAATGTAAGCATCTAACAATCAGAGAAAGGTTAAGTAAGTTATAGTACTTCATATGCTGAAAAATCATAGTCATCACACAGTATAAGAACAGTTCTTAAATAATATGTTAATAGGGGGAAAATGTTCAGGTTTTTCTATAACACAGTATGGTCCCATTTGTGTTAAAATAAAAGAAAAAGGAAAGAAAAAGAAAGAGAACCTTAAAAAGCATAAAATATTTCTGAAACAATATACAAAAACCAAGGTAACAGGCATGGTACTGGGTGACCATTCTACTCAATCCTTTTCTGTACTATTGGAATTTTTTAATATGGGCATTTCTTTAAAAAAATTCTATCCTGTCACTTTTAAAATGCAAGAGATCTATAATTTGGAAAAATTTCTCGTATATTTTAAGTAGAAAAAAATCAAATTAGTGAATAACACAATCCCATATACACTGATTATAATAACAAGAGGGTTTGTATTTATACAAATACTATAAACAGATGGTCCCTATGGAGAAAGGGAGGAACTGAGAAGGAAGAAAAAGGAAAATTGGTTAATTCTAAATATTTCTACACTGTTTAAATTATAAGGAGTATATACTTCTATTATTTTAATAATAAACAGATTTTCTTTTTTAAAAAAATTTATTGATTTTTTTTTTTTTTAAGAAAGAGGAAGGGAGGAAAGAGAGAGAAACATCTATGTAAAAGCGCCCTCTATGGGGGATTGAGCCTGTAACCTGGGCATGCGCCCTGATCAGGAATCAAAATGGCAACCTTTCAGTGCACAGGAGGACGTCCAGCTAACTGAGCCACATCAGCCAGGGCTATAATAAACATATTTTCAAATAGAAAAGGTCAGACAAATGCAATAGGGTTAACAATGGTTGCCTCTAAATGTTAAGACATTCATATTCTGTGCCCTCCCCCATACTCTGGTCTTCTTTGCAATAATTACATGTAACCGACATAATTCACTCTTCTTTAACTTTTTCTCCTTCTTGAAATCCTTCTTTCCTTCTCCCATCATTCTAAAAAGTATGTGTTTACTTCCCAGTTAGTAAATCTATTTAGGTTATCCCTGTAATAGTCTGATCTCCAAAGGTAATTCCATTAAGGTACTTTCACTTGTATATTTGTTTGTAGAACAACAACAACAAAAAAATGAAATATATGAAAATAAAGAGAAACTACTCATACTTTAACATAAATGAGATCTAAAGAGATAGCATACATAAGTCAAGTTACATGACTTGGCTTTAGTAGAGGAGATAATGGATGTATATCATTAAAATACAAAGTAAAGAATGATCCTAATAAAAGAGTAATATGCAAATTGACCATCACTCCAACACACAAGATGGCTGCCCCCATGTGGTCAAAGATGGCTGCCCCCATGTGGACACAAGATGGCCGCCACAAGATGGCCTGCAGGGGAGGGCAGTTGTGGGTGATTAAAACAGCAGGGGAGGGCACTTAGGGGTTACCAGGCCAGCAGAGGAGGGCAGTTGGGGGGGGGCACCAGGCCAGCAGGGGAGGGCAATTGGGGGGGCACCAGGACTGCAGGGGAGGGCAGTTGGGGGGGACCGGGCCTGCAGGGGAGGGCAGTTGGGGGCAACCAGGCCTGCAGGGGAGGATAGTTGGGGGGGACCAGGCCTGCAGGGGAGGGCAGTTAGGGGTTACCGGGCCAGCAGAGGAGGGCAGTTGGGGGGGCACCAGGCCAGCAGGGGAAGGCAACTGGGGGGGCACCAGGCCTGCAGGGGAGGGCAGTTGCGGGGGACTGGGCCTGCAAGGGAGGGCAGTTGGGGGCAACCAGGCCTGCAGGGGAGGGCAATTGGGGGGGGGGACCAGGCCTGCAGGGGAGGGCAGTTGGGGGGGACCAGGCCTGCAGGGGAGGGCAGTTAGGGGTTACCAGGCCAGCAGAGGAGGGCAGTTAGGGGTTACCTGGCCAGCAGGGGAGGGTAGTTGAGGGCGACCAGGCTGGCAGGGGAGGGCAGTTAGGGGTGACCAGGCTGACCAGGGAGGGCAGTTAGGGGTAATCGGGCCAGCAAGGGAGCAGTTAGGCATTGGTCAGGCTGGTAGGGGAGAGGTTAGGGGGTGATCAGGCTGGCAGGCAGAAGCGGTTAGGGGCAATCAGGCAGGCAGGCAGGCAGGCGAGCGGTTGGGAGCCAGCAGTCCTGGATTGTGAGAGAGATGTCCGACTGCCCGTTTAGGTGGGATCAGGCCTAAACGGGCAGTTGGACATCCCTTGAGGGGTCCCAGATTGGAGAGGGTGCAGGCTGGGCTGAGGAACACACACCACCCCGTGCACGAATTTCGTGCACCGGGCTTCTAGTCTTACCTAATAATAGACAAACATGTAAATTGATTGTACTTCCGCTACTCCCACAGCCAATTGGGAGTGAGTATGCAAATTAACCCAATAAAGATGGCAGGGTAATTTGCATTTGAAGCGTGGAGAGGCCAGGCAGGACGCCTGCTATGAGGGGGAGAGGGGTGGGGAGAGCTACAGGAGCGGTGCTCCAGCCGGGAACGGGGACTTGGTGGCTCCCGGACGGCCCAGGAGCGGGGACTTAAAGGCTCCCGGGTGGCCGGGAGTGAAGCCAGGGGAAGGCAGGCCTATTCTTGCATGAATCTTCATGCAACAGGCCTCTAGTCCTATATAATAAAAGGCTAATATGCTGGCGAGCACAGCAGCAGTGGCAGGAGCCTCTCCTGCCTTCCTGGCAGCGCTAAGGATGTCCGACTGACGGCTTAGGCCTGATCCCCGAAGGGCTCCTGAACTGCGAGAGGGTGCAGGCTGGGCTGAGGGACTCCCCCCAAGTGCACGAATTTTGTGCACTGGGCCTCTAGTTATCTTTATAATACAGAGACAGATATCCTTTGGGAATTCAAAGGAAGGAAAGGAGGAGAGGCAGGCAAAAAAGATCAAGAAAAACTAGAAGGAAGTGGCATTAAAGAGTTAAGGTTGTAAAGGGAACAGAGTTGAAGAAAGAAATGCCAGAGAGAAAAAAGGAATATAATCTGGTTCTTATAAGCAAGAAAATCTATGTCAGATAAGTAATATCAGCTAAGAGAGAGGCAATAGACATACCCAATAGATGGATATCAATTGTATAGAATAAAATGAATGAATGGATCTTGAAAGAGGTCTTATTTGTTTTACTGCCTAAAATTGCAATTTACTTAGACAACTTTATAGGTTTAAATTTTTTTTCTATAGAAACAAACATATCTGTAAGACTTAGCTTCCCAAGCCACCACACGGTTAGCACATACACTGAATGGCCAGATTATTATGATCTCTGAATGCATAATAATCTGGCCACTCAGTGTATCTCCTATATAATAAAAGGCTAATATGCAAATTGTCCCCTTGACCAGGAGTTCGACCAGCAGGCAGGCCAGCCAACCGCCCATGTCCCCTCCCCCTGGCCAGGCTGGCCGGACCCCACCCATGCACGAATTCATGCACCGGGCCTCTAATACACACACACACACACACACACACACACACACACACACACACATTGAGTGGCAAGATTATTATGCATTCAGAGATCATAATAATCTGGCCACTCAGTGTAATATAGTACATGAAGTGTACTTCTAATAATTTAAACTACAGTACTATTTAAGAAAAACAAACTTCAAATCTAGGTACCTTACATATTAACTAGTCTCTAAAACAGCGCTAACAGAAATAGAACACCAGCTACACATATAACTTAAAATTTTCTAGTGGCTACATTAAAATTTTTTTTAAAGAAACACTAATGAAATTAATTTTCTATTTTATTTAATCCAATATATCCCCAAATACTTTCATTTCAATATGTAATCAATATTGAGTTATTTTTATATTTTGGGGGTACTAAGTCTTCAAAATCTAGTATGTATCGTACACTTATTACACATCTTTATTTTGACACATTTCAAATTCTTACTAACCTCCAAGCCAAGTACTGGCTCCTATATCGGATAGCAATAGCAGGTCAGTATTTGGTAGCCTGAGGTACTTGGTATATCGGTATTTGGTGCCATTGCAGGGGGACAGACTTTACACTGAGCTGCAATAAATACTATCTACATTTGTTAACACTGTTCAAAATAACAAGGAGAGCGATGGCACAAGTGCCAGAAATCTCCACTAAATGTGTCACCAAGCAGAAAAACTGGGTAGTCAGTAACCAGTGATGTACAGTTGCCCTTCTACACCAGGTTTCCACCACCTCCTGCAAAGTGTTTGTACTTACAATACTGCTGTGCACAAAGATCTACCCTCAGCAGGGCAATTTCAATGGAAGGGGTAAAAAGCCCAAGGGCTATTTTTCCTATTCATCACCCCCTACCAGCAAGGCCCCATCTCTAACATTACGTACCTTCACTTTCTCCCAATTCTGCAATTCTGCTCTTCACCCATTCATCATCCACATTCAAATCTGTAAGATTTTGTTAATAGTACTAAACTCTAGGACAGTGATGGCGAACCTATGACACGCGTGTCAGCACTGACACGTGTAGCCATTTCTGATGACACGCGGCCGCTGAGGCGGCCGCATGCCGAGGATGAAACATTTGCTGCTCCTGAGGATGAAACATTTGCGAAATAATGTTTTTTCCTCAAAGTGACACACTACCCGAGTTATGCTCAGTTTTTTGGCGAAGTTTGACACACCAAGCTCAGAAGGTTGCCCATCACTGCTCTAGGAGGTAGGTTACAGTGCCTGTTCAATTTCTATATTATAAAATGAAACTTTCACAAGAAGCACATTTTACTATTGTGAGCAAAAATTTATAAAATACAAAGTACAGTTTGATACAAATATATCTTTAGGCTAATGTAGATTATTATGTCTCTAATTTATTACTACATTCCTTCAACAATCTTCTTTACCAGAAATTGGCATATCATTGGCCAAGAGGCCAAATCCACCTGTTTTTGAATTTTTACTGGAACACAACCACACCCACACCTTCAGGTATTGTCTGACTGCTTTCTCACATAGAATCTGAGAGTTGAGTAGGTGCAACAGACACCCTGTGGCCTGCAAATCCTAAAATATTGATTATCTGACCCTTTAAGAAAAAATTTGATGACCTGTGCTCTTTACCATTATTTCTTAACAAAAAATTGTGTCTGAGTTACCAGGTCCATTACTGGTAAGAACACACCTCTAATATAAAATCAACCAACTCTCTGGTGAACAAACTAAGGAACAAAGAGCAACATACTGTTAAATTGCTAGGTATCTGGACAATAATGCAGAAAAGATCCAAGGGACATAAACTCCCCTATCCACAAATAATTAGTATAACTGAGAATTGCAGCCATAGGATAAAAATTAACATAATTCCTGACTTACACAGCATATGGTACAGCCAGACAAGAAAGTTTGGCTTCTAAACTTAGAAAAATAGTAATTGCTAGAAGACAGCATATGTTGTTCTAAAAATTTCCTTTACTCACAGAGTTACAAAAACAGATCAAACAATCCTGGGGATGGTAGATTTCACATGCCTTATGTTATACAATATAGAGAAATCCCAGATAGATGAAAATTAATTTACTTTTTAAAAATATATTTTTATTGATTTCAGAGAGGAATGGAGAGGGAGAGAGATAGAAACATCAATGATGAGAGATAATCACTGATTGGCTGCCTCCTACACACCCCCCACTGGGGACCAAGCCCATCCCTGACCAGAATCAAACCGTGACTTCTTGGTTCACAAGTCCACAAGTCCACACTCAACCACGTTGGGCTGAAAATTATATTTATTACATTTACTATGAATGGTCAGGGGGAAAGTATGACTAATTAAAAATATAAAGCTTAGTTAAAAAAAAAACTTTAATGAAAGATTACTTTTGCACTTAGTGTTATCAGACAGACTTAGTTAATGACGACATACAAGGCAGGCTCCTAAAATCTGCAGATGGACACTAAGGTGAGGATTAGCAATGCAGATTTTTAAAATCTACAGACTAAAAGCTTACATAAAAATCAACAAGTGGAACTTTATAAAAGCTTAATAAATGTCCTAGCTTAACAATAATGAATATGAAAAAGGCAAATTTCAACCAAACTACAAATTCACATTTCTGTGCCTTATATCATTTTCTCTGCTTAAAAAGTATTCTTTAGAGCATTCTCTGCCTAGAATGCCCTTTTCCTCATTCTCTGTCTTGACAGCTTCATCTCTCAGGACCCAACTGGGATATCTCCAATTTGGGGGTTTCCTCAACTTCACAGCAGTTATCAGCTCAAGTGTCTATACTACCATTACACTGACTCCCATAACACATATGTGATTTATGCCAACGTGTTGTAGACATACATTCATTCCTCAGTTCACGGAAAAATTATCTCAGCATCTCCAAAAACTCATCAAGTATATTGTCAAGAATAAGTAAATGGTCTTAACCGGTTTGGCTCAGTGGATAGAGTGTCGGCCTGAGGACTGAAGGGTCCTGGGTTCGATTCTGATCAAGGGCATATGCCCAGGTTGCAGGCTCGATCCTCAGTAGGAGGCGTGCAGAAGGCAGCTGATCAATGATTCTGTCTCATCATTGATGTTTCTATCTCTCTCTCCCTTCCCCTTCCTCTCTGAAATCAATTAAAAAAAATTTTTTTTAAAAGAACAAACAAATGCAGAGAAAGACAAGTACCATATGGTTTCACTCATATATGGAATTAAATGAACAAACTGAACTACCAAACAGAATAGAGACAGACTCAGATAGAAAGCAGGTAGATAGCTCTGGTGTAGGGTGGTGGTGTTCAGGGGAGGGTGGATGGATTGAGCAAAAAAAAAAAAAAAAAAGAGGAAGAACTCATGGACAAGTGTGGTGACTGTGGAGGTGGGAAGGGGGTGGGTGGAGGTGGAAGAAGGTATAGAATGGATAAATGGCGATGGAAAAAGTAAAATTAAATTAAAAAAAGAATAAACAAATGTATTCTCATTGGCAGTCATTTGTTTTTGTGTATTTAGACAGAGAAAGTACACATGAATGGGAAGGAGAGAGGAAAGTATCTGAATCTCAGCTTTACCACTTGTAGAATGTGAATTTGGGTAAGTTATACAACTTACTAAACCTGGTTCCCCTTCTGTAAAATGAGGATAATATCTTTCATGAACAGTCAATATGAAAAGTAAGGTAATATATAATACTACATGTACTATATGCATATTATATGCACACTCAGTAATAGTATCAATTTCTTATTGTTCAGGTACCAAATTTGCAGAGAGATCCCAGAATACATAGGAGAATCTATATGTATATAAAACCCTAATATGCAAATAGACTGAACAGCAGAACAACTGAACGGATTGCTATGACGTGCGCTGACCACCAGGGGGCATGTGTGGAACATGGTGGGTGTTGGCCGCGGCAGGATGGTGGAGCAGGTGAGGGGGCACCAGGCCAAGGTGGGGCATCGGTCGCGGTCATGGGGCGAGCCTCTGGTGGTTACTGAAAATTCTTTACTCCCATGCGCTGTGGTCCTGCCGGATGCTCACACCTGCTGCCTCGGGCTTCTCCACCTCCCCCAGCTTCTGAGGGGTGATAGGGGCCGGCAGCCGCCTCTCACACCCATTGCCAGTGACGGCCCTGCTCACACCCGCTGCCGGTGCCAAGCGCTGGTCCTGTTTGCTTGGCACCGTCAGCAGGTGTGAGCAGCAGCTGCCAGCCCCGATCGCCCCTGAGGGCTTCTCCACCTCCCCCTGCTCCTGAGGGGCGATTGGGGCTGGCAGCCGCTGCTGGCAGCCGCTGCTTGCACCCGCTGATGGCACCAGCCCCAATTGCTCTGCGCTGTCAGTGGGTGTGAGTAGGGCCAGTGCCATCAGTGCATGGGAGCAGCGGTGGCAGGAGTGAGGCTGCTGGCAGACAGGGGGCTGGGAGCCACGGTGGGAGGGGCCAGGCTGGGACACAGAGGATGGGCTGAGACCCATCCCTGTGCCCACCTCAGCCTCGCGGCCCACAGTTCCTTTCAAGGTGCATGAATTCGTGCACTAGGCCCCTAGTCCTATATAATAAAAGCCTAATATGCAAATTGTCCCCTTGACCAGGAGTTCGGCTGCTTGCTATGACATGTGCTGACCACCAGGAGGCGGTGTGGAACATGGTGGGTGTTGGTGATGTGGCGCTGGCAGTGGGGGTCAGTGGAGGCACTGCCGGCCCCGATGGGCCCTGATAAGAGTGGGACTGTGGCGGGATGGTGGAGCAGGTGAGCGGGTGGTGCCAGGCCAACGCGGGTGTGAGCGGGCCCTGATCACCCCGCTGAATGCTCCACAGATGGCCACCAGTGGCGGTGGCGGGGGGTGGGGCTGCCACCCGGCTCTCAGGCACTGAGGGAGCCGGGTGGGGACCCGATGACTCAGGTAGAGAGGGACACACAGGGGCCCAGGTGCTGCCAAGGGCCCAGAGGTCAACTGGGACCTGCCCTTCCACACCAGACCCTCACGCTTCGACTGCCAGACAGAACCAGGGACTGCACCCGTGCACATACTGCCTGCACCAGGCCTCTAGTAACTAGTGTAATAGAGGAACAATGTCAGAGGAACACATAAAAGACTTGAGAATCTTTGAAGAGAAAGTTTGGCCCGGGGAAGGGGGCTAGGAAGAGGAACTATCAGAAAACACCCAAAATCTAATCAGGATGACCTAAGCATAAAATCCTATCAACTGCTTACACTGTTTGTAAAGAGGGCTGAAGGTGTTCGGGCTCCTTAGAAATATGACTCGGACATTCTTTTTACAAGAGGTAGAGTCTATTTTACCAACCCTTAAATCTGGGCTGGCCTTGATATTGACTTTGACCAACACAATACAGAAATGACATTGAGAGACTTCTGCTCTCACTCTCTTGGAACCCTGAGATCAGCAAGTGAAGAAGCCCAGATTAGCCTTCTGATGATGAAAGACCACATGGTGAGAAAAGCCATCCCAGTATATCATCAATGGACAATTAGGTTGTTTGCATATCCAGGTTATTGTAAATACTTCAATGGACATGGGGAAGCTTATTTTTTCAAATTAATGTTTTCATTTTCTTTTCATAAATACTCAGAAATGGAATTGCTGGACCATATGGTACTGTTTTCCATAGTGGCTGCACCAACTGACATTCCCACCAAGAGTGCACAAGGGCTCCTTCTCTACATCCTCCCCAACAGTTGTTATTCTAGTCTTTTTTATAATAGGTATTCCAACAGGTGTTAGGTGATAATCATTAAGGTTCTGATTTGCATTTCCCTGATGATTTATGATGTAGAGTATCTCTTCATTAGCTGTTGCTCACTGGTTTGTTTTCCTTGCAAAAATATCTATTCAGATCTTATGTCCATTTTTAAATCAGGTTGTATGGTTTTTTGCTACTGAGTTGTGTGAGTTCTTCATATATTTTGGATATTAGCCGCTATCAGATATACGATTTGCAAATACTTTCTCCCATTCAGTAGGTTGCCTTTTCATTTTTTTAAAATATATTTTTATTTATTTAAGAGAGGAAAGGAAAGGGAGAGAGAGATAGAAACATCAATGTCAAGAGGGAATCATTGATTGGCTGCCTCCTACACATTGGACCAAGCCTGCAACCCAGGCATGTGCCCTCGACCGGAATCGAACCTGGGACTCTTCGGTCCTCAGGCCAACACTATCCACTGAGCCAAACTGGCTAGGGCTTGCCTTTTCATTTTGTTGATGGTTACCTTTGCTGTGCAGAAGCTTTTTAGTTTGACATAGTTCCACTGTTTTATTTTTCCTTTTGTTATTTGTGTTTTTGATGTCAGATTTAAAATATTATCCTTAAGACTGATGTCAAGGAACTTACCAACTATGTTTTTATCTAGGAGTTTTATGGCTTCAGTTCTTATGTTCAAGTCTTTAATCCATTTTCAGTTAATTTTTCTGTATATTGCAAAATAGTAGTTCCATTTCATTCTTTTGCACTTTAGCTTATGCATTTATCTATGGTTAATGTGCTACTTTTTTTTTTTATCATCTTTACCGAGGATATTTTTTTCCATTGATTTTTAGAGAGAGTGGAATGGAGGAGGAGAAACAGAGAGAGAGAAACATCAATGTGAGAGTGACACATCAATTAGCTGCCTCCTGCATGTGCCCCAACTGGGGATTGAGTCTGCAACCGAGGTACATGAATCGAACTCAAGACCCTCGGGCTAATGCTCTAACCACTGAGCAACCAACCAAGACAATGTGCTATTTTTAACAAGTCTTCTTTACTTATGGAAAGCAAGTCAAACAAGAATTAGTGATTAGTTAAATAATATATAGTTCAAACAAACAACATAAAGCAGTTTGCATTGTATAACCAATAAGTATCTAATATCCTGGTCATAGTCTCTGTCTCAAAAAATTCAGGGTCTAGGTCAGTAATGGGCAACCTTTTGGGCTTGGTGTTTCAAACTTCGCCAAAAAACTGAGCATAACTCGGGTAGTGTGTCCCTTTGAGGAAAAAACATTATTTCACGGTATTTATAGTTTAAATAACATAAATGTTTCATCCTCGGCATGCGGCCGCTGAGTCATCAGAAATGGCACTGACACGCGTGTCAGAGGTTCGCCATCACTGGTCTAGGTAAAGAGAAAATGTGAGGCAACAAATACATTACATTACAGTACAATAATAGATGTCACACTAGATAAAATGAAGGGGGTGACCATAGCTGCCTAGGAGGTCAAAGGAGGAAGTGTTAGACTATAATATCAAATAATATAACGACAGAAAACTATTTGGCAATCAAAAAGTCATTAGCAACCTCTACTAACCAGAGTCAGAGGAAAAAGTTATTTTACATTGTGCTGAGGAATGAACAAGTGTAGAAAATCTTTTTGAGACTGATTGAAACAGAGGAAGTTATATTCAAGAAATCCAAAACCTGAGCAAATAGGTGAGCATACTGGACAAATACAAAATAAATTCAAGATAATGCACTTAAGGAATCTTCAAACAAATTCACATAAACCAATTGGTGATTTAATGAATGAGTGAAACAGGTTTCCTTCATAGTTTCTCCAGCCAAGGGTCAGATTACTATATACTATCCACTGTGAATATATTTTTGAAAAGATTTCTTTGTAATCATCTAAACAAAAGATAAAGTAATCCAAAATTTAACACAATTAAATTATTCCAGTTTTGCCAATTCAAAGTCCTAAAGATGAATTCCTAAGAACTGCAGTAGTTCTGCTTTGTTCAGGGTAAATGATTTAGTATCTTTGCTCCCAAGCCAATTGCATCTCCTGATCTGCTTGTAATTTCCCAAAACCAAACATATCAGCACAGAGGAAACAACAAAAAACTACTGTTTTTTTTTTTTTAATTTAATGTCATAAGGCTACAAATGACACAGTTCTTTATTAATGGAAAGTATTACATTTGGAATAACAAAAGTCTCTTCCTTTATTTTGGCACTCTTCAAATTTCTCCATGAAATTTGGGGAGTAAATTATCAAGAACCAAAGTATATGAGAAATGTTTGATTTAAAAAGATAACATCCAGCCCTAACTGGTTTGGCTCAGTGGATAGAGCATCAGCCTGCGGACTCAAAGGGTCCCAGGTTCGATTCTGGTCAAGGGCATGTACCTTGGTTGCGGGCACATACCCAGTAGGGAGTGTGCAGGAGGCAGCTGATTGATGTTTCTTTCTCATCAATGTTTCTAGCTCTCTATCCCTCTCCCTTCCTCTCTGTAAAAAAATCAATAAAATATATATTTAAAAATAAAAAATAAATAAATAAAAAGATAACATCCATGTGGAGTCTCCCTGATAAAGTGAGACCTTCTTAAAAAGGTAAGATTGCTTATATCAAAGGAGAGAACAGTTTGAAATCTAAGCCCCTTTCCTACTTTGTTGTCATTCTTAAGTACAATTTTTTTTAAATATTGGAATTATTACCAAGGATTTTAACTTAAAACTTTGAAAAAGGAGGCATCATCCTTGTCAAGTTACCTAATCCAAGTTCACTTAAAATAGTTACAAGTAACAAAACAAGTCTGTACAGGAGCAGAGTAAGATGTGCACTCCTATTAAAAATTTAGTACTGTCTGCTGAAAAACTTCTCTAGATCTAACAGATTTACGTGTAATTCTTTCTGTGGAGCTGAAGAAAAGGGCTCAAAGGAAACGACTTTCCTAACTTCACTAGGCACTCATTTCTCAGACAGGTGCGATTTGACTAAAGTCCTCCCTGGATCATCATGCCCCCACTCAGAAAGGTGCGTCTTACACACAATGGATTTGGCTGCGGTAACACTGGGTTTCTAAGCCACAAAGGATTCCTTCTGAATGGGAGAGGCTAAAGCATAAGAAAAGGGAGAATTAGGCTGTTTTCGTGATTGATCAGTTCAGATTCTCACTTGGTGATTCTGTGTTTAAACAAAGATCTCTAACGCACTTGGTTGTTTGGTGTGACAAGATAAGGGGATCTCTTGGGATAAATAATCCAGGAGAAAGGACTGAAAATTTAGGGGCTGAAACTGCACATGCAGCAGCTCCGGATTCGTACCAAAACAATAGCGAACGGCACATGTCAGGCGGCCCACATGCGCGGGGGGACAGGGAGCCTGGCCGAGTCTGCCGTTGAACTTGGCTTAACCTCCTCCCCTAACTCTCCTGGCGGCCCTCGGGGCCGTGCGAAAGTGAAAACTGGGGCGCCCAGGGCCTCGCTCTCTGCTCCTCCTCTTCCCCCTCCCAGCCCCGACTTCTTCCTCACCCGTCTCCCGGGGGCGGAGACGCTGAGTTCCCCGGGGCCCGGAGTTAGTCACCGAGAGGAGGCGGTGACAGGGCGCACGGCTCGCGTCGCCCACTCCAAGGCCTAGCCGCACCGATCCCGAGGCCCCGGGGGGCCGTCCAGCCCCGGCCCCGCGCCCCCCCCCCCTCCGCCCCCCGGCTTCCCGTACTCTCAACTCGCTCCCTCCCGCCCCTACCCTAGGCGTCTCCATGTCAGGCTCCACTCCGGTCCCAGAAAACGACGCCCAGCCCGGCCGTTTCCTGTGCCCAGGGCGGGGATTCCCTCTCCGGGCCGGGGGACCGCGGCCCCGCGCCACTGACCCGAGCGGGGATCCCCTCGCTGCCGGGCGGGGATCCCGGAACTGGCCCCGGAGTGCGCGTGTGGCCGCGGCGGGGAGGGGAGGGGAGGGGCGCGGCGGGGAGTTTCCGCCGCCCGGCCGGGTGGCAGCCCCGGCTCAGCAGCCGCCCCGCACGGCCGGCCGCGGACCCTCGCCTTCCCGGCTCCGCCCGCTGTCCCCGGACACGCCGCCCGCCGCGGGTCGGGCCGCCCGGGGCCCCGCGACGTCACCGGGTCGGGCTCGGGGAACCGAGAAACGCGGCCCGGGCCACCAGGCACTTTCACGGCTCCCCGCCCGAAGTCTGGGGCGAGGAGAAGGAGAGACAAAAGGACGCTGGGGAGGGCCCCCCGGGAGGGCCCCCCCCGCCCTCCGCCCCCCGCACCGCCCCCCGCGCCCCCGCGCCGGCTCGGTCCTTACTCGTAGTGGCGGAAGATTTCGTTGGTGACTTTACAGTAGAAAACTTCCTCGTCGGGCCGCAGGTCCGCGGGCGGCTTCTGTCTCACAAACGGCTTTCGGTGGAGCAGCGGCATCTCCGCCCGCCCGCCCGCGGGCTCACCCAGGGGTTCGGCCGCCCGCGTCGGCCCCGCTTCGCGGTCAGAGCTGGAGGGAAAGGAAAGCCCGTGAGCCGGGGAGCGCTCGGCGGCGGCATGGGCCGGGCCGCGCGCCGGGGAGCTCCGCTGCCTTTTGTGCGACTGACGCGCCGCGGCTGCCGGCGGAGGCGAGGTCGCTGCTGTCGCGGCCCCGGCGTGGAGCCAGCGGAGCCGCCGCCGCCTCTGCCCTCCCAGCGCGCCCCACCTCCGCACGCCGGTTTGCCGGCTCACAATGGGGCCGGCCGCCCCGCCGCGGGCGGGCGGTGCGGGAGCGGCGGCGGCGGCCCCCTCCCCCCCCGCCCCTGCCACCCCGCGCGGCTCCCCGCCCGCCGGCCGCCGGCTCCCAACGTGCTCGGCGCGCAGCCGGCCCGACGCCGCAGGGGAGCTCGCCGCGGGCGGCCCCGGCCCCCGCCGCTTTGTTCCCGCGCTCCCTGCGCTCCCGCCCGCGCCGGGCGGCCGGCTCCCGGGCGACCGCACGGAGCCCCTCACCTGCGAGCACGCCGGCTGACACTTCCCCTCCGCCCCTACCTGGGCGGCGAGCGGGGGCTCCGACCTCCCCGGGGGTCGCCTCCCGCCGGCCCGCCGCGCCCCCCGCCGCCGAGGCTTCAGCTGCCACGGCCTGGCTCCGCGCGGGACCGCGTCCCCCCGCCGCTTCCCCGCCGCTCCGAGCTCCTGGGAAGTTTCTGAGCTACTTTCGGCCCCGAAGGAGGAAGAGCTGCTGGGAGGAGCTTTGCACTCCTCGCTTCTACCTTTTTATTGGCTACTCGATGACTTTTACAGCTTGTCACCGATACAGGAAGAGACGGCGGAAAGCCTGGGAGAGCCACATTATTAATTAATGGAACCAGCCCGCGTGAAGGATCGGACGCATCCTCCATGTTTGAGATTATCAGCCCGGAGATCGAGGGGAGGCGCTGGGGTGGCACGAACACCTCGCTCACAAAGTAAAAGCCTTCACCGTCAAGTCTGGCACCATCGCCTGGTTACACGATGGGAAAAGATTGCCATTAAGATTTAATTTGTTATTTTAAGCATGGGATGAGGAATAAGGAATGAAAAGTGTCTTGATGTGTTCTTCAAAATTAGGATGCTCCTGTCTAAAACAATGTTTTGCTTGTGTAAACGTCCATCTTGAAAAGGAAATAACCTCCCTTGACAGCAGTTCTCTTCAATACTTAGGGCAACGCAAAGATTTAGCAGAGGAAAAGACCAGAAAAGTGTATGTTAGAAAAGGCCATCATTCCCTTGGACCCCCAAATATTTAAAACTAAAAAGCACACCTTTAACAAGTGATATCTAGAATACGCCGTGAAGACATTTTGCAAATGGTCAATATTTAATTCAATCACTCAGAGTTTTAAAGATCGTGGATTTACTAGTGAAATTTCCCCCAAAGAACTTTTTCCCATATCTGTGAAACTCATTTCTGAAATGAATTTTAATGCACACAACACGTGACTTTTGAATTAAACAAAATTGTCCAAACTCCAGATAACTCCACATGTTTGCCAGCTTTGTTTTAAAAGGCCTTTTTCGCTACTGGCCTTGATAGTTGCTTATTTGTTGGCTAACATGAAAGAACTAATTTAAAAGACAGTAGGTCTGAAGAACAGCTATTCAACAAAGAATGCAATTAATTACCAATACTATGAAATGATCATAGTTATAGAAACACTTTGGGATCATCTTTTAAGTACACGTGAACATTGGAGCTGAAAATGTATATATCCAAATCTCTTGCCATTTTTAAACTTCTTTGAAGAGCCCACAAGTTAGACTCAAAAGAGGGACAAGGAGGGTAGATAATTCTCAACCACTATTGAAACATTCTCACAATTCAAAATCCCAGCTTAACTATTAAGCTAAAACCATGAAATTTTCTCTGAATAAATAGTATTTATATTTCTTATATCTCACTATTTGATAAGCTGTTAATTTTGTTAAATCCATGATCAAAAATAATAATATTGATTTTATTATGTTAAGTTCATATTTTTAAACAATTGGATTTTTTTATACTAACTTAATATTAACATTTTATTCTACTTCATCAAAATACTATCATACTCAATTTCCCTACTACTATACTCAAATTTCAATATTATCATATCTCAATTCTGAGTTATATACATAGGATTTATTGTAATGGTTTGTGATACTTAATGTTATATACATAGATATTCATTGTTAACTCAGAATAATGTAAGTTTAGTAACTTATAATTAACATATTAAAAAGTTTAGTTTTGATGTGTTTATAATATTTAACCAAATTGATAGCATACCTAAGCTACCTCAAAATAACACTTTAAGTTATCCTACATATTTACTATTAAAAGCTTACCTAATATGTTATTTTTTTATTTTGGTATCATGATTACTTCCTAGCTTTATTAATAACTACTTCTAGGCTTTTGAGAGTGAAAAGTTCATTGCTGTATTCAGAAAGTAAAGGGCACTGTTGTGAAATAAGACTTTGTGTAATAGGACAGGGTAAAAATTTTTGAAATATTATAATGCAAATTATGAAAGGTACAGTATCGCACAAAAAGATAAGAGAAAAATGAAATTGAATTAATTTTTAATAACTTAATTCAATTAATCATTTGTCAGACTCCTTTTATGTGCCAAGACACTGTAGTAGCTCATGTAAGGAATATAATATAAATGTATCCTCGCCTCAAAAAATGTACACTCTTGTAGGGAAAAGATAATGTAAAGACAACCCATACGAGAATTTTGTGAATCCTAACGATCCTGAGTAATACAATACAAAAAGAGAAGTAGAAAGGATTAGAAGAAAATGTAGAAGGGGGACTGGGAAGTCATCCACAGGGCAGGCATTGAAGGGCAACAGAAAGCTCATGTTCCAACGTATCCTGGCAAGTCTCAAGATGCACCCCTACCCCAGCCCTCCATTACTCACCCCTCTGCATGAAGACACCAATGGCCCCTGATTAAATGTAAGATGTAAATATACTAGTTAGGTAGGACGTGTATTAATCTAGTATCATCAAGGCATAGTTTAATATTTGAGAAGGTATACTGCCTTACATAGCTAAAGACAAAACAAGACTATGAAATGTAAATTTTAAAAGCTTGGGACAGAATAATTTTCCTGTATTCTATTGACCGATTAAGAAAGGCTTTACTTAGCTTACTTGGTGAGGCAGCTGGAAGAAACCTTTGGGAACTCGTCTCTCATGTTGTAGCTGAGGTAACTGAAGCTCGGGAACTTGAATTTTGGCCTCCTGATTCCTTACCCAGTCTCTGCTACTCTTTCTTTGAATTCAGTAACACCTAACTTTCTTCTATATCCTACTCTGTATCTATAAATGAGCTAAAACGCCATTTAAATCCTCCTTAAACTGCTAAAATGTGCAAGGGGATAAGATATATTACTCATGATCAGAAATAATTTATTTTTGAGAATTATCCAGGAAAGCAATAGGGGTAGTAAGAATCTTAAATTCTTCAGTTAACACATTTAACAAATATAAACACCGTATGTTCCTTGCCTCTAAGTGGTAGTTATTAAAGTATTTAGAGTAAAGCTGCCCTAAGATCTTCATATTAAGATATCTTCAACTTTGAAGCTCTCTTCCTCCATATCTCTGATACCTGTCTCAGCTCTTTTAATGTCTTCCTAACTAATTCATGGCATTTTACTATAAAAGATTTCTATATATTATTTTTTAGAAGCAATGAATGTGTTTCATTTCATATCTGAAATCATTAGCCTAGTGTTAGGATAGTGATTCTAGAACTTAGATGACCATTGAAATCACCAAAGGGGTTTTTGAAAAATACTAATGTCTGGGCCACGCCCTAGACCAATTAAAACAGTCTCTGGGATAAGGACCCAAGCGTTTGGAGTTTAAAATTCTACGCACACAATTCTAATGTACTGCCATGGTTCAGAACTACAATTCTTAGAAGAGATTGGGTTATTAATGCAGAAGTGGTAATGTTAGCAGATTTGTATTTTTTAAATGCAACCCCTTGTGACTAACGTAATGAATTATGGGATGGTAAGGGTTGAAAGAATAGTCTATGGGCATCATCATTATCACAGTAATAGTTTACATTTAATGAATGCTTTCAGCTTGTCAAGCATTATGCTAAGGGCTTTAAATGAATCATCTCATGCAATTCTCACAACAAACTAAGTACTGTTTGTAATTTCCATTTTACAGATGAAGCCATTGAGGCTCAGAGAGGTTAATTAAGTAGCATACCCAAGGTCATACGGCCCAGAAGTAGAAAAACTCCAATTATCAACTCCAGAGTCCAAGCTCCTTATTACTACCAGTATTCTATATTTCCATGGGATGATTTGCTAATATGGCTTAGATATAAGTTGAAACAGGGAACTTGATCCAATGCACTAAAAAATTTAAAACTTGTAACGATCAAGAATGCTTGTTAATCAGAAAAGTACTACAGAAAATCATGAAGAATATTGAAAAATTATCTCAAGAGTCGGGAAAGCCTAAATATGGCACGAAGTCCAAAATTCATAGAAATAATTCTATACAATAAAAATTTCTGCATCACAAAAGCTACCACAAACTTGAAAGACAAATATCAAACTGGAAGAAAATTATTTGCAACTCACTGGTAGAGGGCTAATATCCCTAATATATAATCTATTTCTCTATCATATAAGCAATAATAAATTATAGTAAACCAAGAGAAAAAGAAAAGGAAATACAAATAGTTTTAAAACATATAAACAGATTCTTAACCTCACTCATAATAAGAGAAATACAAATTAAAACTACATTGAGATGATATTTTTCATCTTTCAGATTTGCAAAGATCACCATCATATGTTGTTGAAGTCTGGGGAAACAGGCACAACCTCCATAATGGGCAAATTGGCAATATTTAGCCAAAATTACAAATGCACACGGAAATTCAATCTTTAGGAAGATATCCTACAAATATAACTGAACATAAGACTCTTTACTTTGGAACAGCATATTAAAATTAATGGAAAGTCCATAATTAAAAAATTATAACATGTCCATACAGTGGAATAGTATGAAGACATAAAGAAGAATGAGGACATTTAAAGAAAAAAGCAAAATGCAGAAAAATATGTATGGGATTTAATATATACACATTTGCTTAATACATAAAATGCATTTGAAAGGTTATACAGGAAAATAATACACTGGTTGCCTCTGGGAAAAGAATTGCCAGGGGACGGATGAAAGGGAGACTTTTCATTGTGGAAAGATGAATAAAAAATTTTAAGATTCAGAGATTAGACAGTAAAGAGGCAGGTCAGGACAGATAGCTGACGTAATAAAGTCTTTCACATCACAACTGGGAATAAGTTTAGAATTGCAAATAAAAAGTAAAAAAATGTCTGTATTAAATATTTTATGGGACCTAGCATAGTGCCTTTCCCATGACAGGAGTCCAATACATATTTGTTGGATAGATGAATGGCTAGATTGATATATAAAATACAAATTCAATTTGATTACAGTGAAATAAATAGAGTCAGATGGTTGCTTTTATCTTAACAGGGAAATGGAATTTAGATTACACATTTCCAAAAAACTATCTAAATTGTTTATGGTAATGATTAGTTATATATCAATTTACAGAAAAAAATTCTACTAATGATCAGCCAAATTGATTTATTATTGTTTTTAAATTAAGACACAAGAAAAAAACAAGTAGAAGGTTTTAAAATGTAAATCACAGGGCTCTTTTTCTTATTTTTATCAACCGCCAAACTAATTTCTAAGTTTCAGTTTATATTGAATAAAATAGCTATCAGATAAAAGTTGCACTAATATTTTCCATCTCATCTACTGACTAAATTCTGTTAATACTGGAGTATAAAATGGAGTATACTTTGTTTGCCTTTTACTTTGCCTTTATGGTTCAAGCTATAACCTGCTATCAGATATCATTTTAAATATTACTATACAATTTAAAAAATATTTTTAAATATTTACTGTAATGCCTAGAACATAGTAGGCACTCAACCCTATTATAAAAAGTATAATGTCATTTCATTTTCTTATAATATTTAAATAATTAATATTTATAATGTTCAATTAATAACATTATAATTAGGACCATATCTTTTTTCCTACCAGTTAGCTCTTGTGGTTGTAGCATGGTAGTACCAAGTTTGACACCAAGGACTAGCCCCATATTACAATGCATGCATCTATAAACTACTTGGCAATTATGGATGAAGAGAGAGAATTAACACAGTTGAAATTCAGAACCCATATCTGAATATATTATTACTAAATTCTAATCTAAGAGCTCCTAGTGAAATATATTCTAACTAGAGGCCTGGTGCATGAAATTCGTGCACTGGGGGGGGGCAGTCCCTCAGCCCAGCCTGCCCCCTCTCACAGTCTGGGAGCCCTCAGGGGATGTCCTACTGATGGCTTAGGCCCGCTTCCCATGGGGAGCGGGTAAGCAGCAGTCTGGCCTCCCTCTGTGGGAGGCAACCGAGTTGATCAGGGAAAGGCGACACCCCATCACCCCGCTGCTGCTGCCACTGTTGGCAGCCACAGCCACCAAGGTGTTTTCATCAACACGGACTCCAGTCCCTTCACCACAAAAAAATGACAACTTTAGGCATTTTCAAGATGTCTCTTTCATAGAATATGACATTTCTTTCTTTCTTTTTTTTTTTTTATCCTCACATGAGGATATTTTCCCATTGATTTTTAGAGAGTGTGGAAGAGAGAGGGAAAGACAGAGAGAAACATCAAAGTGAGAGGCACACTTCGATTGGTTGCCTCCTGCATGAGCCCTGACCTGGGCCCTGGCCAAGGAGGAGCCTGCAACCTAGGTACATGCCCTCGATCAGAATCGAACCCGGCCCCCCTGCAGGTTTGTGTCTCTGCTCTGGCCCCAGCAGCCCAGTGCTTCGGCCACAGGACTGGGGCTGGGGGCCGGCCCCGCTGCGTGTTGTTCTCTCCGGCTCCGGAGCCCTGTCTGTTGTTCTCTCAGGCTCTGGGCCCGCACCGGGCCCCTCCTCCTGAGTTGGTCATGACTGTTACAGCGTCCTGGCCTAATTTGCATATTACCCCCCTCCCCCCCTCCCTCTCTCTCTCTCTCTCTCTCTCTCTCTCTCTCTCTCTCTATTAGCTGACGTAATAAAGTCTTTCACATCACAACTGGGAATAAGTTTAGAATTGCAAATAAAAAGTAAAAAAATGTCTGTATTAAATATTTTATGGGACCTAGCATAGTGCCTTTCCCATGACAGGAGTCCAATACATATTTGTTGGATAGATGAATGGCTAGATTGATATATAAAATACAAATTCAATTTGATTACAGTGAAATAAATAGAGTCAGATGGTTGTATACACACACACACACACACACACACACACTACGGGTGCCTGTAAAATAAAACATTTAGGGTTTTCTCTTTTATTTCTGTTGCTATCATCATACCTAGAAACTAGGAGTAATGCTACTATCCTATTTTCTCTAGTCTAAATATTTAGGTCAAAACACCCATCTCTTTTTTTCTTAGCTCAACTGAAAAATAGATTAACTTCTCTCTAAGTTACTAGTAAACTGTTTCTCAAAAACTTCTTAGCATCTAGGAACCAGTTTGCCTACCAGAACAAGCATCTTGCCTATTTCTTTTTTTTTATTTTTTATTGATGTATTATATGTGTACATATCTTACCATTGCCCCCCCCCCCCCCCATCTTGCCTATTTCAAGTGCAGAAAGCAAATGCATGCCTTAGCTGGTTTGGTTCTGTGGATAGTGTCAGCATGAGGAATGAAGGGTCCCAGGTTCGATTCTGGTCAATGTTTCTCTCTCTCTCTTCCCCCCAATCGACGTGTGTCTCCTCCCCCCTCCCCCAATCGATGTGTATCTCTCCCTCTCATCCCCTGGTACTAAACGCATTTCTTTTTCCCATTTCAAACCTCTATCTTAAAATAAAGACCTCACCATCAGTTCCCATGTGGTAGGCTGAATATTAGCCCCCAAAGACGTCCACAGTTTAATTCCCAGAACCTGAGAATATGTTATTTTATACGGCCAAAGAAACTTGCAGATGTGATTAAGGTTAAGAACCTTGAGATGGGGAGATTTGCCTGGATTATCCCGGTGGGTCCAATCTAATCACGTGTATCCTTAAAAGTGAAGACACTTTCCTGGGTGTGGTCGGAAATAGATGTGATGACTGAAGAAAAGTTAGAGAGAGATGAGGGGTTGCTGGGTTGGAGTGGAGAAACCAAGGACTGTGGTGGTCTCTAGAAAGAAGCTGGAAGATGCAAGGGAAAGGATTCTCCCCTAGAGGCCTCCAGGAAAGAGCATAGTCCTGCCTACACCTTTATTTTTGCCCAATGAGACCTCTTGGACTTCTGACCTCCCACTACATTTCTGGTAATTTGTTAAAGCAGCAACAGAAAATGAATACACCCAGTTCCCAATCAGAAAATATTCTTCATCCTCAGCTGGTTTTCATGGTGACAGTGAAAGATATCTTTGAACCTTAATGAATGATTTCACTCTTTCAAACTAAGGTTATTAGCAACTCCTACTTCTAGAATTTTTTGTAATGATTTATCCAGCTGCCACCCCTTCAAATTGCTTAAATTCATCTAGTCATTTTATAACCACATACAACCATAACATAACATATACAGCCAAAATTAGTACATAAGTAATAAGAAGATGATTATAAATGGACAACTTTTTCCTCTCATTAGAGTCTATCTCCTCAGACGTCCTTAGGATCTTGCTCCATCCGTCCACTGCCCTCTATCTAATATCAAGCTCTCCTTTGCCACTGAGATCTCTGCCCTTGGACTGTTATCTAGTGCAAGTCTCTATCATTGTAGGGGTAACAATTAAGTATATCTTCAGCACTGTTTCTTTTCTGTTCTCAACCAAGACTTAAAAAGGAATATTATGTTCCTTGTTTCTACTCCTTTATTTTTGAACCTTCTATAGCCTCCCCATATACTCCTCTAAAGCTGCCCTTCATTCTGCCCTCCTAATGCCAAATCCAATAGACTCTCACCAGGGAAGAGTCCACCTTATGGACTCTGCTCCTTGACATCCTCTCCTACTTTAGCCTCTGGGGCACACTCTCCCCTGGTTCTCCAGCCCCTCTGAACTGTCCTGAGGCTCCTTGGCATCACCTCTTTCTCCACAACCTATTCCCTAACCTGGGGTTTCCAGACTTTGTTCCATACATTCTCTTCTCTCCTCACTCCTCCAGGAAGCCTTCTCTAATCAGGGTCGCCTCCTGTTTAGTTACTGGTAATTGCACCCATTCTCACTGGAATGTAAACTGCTCTGGGTCTTCTTGTTTCCTTAGGGACTCTACCTCAGCTCCTTCAAGATTTTTGAGATGGAGAATGACTCATCAAACTGACATGTTCTAAAGATTAATCTGGGCGTGGTATGTAAGACTGAATGTATTGGGTAGAGCCTGGAGGCAGGGAAACCAGTTGAAAAGGCATAGGAGTACAAGTATGAAATAACAACAGCCTGCATTGCCTTGGCAATAGAAAGAAAGAAAAGCCAGAGAAATATTTCAGTATAAGTACAGGCATACCTCACAGGTGTTGCATTTTTTTTACAAACTGAAGGCAAGATACTCCACCAGCTAAAAGGTTACAATTCATGCCCAGCTGGTGCTGCTCAGTGGTTGAGAATTGCCTTAGGAACCAAGAGATCCCATCAGAGCACATGCCTGGGTTTCAGGCTCGACCCCCAGAAGGGGACATGCAGGAGGCAGCCGATCAATGATGTTTCTCTCTCATTGATGCTTCTATCTCTCTATCCCTCTCCCTTCCTCTCTCTCTAAAAACCAATAAAAACATATTTATAAAAGAAAACAATAAATAAATATTTCAAGATAAAAAGCATTCTTAAAAAAAGATTACAACTTGCTTTATTGTGATGCTCTATTACTGTGGTCTGGAACTGAATCCACAATATCTCCAAAATATACCTATATTTAGTGACAGAACTTGATGACACATTAAGGAAGGGAGAGGAAATGCCAGAGATGACTCAAAAGTTTCAGACCTGAAAGACTGGAAAGGTAATACCATCATTAACAGAAATGGGCTGATTTGGTACAGGAGACAGGTTTGGGAGAAAGATGAAGCATCCAGTTTTAGATATGGAACATCAAAGCAGAGATGCCCTACAGGCAGGTGGAAGACTGGACTCTGAAATCAAAAGAGAAATCAGGACTGAGGCTATAAATTAGGGAACTGTTTCCAGAAGTAAGATAACAAAAGCTACTCAGGCTGATGGTATACAGTAGGTAATTAACATTTACTAAATAAATAAGTAACTAGACATTTTGTCCTCTATTCAAGTACCAGCGCAAGCAATAGGATGCCCAAGGTACTCACCAACACTCCACAATACCTCTCTGTTCTACCGTAAGTAACCCCCAGCATTTGCTTTTTCTGTTGCTTCTTCCCGGTTGATCATTGCAAGATATTACAAAAACATGCTCTCTGATCTTAGGGCCTTCACTGACATGCTAAACTCCTTTTTAGGTTATCTCATGTTGATGTTCTATTGAACACTCTTACAACAGGGTTTCTAAACCTCTTCATTTTCCCTAAGCTTCCAACCTAAGGGTTTGCTTTCTAGAGCCACATTTGATGCCTGTCGTTCCCTTGAAAGCAGAGCTTTAGGCAAAGATAGTTTATTGGAGAATATGAGTTCAGGGAATAGAATAAGGGGCTCAGGGTAAACAAAATAGACAAGAAGGAAAAGTCAATACAAGAATGCATTATTCAGTTGTCTTATGCCTTGGGCAACTGTTTGGTTGATCCTGTGGTGCCTTGTGAGAGGCCTTATGAAATACATCTCACGATTCCGCACTGGAGTGAAGAAGAAGAAAGAGGAAAGCATTTATCCATCAGTACTTGTCTACCACATGCTTCTAGTTGCACATGTGTGTGGAGAGCTGGTTTCTGCAGGTATCCCATTATTAGGCAGGGAGTGAGAGAGGCAAGGTGACGTTATGTTGTTCCTGAGAGAAGTGTTCCCGCATAGAGTTGATCATTGGGCAACATCTGGATTGAGAGGTAAGGCTGGAAGGATAGAACAGGATGCCCAAAAGATTTTTAAACACTGCCTCTTCCTGAGTTTTCTCTATTTGAGTTAATGGTCTCTCTCTCTTCAGCTGCTCAGGCCAGTCCTGAGCTCCTTTCTTTCTCTCACATTTCACATCTCATCTTTCCAGAAATCTTATTGGTTCTGCCTTCAAAGTATGTCCAGAATCTGACTACTCACCATCTCCATTGCTACTCTTTGATTATTGCCAGTATGTCTCTTTCTTAGCCTTATCTTTCTCTCAACATTCACTTTGCCTCCTAATTTATTTACAAAATCTGGGCCATTCAATATGACTTCTGTTCTCAATCCAAATCTTCTTTTATTCTCACCCCACTCTTTTCCTTCCCTATTGTCTTCTCCTTTCCAAGGCTCTGTCTGTGCATTTGATCACATTTCTCTCAACCTGCAGGACCTTATTCTATGATGTCCTTCTCTAATATCTCCCCACTTCAGTTATTCTTTTCTTTTGGTCTACTTAAGCATGCAAGTCCACCTTATCCTTAAAAAAACATTTTCCCATCACTTTGCTCCCCTCAGAGCTAGCATCTTATCACTCTTTTTCTGTGTTACTAATAGAAATTTTACAACTATATAGAATCCTTTTGTTGTTGTTAATCCTCACCCGAGGATATTTTTTCCCACTGATTTATAAAGAGAGTAAGAAAGGGAGGAGGGGGGAGAGAGAGAGAGAGAGAAACATCAATGCGAGAGAGACACCCCAATTGGTTTCCTCCTACACGTGCCCCTACTGAGGTAGGGATCAAACCTGCACCTGAAGTACATGCTCTTGAATGGGAATCCAACCTGAGACCCTCAGGTCTGAGGGCCGACACTCTAACCACTGAGCATCCCAGCCAGGGCAAGAATGTTGATAGTGATTTGAATTCTCGGTAAGGCACTTTTGTGTTATATGTCCTATTTGTTTGTGTCAGAGTCTCCAAAAGTTTCTGTAGGACAGAAATAATATAACTCAATCATAAAATTTTTTTAGCTATGAGTAAAGAAATAGTTGTGAGATTTGGGATGCTGATTTCTGATAAAAAATAAATAATATAATACTATTTTGCCTTTATCTGCTTCCAAGTAGTTAAAAGTGTAAATGCACTTAGAGTTGTCATGTGATGGTTATCTCTTAATCATAGGCAGGATTTTTCTGATGTCTATAACAATTGCAATTATACTCATTTAAGGCTGTAAGCAAGAGTCTTGGGCAATCCCTACAGCAACAAATGTAGATGCTAGCGTGAGAAGTGAGCAGTTAAGTTTTAAACTTAGAAAGCATTATGAGAACACTAATTTTGTTCATTATTAATTTAGATAAAATCAATTTGACTTTATAAAAGTTATTTACTTGAAAGTTGATATTGCCTTCCCCTCTGTATTCTACACATAAACCTACATTTCTCATTCTATCCCAAAAAAGCTACCTTTTAGCCCTGTTTTACTATAGCTGCCTTCCTAAATTGTTGACGAAGTTAAAGAAAATGCCAGAATGTGCTGCAAATTATTTGAGCTAAGCGCTTAAGAATAAAATATTTTAAAACAAATTAGTTTTTATAACCAACTTTTAGAAAAAGGTATTTTTATAACTTTATAAAAATAAAATATATTTTATGTTATTCTAAAAAAATTAAATTTCCACAACTAGAAAGCTTCTGAAAAATACTTATAAATATTGTGATTTACAGTGACACAAGTTTATTCTTTATAGTGAAATATAAAAATTGAATTAAAACCATTTAGAGAGAAACTGATGGGTATAAAACACTTTGCCAAGTACTGAGCTTAATATCTATATATATATAAAAGCCTAAGTGACCATCGTAACCGAACAGACGACTGAACAGGCTGTGTGGGGCGACCAGGCCCGCAGTTGGGGCAGTTAGGGGCGACCAGGCCAGCAGGGGGGGCAGTTGGGGGCAACCAGGCCAGCCGGGGGGGCAGTGAGGAGTGACCAGGCTGGCAGAGGGGGGCAGTGAGGGGTGACCAGGCTGACGGGGGGGGGGGGCAGTAAGGGGCGATCAGGCTGGCGGGGTGGGGGGGGCAGTTGGGGACGACTAGGCTGGCAAGGGGGCAAATAGGGGTGACCAGGCCAGCAGGTGGAGAGTTAGGGGTGATCAGGCAGGCAGGCAGGTGAGCAGTTAGGAGCCAGTGGTCCCAGATTGTGAGAGGGATGTCTGACTGCCAGTTCAGGTCCGATCCTAGGGATCGGGCCTGAACTGGCAGTCGGACATCCTCCGAGAGGTCTCAGATTGGAGAGTGCAGGCTGGGATGAGGGGAGCTCCCCGCTCCCCACCCCTGTGCACGATTTCATGCACTGGGCCTCTAGTTTAAATATAAGAAAGTCATAATGGCTCACATTAAAGGTCTATGTTACAAACATATATAGAAATACATCCTATATTATTATTCTCATTTTATACTAGTAGATAATAAGGCTGAAGTTTAACAGGGTAAAGAAATCCTCCACATTCCCACAGTATGTAAATGGAAGAGGTGAAATTTAAATTCAGATTGATTAGATGTCAAAGTCTATTCATTCAACAAGTATTTCTGAGTGCCTTCTATATGCCAGACACTGTTGTAGAGACTTGGGCTACATCAGGGAAGAAAACAGAAGAACCTTGCACTCTTGGTGCTTATATTTATTAGCTGACAACTCCTTTGCCCCCTCCCCTACCAACTATCTATGCAAATAAAGAAAAATTTACTTTCCCAAGTTTAACCCTTCTATCTAGATTGTCTTTATCACAAGTCTCCTTTGAAATCTGGCTTAATCAATTATTGCCTCTTCCACTTCCATACAAAAATATTAATATACAAAAGTCTCATCTTGAAAAATGCCTCTACTTGTCCCTATTTTCATTCCTTTTTCTTGTTCCACACCATACTCCAAATTCCACAGCATTCATTCTCTCTAACCCTTTGATACCTTGTTTTCCTTCCAAAGCTTGTTTACAGTCCTCATGCCTCTCAATTTCTCTACAACATTAACCATGCTAAGCACTCCTGGAAACTCCTGCTTGACTGATGAGAAATCACCTTATCCTAGCTTTAAAAGAATGGTGTGTCTATATCCATGAGTATCTTTAAGAAGAAGGAATAAGGACCTTCTCCTGTGAATACTGTCATCACAGTGAGATGTTGAATAAGTCAGAAAATTGGCTACCTTTTCCTGAAATCATCTAAGATTTTTTCTTTTCATGTTTGTAAGACCTTTCTAATACAGACAAGATGATATATTCATATTCACTGTGTCATATAGTTTACTGGAAAATAGAGGTAACTATAAGCTAGTACAAAAATCAGACATAATTTCTACCACTCATCAGGTGACTCAGAACTGCTTCTGACTCAAGATACATACTCAGAAGCAGACACAAGAATTTTAAAAGCATAAATTTAGAGTCATTTAATGTTAGGACAAAAAGTCCCACATAAATCAAGTGTATTCCAGCACAGTAATAACAATGTTTATGAAAGTGCTTCTAAATCATTAAGAAAAGATAAAATTAAAAAAGAAAGAAAAAGAAATTAAGAAAAGATAAAATTATGTTCAATTTACTATTCTGGAGTCTGAAAATGTGTGTACTGTGCACACACACACACACACACACACACACACACAATTTTAATCCTTTCCATTGTGAAAGACATAGAACAATGCACAAAATGAACACACAGTTCAATTAACTACCACACACACACACACAAAACACACACAACACTACCCAGGTAAAGAAAGAAAACAGCCTAGCTGGTGTGGCCCAGTGGTTGAGCATCAACCTATGAACCAGGTGGTCACAGTTCAATTCATGCCTGGGTTGCGGATTCCATCCCAGTAGGGGGTGTGCAGGATTGATGATTCTCTCTCATCATTGATATTTTTATCTCTCCCTTCCTCTCTGAAATCAATAAAAATATTTTTTTAAAGAAAGAAAACATAGCCGGAACCCCAATATTTATGGGATTCGTCCAAGTTGTTACACATAGCTGTAGTTGATTCATTTTTGTTACTATGTGGTATTCTATCATATACATTCACCATAATCTATCCATTCTTTTATTGATGAACACTGGGTTGCTTGTAGTTTTATCTATGAACTAGTGGCCCGGTGCATGAAATTCATACACATTAAAAGGGAATTAATTAGAGGAAATATTTTAATATTGCTATTTGCCCTTTCTCTATAATAGAAGTGTCAGAGATGAAAGAAAATTAGTAAAATGTATATGAAAATCTTTCTCCTGTCAGAGTCTGGGGCATGCTGCGGGACCCGAAGTCAAATCTCCGCCCACCCGTGCATGCCTCGAAATCGGGCGAGACCCATACCTGGCTGGCCTCACCCCCATTGGGTGAGATCCAGACCAGGCCAGTCTCACCCCCGTTAAGCCCCACTGGGCGGGGGGCACAGCCTCAGGTCCCCTGGCCTGGCGCCGGGCCAGTGGTGCAGCCTCAGGTCCCCCATCAAGCCCCGCCGGGTGGGGGCACAGCCTCAGGTCCCCCGGCCTGGCACCAGGGCGAAGGGCATGGCCTGAGGTCCCCCACCCTGGCCCAGCGCCATGCAGCCTCAGGTCCCTGCTGATCGTTAGTTACAGGAACCCTGCCTCTACTCTGGGCGCAGCCATCTTGTGTTCCGGGAACCCCGCCTCCTCTTGTGAAAGCGTGAGGGTTAATTTGCATATTACCTCTTTATTATATAGGATATTCTTGTACATGTCTGTTGAATATGTGAATGTGTAGATAGGAGTGGAATTGTTAGGTCATATGCATATTTTTAGCATTAATGGAAACAAATTGTCTTCCAAAGTGGTTATATAAGTTGGCACTCCCACCAGCATCATTACGTAAGTTCCAGTGACTGCATTTCCTCACTAATACTTGGTATTGCCTTTCTTTTCAGCCATTCTTGTACGTACGTAGTAACATCTCACTGTAAATTTGCATTTTTCTGATTGCTAATGAGGTAGATTATCTTTTAGAATGTTTGTCATTTACATTTTTCTTTGGTGATATCCTCTTTACATCTGAAAAGATTTTGATATTAAGTGGTTCAAATAAACAGAATAAATTTTGTTAGGTAGAACAGGGGCAAAGAACAGCCATCACAGCTCTTTAACTTGCTATTTATTGGGCTTCTTGAGCAAAGCAAGAAAAGACCAAAAGTTGCTCTGCCTTATAACAGAGAGTCATGGTTTCTGTGTACTGAGCTTGAGGCCTGCAAATACAGGGAAGTTATTATGTTCTCATTAGGCTTTAGAGAAACTTATCTGTTTCAAAGTGTAATGTGTAAATTCTGTGGTGTCCACAAGAACAGGGAGGCCAGAGGAACTCTGCCCCATCACATTCCCTCCAGACCTCAGGAGAGAGAAGACATTAACTCAAAGATGAACTCCAATCAGGTTCTAGTGGCTTTTGGTAGCAGAAGAGGGTCTCATAATCAGAAAATATTTTCGAGAGAGACTGTAAGCCTGACTGGTCCTCCCTCATAGGCTAAAAGTGAAGTTGCAATGGGGGCTGGATGGGAGGGACAGCTAACCACTGGGTGATCATATATGGGAAATTCACAAATACAGAACAGTTTCACTTCCCCTCCTGTCAGATTATTGAAGCTTTTGGTAAATTCTCTTCTTTCAAATAAGAGAAGAATGCATCTCTTATTTGCCAGACATCCGTACAATAGTTAAGGATAATTAATCATGCTAGAGAAACAATAGGCTGTTGCAGAAAGCAAATGCCTTTGTAAGACTGGGTTTTTAAATTTCCCATTTGGCACATAAAACCTTGGGAAACAAAGTTTTCTCATCTATAAAGAGTGGAGATAGATTCTAGACTTATATATATTTCTATGTGAATTTTATCAAAACTTTAAGGCATATAAACATTATAATCTATACTAGCTAGTCTATTCTAGAAGATATAATGTTATGGAAAGTTTCATTATTTATTTTACAAAGTTAGCATAATCCTGAGAACAAAATCTGAGACATATATAGCACACACAGAAAAAGAAAACCACAGAGCAATATCATTAATGAAAACTGATGCCAAAAAAAGCCCAAATATAGTATTAGTCATAAAATCCAGTAATATATTAACAGAATAACACACCCTAACCAAGAAGGTTATGTTAAGACTGTACAATGGTTCAACATTAGATCAACAAATAAATTTCAATACATTAATAGATCAAAAGAGTAAAAATCCAAGATCGCTTTGAGAGGGAACAAAAAAGAACTTGATAAAATTCACTGTCTGATCTTTACTGTAATAAAAAAATAAATAAAAAAGTATAAATGAAGACACAATGAAGCATAAATAGCAAATTTGAAACTAACATTAAAACTTTAATTACATTTCTATCAAAATTTGAAATAATAAAAAAATCCTCACTATTTTTGCTATTATTCATATTTGTTCAGGAAGCTGGTTAATACAACAAGAAAAATAAATAACAAGTATGATATTAAAATCTTAGAGAAATTGATAATTATGTGTAGATGATCCAATTAGAAAACCAAGAGTCACCTAAAAAAAAATTACCACTAATAAGAGAGGTTCAGAAAGATGTTTGGTTACAAGATAGCTTTCCTGTATGGTAGCAGTAACCATTTGGAAAATATAGGGGAAGCAAGATCCCATTCAGAAAGAGCCCAGAATTCTCACTTGATATTTATTCTGCTTGAAACACTTTCCCTACATCTCTGTGTGTCTGTCCACTGCTCTCCTCATTCCCTTCTCATCTTAATTTCCTGTTCTTTAGAAAGACTTCCCCCCTTTCTAGGCCCTACTACTATTAAGCATTTTCCCAGGCAGAGAGTGCTGCTATGTGTGTTTGCAGGTGCTTACTTTTCCTCCTGGGTACACAGAACACATTTCCAAGCCTCCCTTGTAGTTAGTGGGACCCATGTGACTGCATTCTGGCCAATGGAATATGGGAGGAAATGCCACTTGTAAAGCAGGGAGGGAAAGCTCTCAAGCATTTCTCTACCCCCCCTTCTCTTTTCCCGTCAACTAAGTGAAAATATTCCAAAGACCTAGAGATGGTGGAGACACAAGTTGGAAGTAAGATGGAAGCACAGTTGAGAAGAGAATTGCTCCAGGGAGCTGCCCACTCAGGAACAACCACACTGGCCTGTTGCATGAGCAGGAGGTACGTTTATTTCTTACAAGTAAAAAATGTTGGGTTGTTTATGACACTATTAGAAATAAATACATGTACCTTATGTCAGATATTATAGCACTTTAGTGCTCACAACTTCATTTTCAGGTGAGAAAGTACAAATTTAATGATTTTAGTTTGTTTGCCCAAGGTCACCTAGCTTCTGGAGTGGTGGAGCCACTTGTTTTTGGCGCCTATGCTCTTGACAGCAGGCCGCACTGGCTCACAAAAGCAAGTATGTTTTTGAAAAAAAGTAATGAGAGGCCCTTATATTATCAGAAACAAAAACATATTGTAAATCTATAAAAATAAAAAAGAATAAACAAGAGAGGTAGACACACAAATAAATGGAACAGAGCCACAGATAATCCCCATCAGGATGCTCAGATGATTTTTGACAAGGATGCAAAAGCAAGTAATGGAGGAATGGTGCTGGAGTAATTGGATAGTTATAGGCAAAATAAATAAATAAACTTCAATTTAAAACTCATACCTTTTACATAAACTAACTCAAAATGGATCATAGTCTTAATTAAATACAAAACATAAAAACTGTAAATTTTTAGAAGAAGAAAATCTTTGGGACTTAGGACTAGACAAAGAGTTCTTAGTCTTGACACTTAAAAATCATGATCCCTAATACCCAACACCCTGGTAAGAGGAACACTTTCCCTACATCTTTGTATGTCTGCTGCTGTCATCATTCCTTTCTCATCTCAATTTCCTGTTCTTTAGAAATACTTCTCCCCTTTCTAGAATGAAAAGACAAGCTATGACTCGGGAGAAAATATGTGCAAACTAATATCCACCACCAAAGGGATTATGTAAATTTCATGTAATATATAAAGAATTCTCAAAATTCAACAGTTAAGAAACAAACCAATTAGAAAATGGACAAAAGACATGAACAGACATTTCACTGAAGAGGATATGTGGATGGTAGATAATAAACATATGAAAAGGTGTTCAACATCATTAGTCATTAGGGAAATGCAAATCAAAACCACATGAGATATTAGTACACTCCTATCAGAATGGCTAAAATAATAAATAATGACAACAATGCTGGCAAGAAAGTAGAGAAACTGAATCACTCGTTGCTGGTGGAATTGTAAAAGATTTAGTTGCTCTGGAAAATAATCTCCTTTAGTGAGTCAGTAAAATAATTTTTGTTTTTTACTGGTTTGTGTTGTCTTGCCCTCAAAGTAAATAAACTCTGTTTCGCTTTACGAAAAGGGAAGGGAGAATAGACAGATCAATCAATGGAACAAAAGAGAAAATCCAGAAATAGCCCCAGTAGAGCTAAGAATTTAGAATAAAAAAAGGTAGAATTTTGAATCAGTGGGGTAAGATGGATCAAAATGATATTGGATCAACTGGGCAAACTATTTGGGAAAAAGATCAATAATATCTCCATCTTATGTCTTATTTCAAAATAAGTTTCATATGGAATATATACTATATGGAAGAGAAACATGAAAGTGTAAGGCATATTATTCTGACTTAAAATTTTACTCTTAGGAGAAAATGTTTGTATTATATAACGTTACTGTAGAGAAAGCCTGCCTGAGCACGATACAATAGATAGCAATAAAATGGAATAGACTGATAAAATTAACTATCTATATATAAAAGGCTAATATGCTAAATGTCCCTCCAACTGTCCGACCAGTCGCTACAATGCACACTGACCACCAGGGGGCAGACGCTCAATACAGGAGCTGCCATGACACGCACTGGCCATTTACTAATACAAAGAAACAGCACCACGGATCTGGTGCTGACAAAGTAACACTCGGCTTCCTCCAAGTGGGACACAGGCCCCACCACCACCCCAGAGTGACATCACACCAAATCTCAGCCAATGCTGCCAAGACCCCATGGCACAAAATGCAGCCCACAGCCCAACCCAGAAACGGTCGCTGTGGGTGCCGGGTAATGATGTCATGTAGCAACCCCTGGCTTCCTCTCCCTAGCGACTAGCCTCCTTGCAGTTTCTTCAGCCCAGGAACACGACTTGCTTTATAGCCAGGTGCAAACATTTTACACTTTAACCAAATGTCTGTGAAGTGTTTTCCCATGCCTCATCTCATTTGATCCTAACAGAAGTCCTGGAGTAGGTAGATAGGAGACTCTGTAGAATCTTATTTCCTTTTCATTAGCGGAAAGTGGAGATTTAGGAAGCTTAGAAACTTGACCCGACTGAAAATAAGTAAGAAATGGTGTACCTTAAAAATGACTTCAGGTTTTCTCCCTGTGCAGAATATAGTCAAACACTGCTACAGTTAAATATTTTACCCTTTGTTCTCCCTGCATGATCTACAATAATAATTTGCTTCGTGTTGAAATTTACTGCTATGTTGCTGACAATTACCTGAAAGAGAAGTTGGGGTGCTTCACTGGGCTGAAAAAAGTTTAGCTAAATCAGAAAGCTGGTATAATTAAGCAAATTTATTCTAGATTATAAAAGGCTAAGTTGACTCACACATGTGTGGTACATATAAAGCTCTTGCTGGTGCCAATCACACACGTGTGTTTTGATCTGTTATTGTCAAATCTTGAATTTGGTTGACACTTTTATTATAGAGAAAGGGTGAATAGTGATACTAAAATATTTCTTCTAATTAATTTTCTTTCAATGTGCATGAATCTGTGCACCAGGCCACTAGTATAAAAATAAAATCTTTTTTTTACCTAAAAATAAAATTTAAAACATGGAAAACACAGTAATATTTGTAATAATTATGACAGGTAAATGTTTACCAGTAGTATCCTTAATAGATAAAGAGGCCTTATAAACAAAAAGAAAGAGCCCAATAGAAAAATGGACAAAGTACATAAAGTCCCTTACAAAAGAAAAAATACAAATGACCAACATTTGGAGAAAGATGATGTCTCCTTAGAAATCAGAGATATACACACCTATTTTTATTTATTAATCTTCAGGTATAAAATTTGCCCACTTTTTAAACTATTACTATATCCCCCAGAGGTTTTGGGTACTGTAGGCAAAAATTTACCTATAATAATGTTCATCAAAGTTTTATTTATATTAGTAAAAAAAAAAAGAAAAGAAAAACAATTCAAATGTTTAGTAGAAAGGGATTAAATAAATTATGGTATATCCAAACAACTGAACACTGTACTGCCATTAGAAATGATCTTATAAAAGTATATTTTATTCCCATGGAAAAATATTTTAAATATATGGTTCAAGTGAAAAATGTTACAAAATGATATGCATATGTTTCAAAAAGATATAAAAGTTTTAACACTGGCCAGTATTTATTTCTGGATTGCTGGGTAATTGGTGTTGTTGTTTTTTTTAAATATATTTTATTGATTTTTTACAGAGAGGAAGAGAGAGGGATAGAGAGTTAGAAACATCGATGAGAGAGAAACATCGATCAGCTGCCTCTTGCACACCCCCTACTGGGGATGTGCCCACAACCAAGGTACATGCCCTTGACCGGAATCGAACCTGGGACCCTTGAGTCTGCAGGCCGACGCTCTATCCACTGAGCCAAACCGGTTTCGGCTAATTGGTGTTTTTTTATTTTCACTTTAAATATATATATTTTTTGCTGTTTTGAGTTTTCTGTAATGAGTATATATTGGTTTTATAATAAGAATAAAAACAAGATTAGCTGGGTTTTGTCTTTAACTGCTGCAACTCAGAAATTTTTATGACAACTGGAAGATAATACGTCATTGCAAACTTTATGGTAGGTCTGGGGAAAGTGTTGTTCACAATACATGATAAAATAGATTTTCTTTGGCAATATAATGATATAATAAGACTACAAAATGCAAGTGTGGATGTCCCCAAAGCAACACAGTCCAGTCCCTAAAGTTTGGGTCATGGCACCTGCCTCCACACTGCTTTTATTTCAAGTAATGCAACCACAACTGAACATCACTTCCTTTCTCCTTTACAATTCTCTCTTTCTGTTAATGACACTGTTTATAGGAAAATACAAGAAAAATGGCTTTTGAAAAATTATTGTTTTAGTAAATTAATTTGATCATTAAATCTATTGGCTAGCAAAGATCAGACAACCCTAAGCATTGATAATAAATTTCTAAGTCTTCTCATTGCTTTTTTTGGTTGTTGTTAATCCTCACCCAAGGATATTTTCCCATTAATTTTTAGAGAGAGGGGAAGGGAGGAAAGACAGAGAGAGAGAAACATTGATGTGAGAGAGACACATTGATTGGTTGCCTCCTGCCCCACTCCTACTGGGGCCAGGGCCAGGGCCAGGGCCAGGGCAAGGGTTTGAGCCTGCAACCAAGGTACCTGTCCTTGACCAGAATAGAACCCAAGACTCTTCAGTCCCGGGGCTGACACTCTAACCACTGAACCAAACTGGCTGGGGCCTAATTGCTTGTTTTTTTGTTTTCTTTTTTTAATCCTCATCGGAGAATATGTTTTCACTGAATTTAGAGAGAGAAAGGAAGGGAAAGGGAAAGAGAGAGGAAAGAGAAACATTGCCCTGCTGGGGTGGCTCAGTGGTTGAATGTTGACCTATGAACCAGGAGGTCATGGTTCAATTCCAGGTCAGGGCACATGCTTGGGTTGCGGGCTCAATCCCCAGTGGGGGACATGCAAGAGGCAGTGATTCTCTCACATCATTGATGTTTCTATCACTCTCTCTTCCTCTCTGATATCAATAAAAATAAAAAATAAAAAGAAAGAGAAACATCAATGTGAAAGAGAAACATCGATCATTTGCCTCCTGTATGCACCTTGATCAGGGATCGAATCCACAACCCAGGTATGTGCCCTGCCTGGGAATTGAACCTACGACCCTTTGGTGTACCCCTTCGGTGTGTGGGAGGACACTCCAACCAACTGAGCCACACCAACCAGGGCTCTAATTGCTTTTCTTTAATGAAAAAGTTAATTGTTACCTTTCAGAGAAGTGCTAAGCACAATGTTCGTTTATAACAGGCACTTAATATTATTCTCCCTTCCCCTTAAATAGTATTCATATTTATAACAACAGTCTTTCTACCTAGTAGCAAAATCAAATGTTATTCTTCACCCTCCCACCAAGAGTGGGACTGATCATGCCTTATCTCTACAACCTGAGAGATCTCTTTTCTACTTTTAGGCTTTGATGTTCATTTTCACCTCAGTTTACCTTTTAAAAAATGCTGGGTGGGCACCCAGTGTAACAGGATCTGAGCCCAAACTCTCTATAAATTGTCAAAGTCACAGCCTCCCACACATTTCAACTCTATTCCTATGCTGTTTCTGTTCTTCCCCAGAGTTCATGTAGGCCTCCAGACCTAACTCACTAAAAACACTCACTCTGAGACTTGTAAGCTACAGCAACAGCAACAGCAACACTGGGACAACACTTCTCTTTTCTAGGAAAGTCTTTGGATCATTTGGTGGTTCAATCTCTCTCACTTCTGGGACTTGCTCTTTTTTCTTTTTTTTAAGTCTTTTTTGTTGAAAATCTACACTAATAAAAGAGAAACATGCAAATTAACCACCACTCCGCTACGCCACGCCACGCCCACCAACCAATCAGGAGCGAGTATGCAAATTAACCCAACCAAGATGGCGGCCGGCCACGGAGCTGGAGCAAGCAGGAGGCTTGGGTTGCCCTGGCAATGGAGGAAGCCAAGCTTCCCGCTTGCCCTGGCCAGCCCTGGCCTCTGCTCAAGGCTACAAAGTTTCAATTATAGAAGATAAATAAATCCTAGATACTTGCTTCCAGCTGGCCCTGGCCTCCGCTTAAGGAGGCGCTGAAAAAAAAAAAAGAAAAAGAAAAAAAGGAGGGGCTGGGACGTTGGGTCGCCGGGGGGTGATCAGGGCAGGATGGGACAGTAGGGGCCGTTGGGGGTAAGCAAACCAGCAGGGGGGCCAGTTGGGGTGAGCAGGCTGTCAGTGGGGGTCAGTTGGAGGTGATCAGGACAGCGGGGGGGGCAGTTTGGAGTGAGCAGGCCAGCAGGGGGGCAGTTGGGGGTGAACAGGCCAATGGGGAGGGAGGGTGGGGGCGAGGAGGCCAGCAGAGGGGGCAGTTGGGGGCGAGCAGGCCAGCAGGGGGGGAAATTGGGGGTGATCAGGCTGGTGGGGGGCATTTGGGGGCAAGCAGGCTGGCGGCGGGGGGCAGTTGGGGGCAAACAGGCCGGCAGGCAGAGTGGTTAGGGGCAATCAGGCAGGCAGGTGAGCGGCTGGAGCCAGCAGTCCTGGATTGTGAGAGGGATGTCCGACTGCCGGTTTAGGCCCAATCCCTGTAAACTGGCAGTAGGACATCCTTCGAGGGGTCCCAGATTGGAGAGGGTGCAGGCCGAGCTGAGGAACACCCGCCCCCATGCACGAATTTTGTGCACCGGGCCACTAGTGTTACATATGTCCCCCTTTTCCCCCATGGATCCCTTCTAGCCTCCCTCCGCGCCCCCATGCCCCAGGCCTTCACCATCCTATTGTCTGTATCCATGGGTTATGTATATATGCATACAAGTGTTTTGGTTGATCTCTTCCCATCCACCCACCCTCCCCGACTTTCCCTCTGAGGTTCCCTAGTCTGTTCTATGCTTCTATGTATTTGGGATTTATTTTGTTCATTAGATTCCTCAAATGAGTGAGATCATGTGATATTTGTCTTTCTCTGACTGGCTTATTTTCTTTAGCATAATACTCTCCAGATCCATCCATGCTGTCTCAAAGGGTAAGAGGTCATTCTTTTTTACTGCTGCATAGTATTTCATGATATAGATGTACCACAGCTTTTTTTATCCACTCATTTACTGATGGACACTTGGGCTGTTTCCAAATTTTAGCTATTATAAATTGTGCTGCTATGAACATAGGGGTGCATACATTCTTTCTGATTGGTTTTTTGGGTTTCTTAGGATATACATTGAGTGGCCAGATTATTATGATCTCTGAATGCATGTATCCTATCTAATAAAAGGGTTATATGCAAATTAACTGTCACTCTGTCACAAAGATGGTGGCGCCCATAGCCACAAGATGGCAGCGCCCAGTCCTCTCAGCCCTGCCAGAGTCCCCCAGTCCTGGGGGGGCGGCTGCTGAGAGCAGGCAGCGTGAGCGGCCTGGCGGACTGCTTGCTTCATCCACCCTGGCCGCAGAGGGCCTCTGGGCAGTGGGCACAGAGCGGCCAGGGGGTGGGGGGAACGCTTGCATCGTCGCCCCGGCAATGAGTCAAGCGTTCCATGCCCAGCCGCGGATGGGCCTCTGGCCAGGCTGGGGCGTAGATGGGCCTCTGGGCCATGGAGAGCCTCTGGGCAGCGGAACAGCCAGGCCCCGCAGAGAGCTACTGGTGCACGGATTCATGTGCAGTGCTACTAGTATATATATAATTAGAGGCCCGGTGCATGAATTCGTGCATGGGTGGGGTCCAGCCAGCCTAGCCAGGGGGGGGGACATGGGCCGTTGGTCAGCCTGCCTGCTGGTCGAACTCCTGGTCAAGGGGACAATATGCATATTAGCCTTTTATTATATAGGAGATACACTGAGTAGCCAGATTATTATGGGTTCAGAGATCATAATAATCTGGCCACTCAGCATGTTCCTAAAAGTGGGATCACTGGGTCAAATGGAAGTTTAATTTTTAATTTTTTGAGGAAACTCCATACTGTTTTCCATAATGGCTGCACCAGTCTGCATTCCCACCAGCAGTACACTAGGATTCCCTTTTCTCCACATCTTTGCCAGCACTTGTCATTCGTTGATTTGTTGATGGTAGCCATTCTGACAGGTGTGAGGTGATACCTCATTGTCGTTTTAATTTGCATCTCTCTGATAATCAGTGACTGAGCATTTTTTTATATGTCTCTTAGCCATCTGTATGTCTGCTTTGGAGAAGTGTCTATTTAGGTCCTTTGCCTATTTTTTAATTGGATTGTTTGTCTTCCTTTTTGAAGGTGTATGAGTTTCTTATATATTTTGGATATTAATCCTCTATCAGATGTATCATTGCCAAATATGTTCTCACATACAGTGGGCTCCCTTTTTGTCTTGTTGATGGTTTCCTTTGCTGTGCAGAAGCTTTTTATTTTGATGTAGTCCCATTTGTTTATTTTCTCCTTAGTTTCCATTGCCCTAGGAGATGTTTCCATAAATAAACATATTGCTACCAGAGATATCTGAGATATTGCTGCCTATAGTTTCTTCTAGAATTTTTATGGTTTCACAACTTACATTTAAGTCTTTTATCCATTTTGAGTTTATTCTTGTGTATGGTAAAGGTTGGTGGTCTAGTTTCATGCTTTGCATGTATCTGTCCAATTTTTCCAACACCATTTATTGAAGATAAATAAATAAATGTCTTGACTCCATTTTATGCTCTTGCCTCCTTTGTCAAATATTAATTGAACATAATGCATTGGGTTGGTTTTTGAGGTTTCTGTTCTATATGCCTGTGCTTGTGCCAGTACCAGGCTGTTTTGATTACAGTGGCTTTGTAGTATAACCTGATATCTGGTATAGTGATTCTCCAACTTCGTTCTTTCTCAAGATTGCTGCAGCTATTCCGGGTCTTTTTTTGTTCTATATATAAATTTTTGGAGTATTTGTTCTAGATCTGTGAAATATGCCATTGGTATTTTCATAGGGATTGTATTGAATCTGTAGATTACCTTGGGTAGTATGGATATTTTAATGATGTTAATTTTACCAATTCATGAACACAGTATGTTCTTCCACTTGTTTATATATTCCTCTATCTCTTTTTTCAAACTTCTGTAGTTTTCCAAGCACAAGTCCTTTACATCCTTGGTTAAGTTTATTCCTAAGTATCTTAATTGTTTTGTTGCAATGATAAATGGGATTTTTTTTTTTATTTTTAGTTTCTCTTTCTGAGGATTCATTATTGGTGTATAAAAATGCCATGGATTTTTGGATGTTGGTTTTGTATCCTGCTACATTGCCTAATTCATTTATTAAATCTAGTTGTTTTTTGGTGGTGTCTGTAGGGTTTTCTATGTACAATATCATGCCATCTGCAAATAATGAGAGTTTTACTTCCTCCTTTCCAATTTGGATGCCTTTTATTTCTTCTTCTTGTCTGATTGCTGTGGCTAGGACTCCCAGTACAATGTTGAACAAGAGTGGTAAAAGTGGACATCCCTGTCTTGTTCTTATTCTTAGTAGAATTGGTTTTAGTTTTTGCCCATTGAGTAGGATGTTCCCTATATGTTTGTCATATATGGCCTTTATTATGTTGAGAGATGTTCCCTCTATTCCATCTTTGCTGAGAGTTTTTATTAAAAATGGGTGTTGGATTTTCTTGAATGCTTTTCTGCATCTATTGATATAATCATGCGATTTTTGTCTTTCAATTTGTTTCTGATATATCATGTTAATTGATTTGCAAATATTGTAACAGCCTTGCATCCCTGGAATAAATCTCACTTGTTTATGATTTCTGATATTTTTAATATATTGATGATCTGATTTGCTAATATTTTGTTGAGGATTTTAGCATCTGTGTTCATCCAAGGACATTGGCCTATAATTCTCTTTTTTTGTGGTGTCTTTATCTGTTTTTGGAATTAGGATAATGCTGGCCTCATACAAAGAGCTCGGAAGTGTCCTTCCTCTTTGATTTTTGGGTATAATTTTTTAAAATATATTTTATTGATTTTTTACAGAGAGGAAGGGAGAGGGATAGAGAGTTAGAAACATCGATCAGCTGCCTCCTGCACACCTCCTACTGGGGATGTGCCCACAACCAAGGTACATTCCCTTGACCGGAATTGAACCTGGGACCTTTCAGTTCGCAGGCCGACGCTCTATCCACTGAGCCAAACCGGTTTCGGCAATTTTGGGTATAATTTGAGGAGCATAGGTATTACTTCTTCTTTGAATGATTGGTAATACTCCTCTGTGAAGCCATCCTGACCAGAGTTTTTGTTTGCTGGGCGTTTTTGTTTTGTTTTGTTTTAATTACTGCGCCTATTTCCTCAGTTGTTATTGGCCTATTCAGGTTTTTGATTCTTCCTAATAGAGTTTTGGGAGATTTTATTTTTCTAGGAATTTGTCCATTTCATCCACATCTTCCAGCTTGTTGGCATATCATTGTTCATAGTATTTTCTTATAATCCTTTGTATTTCTGTGGTGTCAGTTGTTACTTCACTGCTTTTGTTTCTGATTTTATTTATTTGGGTCCTCTCTTTTTTTCTTGATGAGTATGACTAAGGGTTCATCAATCTTGTTCATCTTTTCAAAGAACCAGCTCTTGGTTTCACTGGTTTTTTGTTTTTGTTTGGTATTGTTTTTTTTTAGTCTCTATGTCATTTATTTCTGCTCTAATCTTCATTATTTCTTTCCTTCTACTTACTCTGGGTTTTTCTTGTTGTTCTCTTTCTAATTCTGTAAGTTGTAGGGTTAAATAGTTTATTATGAATTTTTCTTGTTTTTTGAGGTAGGCCTGTAGTACAATGAACTTCCCTCTCAGGACTGCTTTTGCTGTGTCCCAGAGATTTTGGATTGTTGTGTGTTCATTTTCATTTGTTTTCAGGAAATTTTTTATTTCTTTCTTGACCTTGATGGTAACCCATTCATTATTTTAAAACATGCTGTTTAGCCTCCATGTGTTTGAATGTTTTTGATTGTTTTTACTATAGTTGATTTCTAATTTCATTCCATTGTGACCTGAGAAGATGCTTGATATGGTTTCAATCTTCTTAAACTTGTAGAGACTTGTTTTGTGTTCTAACAAGTGGTCTATCTTTATGAATGATCTATGTGCACTTGAGAAGAATGTATAATCTACAGCTTTGGGGTGAAATGTTCTATGAATGTCAATTAAATCCATCTGATCCAGTGTGTCATTTAGAGTCACTGTTTCTTTGTTAATTTTTTGTCTGGAAGATCTATCCAGTGAAGTCCCTCCTACTATGACTGTATTGTTGTCTATCTCTCCCATAAAGTCCTCTAGAAGTTTTTAATATATTTAGGTGCTCCTATATTGGGTGCATATATGTTTACCAGGGTTATATCCTTTTGTTGGATCGATTCCTTTAGCATTATATAGTGACCTTTGTTGTCTCTTGTGATGGCCTTCATTTTGAAGTTTATTTTGTCAGATATGAGACTTGTTACTCCAGCTTTTTTTTCTTTTCCATTTGCATGGAAAATTTGTTTCCATGCCTTTCCTCTCATCCTGTATGTGACTTTTGTTCTGAGGTAGGTCTCTTGTAGACAGCATATAGTTGGGTCATGTTTCCTTATCCATTCAGCTACGTTTTGTCTTTTGATTGGAGCATTTAATCCATTTATATTTAAGATTGTTATTGATAGGTACTTATTTATTGCCATTTTAATTCTGTATACCTATGTTTCTCTCTCTCTCTATTTCTTCTTCTCATTATAGCAGTTTCTTTAGCATTTCTTGTAATGCTGGTTTGGTGGTGGTAAACTCCTTTAGTCTTTTTGTATCAGAAGCTCTTTATTTCACCATCTATTTTGAATGATAGCCTTGCTGAATATAGTAATCTTTGCTTTTCATTAACTTGAGTACTTCATGCCATCCTCTTCTGGCCTGTAAAGTTTCTGATGAGAAAGCAGCTGATAGCTTTATTGGAGCTCCTTTGTAGATAACAAATTGGTTTCTCTTGCTGCCTTTAAGATTCTTTGTCTTTAATTTTTTGCATTTTAATTATGATGTATCTGGGCATGGGCCTACTTGGGTTCTTCTTGCTTGGGGTTTTCTGTGGCTCCTGGATTTGTGTGACTTTTTCCTTCACCAGGTTATGGAAGTTTTCTGCCATTATATCTTCAAACACATTTTCTATCCCTTTCTGCCTCTTCTGGCATACTAAATATGCAAATATTATTACGTTTCATGTTGTCCCACAGCTCCCTTAAACTGTCCTTCTGTTTCTTAATTGTTTTTTCTTTTGGTCCTCTGATTTAGTAATTTTTTTCAGCTCTGTCTTCTAATTCACTAATTCAATCCTCAGCTTTCCCGAATCTGCTGTGTATTCCTTCAATTGTGTTCTTTATTAGTGCTCTGTCATTCTTCATAGTTACTATATATTTTCCCATGCTGTTGAGCCCCTTTGCAATCATTATTCTGAACTCTATGTCTGATAAATTTCTTATCTCCATTTCATTTAGCTTTTCTTCTGGAGAATTCTCTTGTTCTTTCATTTGGGGGTTGTTTTTTTGTCTCCCCATTTTGGCTACCTGTTTGTGTTTGTGACTATGTATTAGGTAGATCTGGTAGGCCTCCCAATCTCTAGTGCAGGACAATGTCAAACGTTATTTCTGACTGAAAGACTCAAAGGCTCCAGAGACCAGTCTCTGCCTGCAGACTGATTGGATTCAGTCTTGAGTAGCCTCAGGCAATTGTCCACAGGTGGGGCGAGAGTTTTTCCAACAGGATAGGGCAAGCATGTCAAACTCGTGGACTGCGGGCCACATGCGGCCCACAATGAATTTTTTTTAAAAAATATATGTTATTGATTTTTTTACAGAGAGGAAGGAAAAGGGATAGAGAGTCAGAAACATCGATGAGAGAGAAACATCGATCAGCTGCCTCCTGCACACCCCCCACTGGGAATGTGCCCGCAACCAAGGTACATGCCCTTAACCGGAATCAAACCTGGGACCTTTCAGTCCGCAGGCGGACGCTCTATCACTGAGCCAAACTGGTTAGGGCCCACAATGAATATTTTTGCAGCCCAGCCAATATAACGATATGTAAGCAATGTTTTAATAAAAATTTCATAACTTAATTTTTACAATATCCTGTTATGCATAATTATTAATAACTAACTTCAATGTTCACTAATGACTGATTACTATAATCGTGTTGCATTCATTTCCCTTACGCACATTACATGCAGGCGCACCATTTCTCTCCACTAATTCTAGCAGCGACTATTTTAGCAGCTGATTGCCACGTCATTAGTCTTGGACTGACTTGTTTGGTGTGCACAACAGGAAATATTTCGCTTTTGGAGAACAAGATGAATAGGTTTATTTGTGTTATGCTTATTAATTTGTGCAGTTATTCAGTGTCTGGGAAGTTAATGTTCAAGAAAAAATATTAAATTTTATTAAAATGTTCTATTATTTTATGTTAATGATTATTCATTTACTTCAGCTGTTTGTTTTCAGCATGTCTCTAGCGAAATCAAGAGATAGTAAAAATAAACAAAAAAATTGCTGACGAACATCCCAAAATTTCTAAAAGTGGGAATTGGAGTATTATTGCTGTGAAGTAAAAAATAAAATAGTCTGCCTGATATGTAATAATGCTATTAGTGTACCAAAGTTATACATTGAAAATTGAAGCTTTTATTTTTTTGCGGCCCACTTAAATTTAAACCTTCTTTATTTGGCCTGTGTTAGCCTTTGAGTTTGACATGCTTGGGGTAGTAGGGCAATTACTTCTGCCTGAAGGCTGATTGTTATTCTCAGTCTCTTAATGGGCCTCAGAAACTCCACACAGTGGGGCAAGGGGTTTTCCAATAGGGTGGGTCAACCGTCCTCCCCCGCTGGCAAAAACCACCTGGACAGCACAGGTCTGTCTTAGAGAGATGTTCTCTGCAGTGTGAGGGAATGACTCAGCACAGGAACTGGGGTGCCTGCCTCCCGGGCTTTAACACCAGAGCCCCCAATCCTGGCTTCTGCTCACAGCTCCAGTCCACCCTGCCCACCCTCTGTCAGAGCTCAAGGTGAGTGGCTTGGCCCTTTAAGAGGGTACCTGCATTTCTAGCCACCTCGAAATGTTGTGCCTTGGCCCTTTAAGAGGGTACCTGCATTTCTAGCCACCTCTCCTTGGCAGGCAGCAACCCCGCTTTTCACAGCCAGATGTTATGTGGACACCTTTCTCAGTTCTGGTGTTCTCTGCTGGGGGCCCCAGATAGGGGTTTAGAGCTCAGAGTTCTCAGTGGCAAACTTCCACAGCTGAGATATCTCTCTGGAACTTCAGCTGCTGTCTGTAGGAGCCCAGCCAGCCCTTTCGTGCCTCTGCCCTTCCTACCAGTCTCTATGCTCTCTCCACTTTCCACCCTTGGTTATCAGGGTTCTCTCCAGCTAGTGTTCAGTTAATTATTCAGGATGGTTTCTTGGTATTGTAGCTGTAATTCTAGTTTGTTCCTGGGAGTGCGCCGTGTTTAATCTCCTCTGGGACTTGTTCTTTATGGAGTACTTAGTCTCTGTCTTTCCTAGGATTTAGTCTTCCCCCTCCCCCAACCCAACAGCATAATCTCTTTTCTAACAAAGTATCGAATTTTGTTTTGGCTTGAATATTACTTTTATGGCTTTTGAATGGCTTCAGTCTTATAAATTGTCTATTAGTAACATAACTTTCTATGCATGTCTTCAAGGATAGCCTAAAGTTTAATTTTGCTATAATTTGCTCTTTGTAATAATGGGGTTCACAACTAGGTATGCTCTGTAACCTAGGTTCTCTGTAATTTGCACTTATCTGTGTACAGTTTAAAGTTTCAAGTAAAGTAGCAGATATAATAAGAAGCAAATTTTGAACTGTAGCATTTTGTGGTTTTGTTTATCTCTTAATTTTATGAACACATTCCAAAGCAGTTGCAACCAGTCTGTTCAAGAACAAAAGATCATCAATGTGTCTCAAGAGTCAGAGAAAACAAATTTCAATAAGAGGGTTACAATTTCCAAATTAAGCAGAACCCAGGAAAAATGTAAGGAATCCAAAATAAACTACTATTGCCCCCAAATTATATTTTGAACAAGTCAAATATAATTACATACTCCAAGCCATTGTTTTGCAAGAACAGATTAAGAATACATATTAGACTAAGCACATATCTTAAGGAAGCACTTCCTGTACCACCATCTCCCTAGCACCCATAACACTAAGTACTTTTTTATTGGTGCCTTCCCCCCACCCCTTACTTAGCTCCTGTAACACATTGTATCTGTTTGTTTATATGTTAATAATCCTGGGGAGGGGTGGGCAGGAACAGTGCCTTCCTCCTCTAAAACAATATCTGACACATTATAATCCCTTATTTAATACTAGTGGCCCGGTGCACAAAATTCATGCACATTAAAAGGGGAACCCAGAGTCAAGTCCCCGCCCACCCACATGCACATCAAAATCGCATGAGACCCAGACCCGGCTGCCCCCCACCCCTCCAATTGGGCTAGATTCAGACCCAGCCAGTCCCACCCTTGTCAAGCCCCACCGGGCAGGGGGCGTAGCCTCAGGTCTCCTGGCCCTGCCTCAAGCCCTGCCAGGTGGGGGACACAGCCTGAGATCCCCTGTCAAGCCCCGCTGGGTGGGGGGCATGGCCTGAGATCCCCTGTCAAGCCCCGCTGGGTGGGGGGCATGGCCTGAGATCCCCTGTCAAGCCCCGCTGGGTGGGGGGCATGGCCTGAGATCCCCTGTCAAGCCCTGCTAGGTGGGGGGCATGGCCTAAGATCCCCTGTCAAGCCCTGCTAGGTGGGGGGCATGGCCTGAGGTCCCCCATCAAGCCCATCTGGGGGGGGTGCAGCCTCAGGTCCCCCAGCCCAGCACTAGGAGGGGGCGCAGCCTCAGGTCTCCCGTCAAGCCCTGCTCGGTGGGGGGGGGGGGGGGGGAGCAACCTGAGTTCCCCCAATCCAGCACTGGGGGTGCACCTTGAGGTCCCCTGTCAAGCCCCACCAGGCAGGGGGGTGTAGCCTCAGGCCCCCTGGCCCGGTGCTGGGGCGCAGGGTGCAGCCTGAGGTCCCCTAGCCCAGCACCAGGATGGGAAGCACACCTTGAGGTCCCCCGTCAAGCCCCGCCAGGAGGGGGGCATAGCCTCAGGTCCCCTGGCCTGGTGCTGGGGCAGGGGGCGTGGCCTGAGGTCCCCCGACCTGGTGCCAAGGCAGGAGGCGCAGCCTGAGGTCCTCCAGCCTGACACCAGGGCAGGGGGCGTGGCCTGAGGTCCCCTGTAAAGCCCTGCCGGGTGGGGGGCATGGCCTGAGGTCCCCTGTCAAGCCCCACAGGGGTGGGGGAGGGCGTAGCCTCAGGTCCCTGCTGATTGCTCGTTAAGGCTCCTTAAGGGAACTTGGCCTCAGCTGTGGGTGCAGCCATCTTTGTGACGGAGTGATGGTCAATTAGCCTATTCCCTCTTTATTAGATAGGATAGCCTGGATGAATGAATGAGTATGAATACTAGGGAGAACCTGGATTTAATTTTTTGCATCTCCAGTATAGAAATTTATAGGTATTTGAAACAGAGTTTATTCTTTCTAGAATCACGAACAAGGTTGAAATAAATACATTTTAAAAGTGGGATGGAAAGAACACCAATAGAAGCCATGAGATTTGGTCTCTGCTATTAACTCTACTCACTGAACTTCTGGTGGTGGAGGGGACTCAGTTTTCTTAGTGGTGGCTTAACGTATTTATAAAATAAGAGGTTTAAATTAGATGCTTGCTATCCTATATAGTAAAAGGCTAATATGAAAATTTTCCCCGCGAGAGTTTGAACAACTGGGAGTTCAACCGCTCACTATGACGTGCACTGACCACCAGGGGGTGGCACGGAATGAAGGCAGGCCCTGGCCAGCAACCAGCAGCCAGGGGAAGGAAGGCTCTAATCAGGCCTGATTGCCAGCCAGGCCTAGGGACCCTACCTGTGCATGAATTTCATGCACCGGGCCTCTGAGGGCAGCTTTCTCTCAGAGGTGCTTGTAGCGATCATTGTTCCTGCGCAGTGCTGTGGGACACAGAGACCCGGGGGCCTCTTCGGGGCAGGGCTGACAGGCAGCCATTGCTGTTAGCTCCGCCCTGGTGATTCCCTGAGACCCCGCCCCACCCAATTTACAACCCCACCCAGGCTGTGCACAGAGGCTTTGCATATGAATGGCCAGGCCTTTTGCAATCTAAAACCTAACATACTGCAGCTGGGTCAGAGAGCCCCAGAGCCTCCAAAAGAAGGCCCACGGCTGGACAGCTGCTTGCACTGCTTCACAGCTGGGCCTCATCTGGGCACCTCCAAACCCTAAACAAAGAGGAGGAATCTGCAGATTTCTCTGTAGCTCCTGCTGGGTGGCCTCAGGCAGTGGCTGATTTTGCACCTCCTTGGAGATCCAAGAGCCAGTGTACCCAGTGGTCAGAGTGAGACCATCCAGATTACAACTCTTCACATCCATAAGGGACATACTCAGGGGGTAGATTCAGTGAGAGCCAAAGCCCCACTGAAGCAAGCCTTGCCCCATTAGGGTGTCTCCAGCACAGAAGTTCTCCCATCATAGACACAACCTATCCTCACAGCCAATTGGCCTGGAGGTCAATTCCTCCCAGTGATAGCAACAACAATCAAGGCTTAACTACAATAAGACTGTGCACACAGCCCACAAAGGTGTGCACCAAGAGTGTCCACCTCAGGTAACTGGGGAGGCTGAGCCACTGGGCCCTATAGGACACCTAGCACACAAAGCCACTCTATCAACACAGGCACTTTACCTCAGTGCTAATTATAGGTTTTATTTTTTAATAAATCTTTATTGTTCAGATTAGCTCCCACTGGGAAGCAGCCAAAATGCGGAGACAAAGAAACAGGTCACAAATGACAGAAATGGAGGAAAGCAAACTACTGGATACAGAGTTCAAAACCACGGTTATAAGGTTTTTCAAGAATTTTTTAGAAACTGCCGATAAATTTAGTGAGACCCTCGAGGATATGAAAAAGGACCAGTTAGAAATTAAGCATACATTGACAGAAATAAAGAATAATATACAGAGATCCAACAGCAGACTAGAGGAGCCCAAGAATCAAGTCAAAGATTTGAAATACAAAGAAGCAAAAAACACCCAACCAGAAAAGCAAAAATAAAAAAGAATCCAAAAATATGAAGATAGTGTAAGGAGCCTCTGGGACAACTTCAAGTGTACCAACATCCGAATTATGGGGGTGCCAGAAGAAGAGAGAGAGCAAGGTATTGAAAACCTATTTGAAGAAATAATGACAGAAAACTTCCCCTACCTGGTGAAAGAAATAGACTTACAAGTCCAGGAAGCGCAGAGAACCCCAAACAAGAGGAACCCAAAGAGGACCAAACCAAGACACATCATAATTAAAATGTCAAGGGCAAAAGACCAAGAGAGAATATTAAAAGCAGCAAGAGAAAAACAGTTAGTTACCTACAAGGGAGCACCCAAACGAATGTCAGCTGATTTCTCAACAGAAACTATGCAGGCCAGAAGGGAGTGGCAAGAAATATTCAAAGTGATGAATAGCAAGAACCTACAACCAAGATTACTCTACCCAGCAAAGCTATCATTCAGAATAGAAGGTCAGATAAAGAGCTTCACAGATAAGAAAAAGCTAAAGGAGTTCATCACTGCCAAACCAGTATTATATGAAATGCTGAAGGGTATTCTTTAAGAAGAGGAAGAAGAAGAAAAAGGTAAAGATAAAAATTATGAACAGCAAATACATATCTATCAACAAGTGAATCTAAAAATCAAGTGAATAAGAAATCTGGTGAACAGAATAAACTGGTGAATATAGTAGAATCAGGAGCATAGAAAGGGAGTGGACTGACAATTCTCGAGGGGATCGGGGGTGTGGGGGGGTCAGGAAGAGACTGGACAAAAATCGTACACCTATGGATGAGGACAGTGCGGGTGGGGCGTAAGGGCAGAGGGTGGTGTGGGAACCGGGTGGAGGGGAGCTATGGGGGGAAAAAAGAGGAACAACTGTAATAATCTGAACAAATTAAAAAAAAATAAAACCTATAATTAGCACTGAGGTAAAGTGCCAATAGTTTTCTTATTTTATTCTGACTTGCTAATTAGGGAAAAATTTCCCATATACACAAAACAAATTCTACAGCAAATTTATTTTGATTGTTTAACACTTCCAAAGTTTTATCCATCCTAATTTGATATTTATATGAACACTTCACATACTTCTTAAATTATAAATTTATAATGCTATATTTATTCTTGTGCATTTTATAAATGGTACCATTGCAGAAAATCGCAGATTATGACTTTAAGTATCATAACTATTATTTACTTATTTTATATTTATAATTTAATTAGCTCCCAAATCATTAATTATTAGTGATTAATTCTTAATTCTTAATAGTTATTCATTTCCATGACATTTCTATGAAATATTACCACATTGTGTTCCTCTTTTACAAATGATTAATTTAAGAATGCATAAAGGATATTCATTAGCAACAAAGTTAGGAAAAGATGAGTTTCTGGTACATGATTTCGGAATTAGTCTCCGAATTCTCACTTCAATTCTGGGTATTAAAAAAAAAAAAATCCCACCTTGGAGACACAGTTAAATCTAAGCAATAGCCCCCTTAATAAAGAACTATTTTGTATTTAAACAATATAGTCTTTTCAAATGTACAGTACTTGTCAATTAATGTGATTATGAACAAGAGCACTCTAGAAAATAAGCTAATTAGTCTGTTGCCCAGGTGGCATTTGATAGCCGCAGGGAGAGAGGCCTACCCTCAACCCCTTCCCCGAGTCCCACGGCAGCTGTAAGCCATTAACGTGTTAGTTTGGATTAGTTACCGCTCACCAACCTGCTGAAGACTTGAGGGAAACAGGAGCTCGCAGCAGAAAGGGAAGGAAAGGACACCTCCCGGCTAGTGAATCTGCAGTGGAGAGAGCAGGCAGTTTGGGGAGCAGCAGGAGGATACAACACCCCAGGACAGCGATTTTCAGCTGGTGTGCTGCGGGAATTTTTAAAACGTGCAATTCCTAACTCTTTCTCAGGGGCCCTGACCTTTCCCCCCTTAAACTGTCAAATAAAAAAGACAACAGCCAACACAACAATAGCCGTCCAGTATGAGTGAATCAACATTATATCTGTTCTTTTTGTCAGATTAGCAAAAAGTATGATATGTTTTTTGGTGTACCACAGAATTTTAGTAATTAGTAAATTATGTGTGCCATGAGCTGGAAAAGGTTGAAAATCACTGTCCTAGAAGAATGGAGAATGCTGAAAGGTACCATAGAAAAGGAGATAAAGGATTCATTTAAAATACTTATCCTACTTCACAATTTAAAAAATAATCAGGGGTATTTCATTTATACAGTTGATTCCAAACGGTATTCAAACAAAATGGATCTTAAATACTAAATGCAGTTACAGATAATATAAGTTCTAAACAGTTAAGAAATAATTAATTACCTTCTTTGGTGTTGCAAAAAATTATAGGCTGAATTTCATATCCCTGTGAATGTATTCTATTTATTCTACTGGTTTTTTCCTTCTAGCAGTTAAAAACCAGTAACCTACAGGAAAACAGTAGTATAATCTCAACATTCTATTAAAGTTAATTATAATCAGTAGCTGAGCCAATACTGAAGTGGTAAGGTCATTTATTATAATTTTATATTGAAATAAAGATATGTGTGTTTTCTTTAAAATTTTGTTAGAAAAAAATGAGATTATTGAATTTACAGATTACTGTAAATTATTAAAGAAAAACATATTCTCCTTTCTCAGTTATTCCCTTTACACAATTCTGACATATGGCTATAATCAGGTGTTGAGTTCATAACCTGAAAAAGTAATATAAGAGAAAGTATTTGGAAAAAGATATATGTCCATATTTCTGCCTGTTTCAGGTTTGTGCAGTGGTGCAAAGGCAGAAAGAAAGCATATAATCAAATAGGCCCTATGGGCACCGCTGAGTGCATGAACCTCTCCTCAAAGAGTGGAGCAGAAGGGCTACAGAAGGACCCCCCCACACACACTCTCTCTCACACACACACACACACACACACACTCACACACACACACTCACACACTCGCACACACACACACACACACTCACACACACACTCACACACACACACTCACTCACACACTCACACACACACACACTCACACACTCACACACACTCACACGCACACTCACACACACACACTCACACAGATACACACACTCACACACACACACTCACACACACACACACACACACTCACACACTCACACACTTTTTAAGTTTGTTTTGATATGTGCCTGAAGGAAAGCAGGGTGTTTTAGGAAAAAACACACACACCAAAAACAAAAACAAAACAAAACCACTACCGCAGATACATAGCAAGGATGCAATTAAGAAAAAATGAAATTGCTTACTTAACAGCTTCCAGGCATCATTTCAAGTCTGTCTTCGATATCCCACCAATGACTTGAAGGAAAGCAGGAAAGCAAGCTTTACCCATCAGTGTAGGAGTGAACAAAAATGGAAAAGAGAGCAGTTTGTATGGTGGTTCCTCACTTATGCTCTCAAGTCAGGCAGGCTCTGGTGTGAATCCTGTCTCTGGCACTTGCTAACTACAACTAAGCAATGTGTGTATCTATTTTCTGATCCTGTGCCCATTTCCTGATCGGTAAAGGGAGTTAATAAAATAGGTGACAGGCATGAAGTAAATACTGGCTATTCAGTCATCATTATTGATGCTCTTCCCTACTACTGTTCTGAAATTGGAAAGACCAATTTTGAAGCAGATCATAAAATGATTGACTTGTTTTGTGTGTCTTTAAATTTAATTTTTCCATCACCATTTACAGTATTTCCTCTATGTCCTCTTCCCCCTCTACCCATTGCCCTCTACCCCCACAAATGAGTGACTTGTTGATAACTATTTGTTGAGCTATCTGCCTTTAGCACTCTGACTGTATGCCCCACATTTTTAATCTCTTTTTGATATAATTTTTTTCTTGATCTTTCATCCCCTTTAGGCATTGTGGGAGGAAATACTTGAAAAAAGAAATAGGCCTATTGCTTGAGGAAATAGTATGATTTTAGTAGCTGGAAAAAAAGAGAGTTGGATTACTATATTGCTTCCATCTTCCAAGCAAAAAGAAATACTTTCAAGCTGAAAGGAAATCAAAATACTACTTGGAAACTATTCTTCAGCCTCTCCAAGATAAAACTGAATATTATCTACACTCCTGGGACAAGCTTTAAAGTATGAAAATCCATTGATATTGTATTAGAAATTCAGAACTTTAAGGTTAGCTACTTTCACACACAGAATTTCATCTACCTCATCCAATCCATTTCATTCACACAAGAATGTGAATTGGTTGGGAACATGCATATCACCACCTCCAATGGAGAGTAAATTCCTTGATTTTTCAACTTTGTTCAGGTTCAGTACATCATGGTGCTTCATTCACGTACGTTAAATGAACAAACCTCAAGGTGGACCAGAGGCCCACAATATGTGAAGAAATAAGGACAAGTCACTTACTTCAACAGAGTTCAAGATTCCAAGACTCTTGAGAATTATATCTTCAGATGCGAAAAGAGTTTGCCCATTGATTGCAGAGTCAGTGTTAGTAATATCTAAGAAATAATGTATTTCTGAGAAATAAGGGGTAGAGTTGAGCACATTTCTGGAAAACTGTGAACTAATAACTTAATGAATTTTCAATAATATATATTCCAATATTACATGGTAGAAAGTTGATTCTGATATCCAGCAACATTCTACATATAAAATTCATTAAACATTGGCACATGAACATTTGTAGAAGTACATAGTAATCATTAGAAGCCGGCATGTGTTCTTTCAGAATGTCATTCAAAACAAATCCCCTTTCCTCTTTTGCTAAGGTTACTGGGTTGGTATATCAGCCTGCCTTCATTAGTTACCGTGGCTGAACCAAGAGACGAGCTGACCATTGTGATAGCTATTTATGCGTATGGGATTTTAAGTGTATACGGAATTAAGATCTCTTAAACCAAAGCTGGAATAAGTAGGTAGGAATCAAATTATATTAGGTTCATGAATTAGGAATAAGGCAGTGGGACAGAAATACAGGCAGGAACCAATCTGTGGCTCCTTATTGGGGTGAGCAGCAAGCCAGAAACTTTTATTGGTTGTTAGGACAGAAAGATAAAGAGGTGCTTAAGTTATCAGGAAGCAAGAGCCATTTATCTAGGAAACCAAAGACATGGTCAGGGAAAAAGCCAAGCCAGGCAGGTGCAACAGCTAAGTTCTGGGGGTGCTTCTGGACTGTGGTTGTTTTCTAGAGACACCCATCAAATAGATGATAAAGACATCCTTCCAGGTTTTTAAGGAACCCACGCTCCTAACCATCGTGAACTGTAATTCTAGAACACTGCTTCTCAATTCTGGCTGCAATTAGGGGTTTTTAAAAATACCAGCGGCAAGGGTCCCAACCCTAGGCCAATTAAATCAGTCTCAAGGGGTGCAGTCCCGTCAGCAGTATTTTTTAAAAGCCCTCCCAGGTGACTTTAATATGCAGTGAAGATTGTGGATTACTATCCTAGAGGGAAATCTCTATTATATACTGTTCTCAAACTCTTAATGTGCATACAAGTAACTTGGAGGATCTTGTTAAAATGTAGATTTTGAATGATTAAGTCTGGTTTGGGGCCCGAGATTCAGAATTTATAACAAGCTCCATCTATAGTTGGTTCATAGACCGTAGTTAGAATAATAAAGCTCTAGGACAATGCTATATGATTTTATTTCTAGCCCTTTTTGGTTGAAAATTTTATATTAGATTAATATCGTTAGGCATGGTAATGAAATGTATAATTATACTAGAGGCCCAGTGCATGAAATTCATGCACTTAGGAGGATCCCTCAGCCTGGACTGCGCCCTCTTGCAGTCCAGGACTCCTCGGGGGATGTCCGTCTGCTGGGCACCACTGCCGCTGTGCTCGCCAGCTGTGAGCCCGGCTTCTGGCTGAGTGGCGCTCCCCCTGTGGGAGCACACTGACCACCAGGGGGCAGCTCCTGCATTGAGCGTCTGCCCCCTGGTGGTCAGTGCACATCATATCGACCAGTCCTTCAGCCGTTCTGTCGATTTGCATATTAGGGTTTTATTATATAGGATAAAAAGAGAGATAACAGCTTATTTAGAATTAAGATTAAAAAATATTTTCACAGGCTGAAATAAACAATGAAATTTATTCATTAATAGTTTATTATCTAAGCTAACTCTGGAAAACAAGGTTAAAATATATTATAAAGCAATACTAATTTCATATTATGGTAGTAGCTTATGAATAGATAAATTAATTAAAATGAATAGTTAGTAGATAAATACATTTTAAAACAAAAGAATCTGGATATGATAAAGTGGTTATTTAAAATGGGGAAGGATTATTTAACTAATCAAATTAAAACAAAAGAAAAAATAGCCATCCAGAAAAAAAAAAAAAGATGCATATTTCAGATCTTGCCCTAGGATAAATTCCACATGGATCATAGATTTAAATATAAAAAATAAAACCATGAAAGTATTTTTGTTTCTGCTAATGTCTGAGTGAGTGGGGGAGCCCTTTCTTAACATGATACAAAGCCAAAAGTCACACAAAACTGATAAATTGACCAGAAAAAAAAACCTTTATATGTAAAGTCAAAAGACTAAGAACAAGTTGTAGAAAAACATTTGTCACTCATAGAATAGACAAATAATTAATTTTTCTAAATTAAAGAGTTCCTACAAAAGAATAACAACAATAATAAAAAGACCCATAACTCCTCAAGAAAGATGGGGAAATTTTATGACCAAACTGTTAAAAGAAAATTAATTTTATCCCTTTATCATGGTTTATAAATTCAGCCCTCTGTTGACAATATTCCTAACTTTCTCAAATTCAACTACTTCAAAATATAGGGTGTCCCAAAAAAATGTATACACATTTTAACAGCTGATAACTCAATTTTGAAAATAAAATGTATGTTAATAAACATTGCCATATTATTCGAAGTATGTGTATACATTTTTTGGGACACCATATATAAGCAATTTCACTTTCCCCAATCAGGGTCTTTCTTCCTATTTGATAGTTATCTATGTTCTAGAATTAATCCTACCCATTTCTGTCCCCTTAATTTTTCTACCATTTATCATCCTCCTTACCAATATGTTCAGCTACTTCTTCTCAACTAGATCTTTTCAGTAGCATTTTAACCTACTCAAGTTTCTCCCATTATAAAACCCAAAACCCAAAATGGTCATTGACCTTTCATCCCTCTCAGCTATTGTACTTGTTCTCTTCTCACCAAATCTCATGAACACTTCTTTACTTCCCACTAATTCTTTAGTCCACTGCAGTCTGTCTTTGACCACCAACCTTTCTGAAACTACTCTTGCCAAGAACACCAATAACATTCTGGTCTCAAAAATCCAATAAACACCTTTAATGACATAATTAATATACCAAAAAAATCACCACTTTATGGTGATTTTTAGTATATTCACAGGGTTGTGTAATCATTACTCCTATCTAATTCCGGAAAAGTCTCATTATCCCCAAAGAAAGCCCCCATTGTTGTAAATAGACACTTTCCATTTCCTCTTCCCCACTGCCCCTGGTAACTAACTATTCATCTGTTTTCTGTCTCGCTATGGATTTGCCTATTTGGGACATTTACTATGAATGGAATCATAAATTTCCATGAATACATTCAGTAGCCACAGGTTTATAAACATCATTTATACTTTTCTCAAATGTCCAAAAATGGCCACAATACCTCTATGTTTGACTTTTTTTAATCTATCTGAGCCACACACCTGTACTCTCATTCTTCTTTTGGTGTTTTATAAAAAGAAAAACCTATAATATAAAATACGCTTGCAGCTGTTATATAAAATACTCTTGCAGCTTTTCTTGAAAACATACAAAATTTGTAGACTAATTGTATGTAGATATGTATGTATTGAGAGCCTAAATCTAGAAAACCTACTTAGAAAGAACCCATAATTTGCTCATGGTCCTAGGGACTTGTAAGATTTAATTTAAATGTCCATATTTGACAAAGTGATCATCTGTAATAATAAAAGCATAATATGCAAATCAACCGAACGGCCGAGCAGTGGAACGGCCGTCTGGAGGGAGGACCATGCTATGACACCCACTGGTGCTAGGCCAGCCAAGGTGGGTGCAATGCAATTGATCGGGGGCTTGGCCATCGCCCCATGATCGCCCCGCAGAGGGAGACCCAGGCCACCAACTGGCGGGCTGCGGCGAGTGGGCAGGGCCTCCCTCTGCGGTGGGATCGATTGTGGGGCTCCCGGACTGTGAGAGGGCGCAGGCCAGGCTGAGGGGCCCCCACCCCCGAGTGCATGAATTTCGTGCACCAGGCCTCTAGTAGTAGCATAAACAGCATAGTACAGTGATTAAGTGTATGGACACTGGAGTCACACAGCCTGGGTTTAAATTCCAGGTGTGTAACTTTATATAAATTATTTAATCTATCTGATCCTTAATTTCCTCAAATGTAAATGTTTATCAGTAAAAAATATAAAACACTAAAGACGGGAAAAGTCTATATAGTAAATCCTCACTTGTTGTTGTCAATAGGTTCTGTGACTTGAAGTGAAATGGTGTATAACAAAACCAATTTTCCCATAGGCTAATTGATATAAACAAGAATTAAGTTCCTATGGCAACTTAGCAACATTATGATGAAATGGCATTACTTGAGGACCTAATGTATTTGAATCTGATAATAGTACTAGAAATCTCAGTCATAACCAGAAACTAATAGTGTTGGCAAAAGCTGTTACTCCATCTATAGTCCCTAATGATTTGTGAGGCTTGGGGCATTTGATCTGGTCAATTGCCACTCTCATGTTTCATTGGGGTTGTCCTTAAATTCCCGACAATCCCCAGGACAGAATAATTCTAGTGACTCCAAACAACTCAGTTTGGTCCTGTTACTCCCCATGTTTATGCTAACTGGAATCCTCTGGTAGCATACACTTTCTGAAACTGATCAGAACTCCTCCAAGACAATGTCTCTGTCCTTTTGGCATAAGGAGCCCCTACTTCTGCTCTCTTGAGTTAGATCCCCCAGACCTATCCTAATCCTACTCTACACCCTGGAACAGCCCAGCACCCTGAAAAGGTGCCTTGTAGTTTCTCATTAGTTTAGTGAAACTGAGTTGAGCTACATATGTCAGCTACTGTCCACTAATGTCTAGTGGGACTAAGCCACAGGAAGCGATTCTTGTTAAAATTCCTTGATCATTTCTCATGCCTCCATCTTGTGTTAGGCATATATACATATATTTCACATGTCTTTCTCCCCTTCCTACCATGTTTTGTTTAAAAATATCTCTGTAACAATAATTGCAAGTATAGCATCCATGATTTTATTGTATAAAACCTTCCATCTTAGGAACTGGAGAGCATTATGCTAAGTGAAATAAGCCAGTTAGTGAAAGGAAAATACCACATGATCTCACTCATTTATGGATAATAAAGAACATTATAACCTGATGAACAAAAAGATAGATATAGAGGCAGAGAAGCATGGAACAGACTGTCAAACTACAGTGGGAAGGCTGGGGAGGGGAGAGAGGAGAGGTGAGAGATCAACCGAAGGACTTGTATACATGCATATAAGCATAACCAATGGACACAAGACATTGGGGGGAGGGGGGAGGGCATGTGCTGGGGGGTAGGGAAGAAGGGGGGAAGGTCAATGGGGAAAAAAGGAGACATATGTACTATTATTTGTAATACTTTAAACAATAAAATAAAATTAAAACAAACAAACAAATAAAAAACAACAACCTTCCATCTTAGCTAGATTGGAGAAACATTTTTTACCTCCAGTATGTTGATGAAGAAACAATGATTAAGAGTGATTAGTGACTTATTCAAGATCATATAACTTGTTGGTCGATGAGTTGTTGTTTTTTAAAATTTGGATATCTCTTGACACTTCTTACCATATTCTTTCCATCTTACCTTATAATAGAGAAACATGCAAATTGACCGCACCTCCGCTACGCCCACGATTGGGCCGGCAGGAGGCTGGGGGCAGGACTCCGGGTGGCATATCCGCCGTTGAGAAGATCAAGATGGCGGTGCCCAGTGGCCGGGCCCATGGCCGCTCCCGGGGGTGCCTAGGGCGATCGGCACCCCGGGGGGCGTGGCCGGGCCCATGCCGCCGCTCCTGGGGGTGCCTGGGGCAATCGGCACCCGGGGGGGCGTGGCCGGGCCCATCAGCACCCTGGGGGGCGTGGCCGGGCCCATGCCGCCGCTCCTGGGGGTGTCTGGGGCAATCGGCACCCCAGGGGGCGTGGCCAGACCCATGCCACTGCTCCCGGGGGTGCCTGGGGCGATCGGCACCCTGGGGGGGCGTGGCCGGGCCCCTCCCGCCCCTCCCGGGGGTCCGGGGTGTCCATCGGCCACCTGGGGGGGCGTGGCCGGCCCCTCCCGCCCCTCCCAGGGGTTCCGGGTCAATCGGCCATCTGGGGGGGCTTGGCTGTGCCCATCCTGCCCCTCCCGCTGCTCCCGGGGGTCCCAGGGGCCGAGGCTTTCCGGGCCTTGGGCACCAGTGGGGAGCCTGCACCGATCGCAGGAAACCACTGGGGGTCGTCTCCTGTGATCCGTAGCAGGGACGCTGGGTGCAGCGAGCCCAAGGCCAGGAAAGCCTGGGGCGGAGGCTTTCCCGGCCTTGGGCACCAGTGGGCAGCCTGCACGGATCGCAGGAAACCACTGGGGGTCGGCTCCTGCGATCCTTAGCAAGGATGTTGGGTGCTGCTGAGCCCAAGGCCACCGCCCGGGGCCAAGCCCCGACCCTGAAAAAGGCAGAAGGCGGTGGCCACAGCCAAGGCCTGGGTCCCTGGTGCCGGCAGAAAACTGGTGCAGGCAGCCAGGTGAATGAAGGTCTATTGCACGAATCTTCGTGCAAACGGGCTACTAGTTCATTATAAGGACAGTGAGACTTTTGAGAAAGCCCTCTTAGTATTACTATCCTCAATATATTTTGTTGTTGTTGTGTGCTAGAAAAAATGATGAACAGAGATTATGTAAGCCACAGAAGAGAAGGAAGCCTCAGAAAAAATGTGAGACACCATTAAGAACACTAACATGCACATAATGGGACCACCAGAAGGAAAGGACATAGCAGGGGGCGGGGGAAAACCTGGAAGAAATCATGGCTGCAAAATCCCCAGATTTAGTGAAAAATTATAACCTACACATCTAGAAAACTGGACAAATTCCACATAGGATCCATATAAAGGGACCCAGTAGTAGATATATCATAGAAAACATGCTGAAAGACAAAGAGAACATTTTGAAAACATTATAAATAATTTCCTCACAAAACTCTTTTTGCCTTCAAAAGATCACAGGGGTAAGAGTCAAAAGTTCTGAGTTCAATTCTGTATCTTCCTCTTAATAACTAAATGAGCTTTAGCAATTACCATCTCTGAATCCCAATTTCCTCACCTACAAAATAAAATTAATATTTCCAACAAACAAAAAGTTCTTAAAAAAATAATAGTCTTGGCCCAGCCAGTATGGCTCAATGGTTGAGCACTGGCCCATAAACCAGGAGGTCACGGTCTGATTCCTGATCAGGGCACATGCCCGGGTTGTGGGCTCAGTCCCCATTGTGCAGCATGCAGGAGGCAGCCGAGCAATGATTCTCTCTCAGCATTGATGTTTCTATCTCTCTCCCCCTTTCCCTTCTCTCTCTGAAATCAGTAAAAAAACACCTATAATAATAAAAGTGTAATGTTAATTAGACCGGATAGCCAAACGACCTTCTGGACGTCCTCCCAACGTCCTTCTGGACAAAGCCGGGGCTGTGAGGGCCGAGCCCCTTGCACGAATTTCGTGTATCGGGCCTCTAGTATTTAATAAAATAATCTTCAAGTGTGACCTATCTTATTACTAATGGCATATGTTGGACATCATATTCAATAAGATTTAGAGAAGCACAAACACCTATATACACAGCCCCTCCCTCATTCAATTTCAACTCTTTTTAATAACAACTTGCCCAAATCACCAAAAGTTGTTTTTTTTTTTGGAGCTAAGGCAGAGCTGGAATGTTGCGCCTACTAGAATGGGTGAAAGGTGAAGGCAGCCAGGGTTACTGGAGTGCTGCATTCCTGAAAGCCCTGAAGAACAGGTGGGTCAAGTTGCCAACTAGAGCAGGTAGGAGTTATCCGAAAGGAGTTGTGGTATGCTTAGAATTAGTCACTGGGATGTCAGGAAGGTTGTTGACATCAAGTCAGGCCTAAAGGGAGCCAGGATTTAGGAGCCTAAATTAAATGCCTTACCAGGGCAGCAATTAGGGACCAAGATAAGTCAGGCTGCCTTGGGGGAACAAACGCACTGTTCCCTCGCATTAAATCTTGTATGCAAACAAATGCCATTTGGAAACTAGAATCTCCTTCTCTGTTGATGGCCAAGAGCTTTCCATAGTTATGTTGTTTTCTAAAATATGGTATTTACTGAGCACTTGCTATGTGCCATCACTGTTCTCAGCACTTTACTTGTATTACTTATCTTTTTTAATTTTGTCAACAGCCCTCTGAAGAAGGTAATCTATCTATCTGCATTTTATAGGAGAAACTGAAGCAAAGGAGGTTAACCAGCTTGTCCAGGGTTACTCATTCAATAAATAGTAGAGCTATGACTCTAATCCCGGCAGCCTGACTCCAGGGCCTGAACTCTAAACTGCTGTATGACATGGCTCCCTGCAGCTTTAACTCATGTTTATCACCTATCATTTCACTGGGTAGCCTAGTCTTGAGAGTGATGGCTGGAGACATGCACATCAGGTCTAGATATTACTTAGTCTAACTTTTCTTGTTAAGAACATACTATTTGAGAAAACTTTAAAGAAGCACAACTATAACTTAAGAAATAAAAAACTTTAACTCTATCCTCTTTGAGGTTAAAAAGTCTCTATGTAGTTTGCTGTACAAAAACACTTAGAAATTTTGTCACCAGAACTCTTCATGGCCGATTTTGCTTAATTTTGGATCTGTTTGTTCATTTGTAGAAGAAAAATTAGCTTTATTTTTCCTCCTTCAAGGAAGGACCACGTTTACCTCTCTGCAGTCTAAATTCTCAATCCCTGCATCTTTTCTCACTGGAGTCATACCGGATTTAAAGATATTTCAGGATATCCAAATGGAAGTGTCAGCTAATGAGATACGTGGGATTAAAAATTAGGGCTAGAGCCCAAGCCGATTTAGCTCAGTGGACAGAGCATTGGCTTGCAGACCGGAGGGTCCCCAGTTTGATTCTGGTCAAGGACATGTACCTTGGTTAGAGGCTCCTCCCTGGTTAGGACTCGTGCAGGAGGCAACCAATTGATGTGTTTCTCTCACATTGATACTCCTCTCTGTCTTTCCCTCTGTCTTCCACTCTAAAAATCAACGGTTTTCGGGGGGGGGGGGGGGGGCGGGGAATTAGGGCTAGAGATAGAATTTGGGTATTATTCATAAAGAGGTTATAGTTGAAATTATGGGAAATAACTTAAAATTTCCAAGGGAAAATATTCAAAAATTTAAAAAGGAGGGCTCAGTCCCAGTGGGAAAGGCTTTTTAGATTGTTCTAGGCCAATCCTTTCCACAAATCTCAGTTCCCTGGATCGAAATAATCCAGCTCGATTACTATCTGTCATGATGGAAAGACACTCACTATCCCCGAGATTAGTTTCCTCTTGTCATTGTAACAAATCACCACAAATTTAGTGGTTTAAACAACATAAACATAAAATCTTACAGTTTTGCGTGTCAGGGGTCCAAAAATCTTACAGTTCTGTAGGTCACTGGGCCAAAATCAAGGTGTTGGCGGGGCTGAATTCCCTCCCGAGGCTCTAGGGTAGAATCGGTTTCCTTGCTTCTCCCTGTGTCTATTGGCTGCATTCCGTGGCTTATGGTCCCTTCCTCCGTCTTCAAAGCCAGCAACATAGCATCTGCACATCTCCCTCTGATTCTGGCCCTCTGCTTCCATCATCACATCTTCCTCTCTGGTTATGCTGCCTCCCTCTTCCTTCTTTCAAAGACCATTGTGGTTACATTGGGCTCATCTGGATAATCCAGGAGAATATCACTAATTTAAGATTCTTAAATTAATTACATCTATAAAGTCTTTTTTGCCAGATATGGCAACATATTTATGGGTTCTAGGGATTAATACATGGACATCTTTGGGGGTGCATTTGTCTACCCCCCACCAAAGCAGCCCACAATCCTAATGACTAGAAAGTTGTTATATTGAGCTAAACTTTGTTTACATGTAGTTTCTATACGTTGATCCTGGCTTTGTTCTCTGAAGTCACAAATATTAAGTTTAATATCTACCACATAACTCTCCTTCAGATATTTGAAGATCTGACAAAACCATTTATTCAATAGCTTAATAGTTCCAAATCTCTATGGCTGGTCTCTATGGAGACCTTTGGTTTATTAATGTTTCTTTGAAAAAGTGGTATGGTCTGACCAAGCATGAATAGATAGGACCTGTTTCTTTAGTTCTAAGCATTGAATGTTAATTAATAAAGCCCAAGACTACAGTCTACCAAAATTCTTCTTTCCAAATACTGCTGAAGAAAATGTTTACCTGAACTATACTTGTACAGTTGATTTTTAACTGAAATGCTGGCTTTTGTAAGTATGTTTTGCAAATAGCTCTTTAGTGTCAATAAACAAATTAGTAATCTTTACCTATATGTGACCTACAAATTTAATTATATGAGTTTCTATCCAAATTCCCCTTCTTCCCCTTCCCCCTTCCCCTTCCCTTTCCTCTTCCCCTTCCCCTTCCGCTTCTCCTCCTCCTCCTCCTCCTCCTGCTCCTCCTCCTCCTCCTCCTCCTCCTCCTCCTTCTTCTTCTTCTTCTTCTTCGTCGTCGTTTAGCAGAGAGGAAGGGAAAGAGAGAGAGGAATAGAAACATCAATGATGAGAGAGAATCATTGATTGGCTGCCTCCTACAAGCCCCCTACAGGGGATCAAGCCTGAAACTAGGGCATATGCCCTGACTGGGAATTGAACCGTGACCTCCTGGTTCATGGGTCAACACTCAACCACTGAGCCACACTGGCAGGGCTTTATCCAAATTATTAATAAAAATGTTAAGTGCAATAGAGCCTATCACAGAGCCCAGCATAACTGGAGGGCTCATCCAAGAGAACATTTATCTGCTTTCTCGGGCCAAAGTCATTCAGGCAAGGTCTACCTGCATTGTAATCTGATCCACAGTTTTTCATCTTGTCCACAAGGAATTCAATGTTTTACACCCTTCACATAGCATTTTCCCAGACTGCTAACCTACAAGGAGTGCTACATACTAGTAAATGTTGTGCACATTTAAAAAAAGAATAGTATATATAAATTTTATATGTATATAAAATTAACAAATACTTTTTGGTCTATAGCCCTCTAAATACCATTATTATGGTTACAGTTTGGGATTTATACCTTTTAATTAATCCAGAAACTTGGTTCAGTTTGTCCTTTTTGCACATATGTGCGTGTGTGCCTGCGTGTATGTAGATTTCATTTTTGCTTTCATGTCAGGATTTCTCATTTATCTCTGGCAGTAATGAAGCTACTATCAGAGGCAGATTAGAATAATTATTTAGATTTATGGTCTTATAAAGCTAGATTTGTTTTTTGATAACACATAAGTAATAAACTTTTCTCATTAAAGTACTCCAAAAAACAGAGAAAAGTAAATATTACCTATTCACACCTTCTGTAAATATCTAGAAGTCAATGTAATCTTAAGATGTTTATCTTTCTCAAATCCCATTTTTAGCTGTGAAAATTCATGAAATATTTTGAGGAAATAGATATGTTTATTATCTTAATTGTAGTATTGCAAATGGGTGTATACATATGTCAAAACTCATCAAATTGTATACTTTTAAAATGTGCAATTTATTCTATGTCATATAACCTTAATAAAATTGTAAAAAATGTTAAGCTCTTGGCAACAAGTGAACTATAATTATATAAAACAACGGATATGACTGATACAAACAATGCTGAGGCAGAAAAGCCAGATACAGAAGAGTATGTGATATGTGATGCAGTCTTAAAGGAGGATAATGACTGAAGGGAGGATTAGGGGGTCTTCTGAGATGGTGGTCATTTTGAATCTTGAACTGAATTACATGGCTACATTTACTTCATAAAAATTCATTGAGCTGTGCATTTGTGCACAGGATCTTTGCGGTGATGGAATAGTTCTGTATCTTCATTATGGTGGTGGCTACACAAATCTATATGGATATGAATAAATTGCATATATTTTTATACACACATACAAATGAGTGCATGTGAAAGTGGTGAAATCTAAATACCGTTTATGGAGTGTACCAGTCAATTTCCTGCTTTTGATATTTTGCTACAGTTACATAAGATGCTACCATTGGAGGGAACTGGGTGGAACCTCTCTGTACTAACTTCCTGTGAACTTATAATTATTTCAAAATAAAAAACCCACACACAATATGCTTGTGTAAAGTAGTATTTTAGTATGAGAACATCTATTGGACTTTCTATTATTGACTTCAGAGAGGAAGCGGGAGGGAGAGAGAGACCTCCTGCATGCCCCTCACTAGGATTGAGCCCCAAACCCAGGCATATGCCCTGACTGGGAATCGAACCGTGACCTCTTGGTTCCTAGGTTAATGCTCAACCACTGAGCCCTGCCTGGGCTATATCCCTTTTCTAGAAATTTTCCTCTTCCCTATTCTCAGGGTTGTGGTGAAAGCTGTTATGTTCAATCTAAGTGGTCCCAACTGGGAACTTAGATGACAATTGATTACTCCAGGGGAAGCATCTATCCTAAAGTGGGCCAATTAGAGCCTTTTCTTGGAATATGGCATTTGGACTGAGAGAGAACCATCTCTCTTCATGTGTCTGGACTATACCTTTTAAATTCAAGAACTTACAGGGTATCTTGTTTTCCATTCTGTGGTCAGGGGAAACAGAAGAACCTGGTCTATGGAGAGAAGGTAGAGTGAAGCAGATGTTCAAAATCAGGGAGAGACAGAGAGGAAGAGTCCTTTGGACTTCACCCTCCTGGTTCCTCATGTGCAGCTGAATTTCTGCCCTTGGGTTCTGTGAGACAATTCTTTGCCTTTATGATAAACTCACCTTCTTATCTAAACGAGCTCCATTTGGATTTCTATTAAGTGCATCCATAAAGAATCCTAACCAATACATCTAGGAAGATACAACCACATCTATCCTGAGGCCTACACTTAGAATATGTTTGTTTTTTAATTTAGGACTTTACATTATCTGAGGTAAAGATTTCCACTTCCTCATTGTATAATCGCACAGGATATGCTAATGATCACTTAACCCATCCCTCTCATTTTCAGATGAGGTAACTAAAACCAGAAAGGTTAGGAACAAAGTCACCCAGCCAGTTTCTTGAAGATCCAGAGTCACCACCCTATCACCTCCCTCACTTCAATATGACATAGTTATATCCTGAAGAGAAGCACCAGGATGTTCCATTGAGGGTTTTCTTGGCTTTTTTTTAGTGTGTTAGCTGCATAACTGATGAATCAGAAAGTGGTCAACAAGAACCTACTTGAGAAATAACATGAATAAAGTATAGAAAATAGGGATATAAGTAGAGTCATAGACACTTGAATCCAAAAAACTTCAACTTTTATCATCATTAGTCATAGAGGTATTCCATTTGTCACTTAGAACAGATATACATAATCTTTTGAGAGTCAAAGGAAACAATTTCAGGAGAGATTAGTTCAAATAGCGAGTATCTAGAATTGAAGAGAAAAGTTCAGACTGTGTTAAACAGGATGTCAGTTCTCAGTTTGACGTAAGCTTCCTGAGAGGTGGAGGTTTGCTCTGAAACTTCCTGCTTGGTCATAAAGCGGAACAAGGCAACTGGAACACATTGGTCTTTCTCTCTCAATCTGGTCCTATGTGGTCGATTAAAAATGCTGATTTGTGATTATTCTTAACAAAAACAACAAAAGTAGCCAAAGCATAGCATATTGGAAGGCACCTCTGAGGTGGGAAAGAAGTATTACCTGGTTTTTAAGTAAAGAGAAGTCTGGCAAACATGTGATTTGCTGGAAAACAAAGCACAGAAAAGAAAAAATGTAATTTGCAGCTTTCAGTTTTATGTTCCATTAATGGAAGTGGCTGCTCTTATCACTGCCAGTCATTGGATGCTCAAAGTTGTAGCTGTCTACTTTTTTAAAAAATTATTGAATTTATTAAGGTGACATCGATTAATAAAATTATATAGGTTTTCAGTGCACATTATTTTAGAGGTCTACTTTTTCTTTTCTTTCTTTTTTTTTGTTGTTGTTGTTGTCTACTTTTTGATGAAAGTTGTCTGCCACTGTTGATTGTGCCCAACTCTCTCTGCTGGGGCTGCAGACAATAACCTCATGTAAGGGGAACATGTAATTCTCACTACTCTTACTCTTGTTCTCCCCTAAGCCAGCAGAGTGTTATTATTTTTTTAGTAGTTCTTTCTGCCCAAGGGCATTTTAATATTGATGTCTCAGGAGTAGGGATCCCAGCTCTATCACCACCTCAGGTGCATATGCTGTTATCTGCAGTTTCCTTTCCTGGAGTTACACTCTCTCAGAAAGCAGGCACTAGGGGAAACCTTTGCACTAGGCCAGTGGTCGGCAAACTCATTAGTCAACAGAGCCAAATATCAACAGTACAACGATTGAAATTTCTTTTGAGAGCCAAATTTTTTAAACTTAAACTTCTTCTAACGCCACTTCTTCAAAATAGACTCGCCCAGGCCGTGGTATTTTGTGGAAGAGCCACACTCAAGGGGCCAAAGAGCCGCATGTGGCTCGTGAGCCGCCGTTTGCCGACCACGGCGCTAGGGGAAAAGAAAAAACTTTTCTCACTATACAGATGCCAAAACATAACTAACTAAAAGAAAGCTAAGAAAGGAATGAAGGAGCAAAAAAGAAATAAAGACTTCCCAGTCCCTCAAGATTTTCTCCGGGATGGTAAGGAGGCCAGGAAAGGCCTTGGGGCCCTCATTGCTTCTGGCGTACGGCCCCAGCACTCATGTTCAGTGGCTTCCCAATGTCTCCTCTTCCTTCTGGGAACATTTTCTATTTCTTCCTGGCCTGCAGTATTGCATCTTCATAATATTGTTTTGCAAAGAAATCTATCAGACTTTGGCTTTGGTATTAATATTTGCCATAATATTCATTTACACCCTCCCGTTCTGTCTTGCAACTTGGTCACAGAGGCTAACAGAAGGATAAATTTAATTTAGCAAACATTTGTTAAGTAGAGCCATACTGAGATAAATTGGAAGCTCATAATCCTATAGCTGTGAAACTGTTATTAACAGTTGATATTACAGAGGTACAGACAATAAGTAGACACTCAGAAAGTAATGACAGAAGAGTAATTCTAAATGAGAATGATGGCATTTTAGTGAGGTAGAACTTAGATTTTTAAAAAATTACTGTTCTTTTCTTTCATGACAAAAGGAATACCAGCTTTTAAGTTTGAAAAGCACAGAAAAGCAGAATAAAAGAAAAAAATCCACTCCTGAGAAAATCACTGTTAACATTTTGGCATAGTCCTTTTAACATTTTCATTTATACATACATTTATACGTACATAGAAACACTCACACACAAGTACACACATATAATTGGAATCTTATTCTATGAAACAATCTGTAACATCATTTCAATTTAGTTAAATTTAACATTATCTAAGTTTCAGGTGCACAATCTATAGTAGATCATTGTGTGCTTACCACTCAAAGTCCAGTTTCCTTCCATCACCATATATTTCATCCCTTTACCTTCTTCATCCTCCCCCTACTCACTTCCCCTTAGGTAACTACCATGCTGTTGTCTGTGTCTATGCGTTTGTTTGTTCATTTGTGTAACATCATTTTGAACCTAACAATGTATCGTGAACATTTACTCACCTCCTGAAATACTTTTCTATACCTGATTGTCAATTCCAGAATATGGATGCTCTGTCCTTAATTCTTGCTATTAGACATTTAGTTTGTTTCCAAATTCTAACCATTATAAAAACAACACTGTAGTGAACTATTATATATAAACTGTGTTTGCAAACATCAGATTATTTTCTTAAATTCCTAGAAATTGAACTGCTTAGTCAAGGTATTCAAACATTTTAAGGTTTCTATGACATTCCTATCAGCAGCATCTGAGGATATCTTATTCTGATGGGTAGAACGTTTCTAGAGGTGATAGTATCGCTTATTTGAGGCTTGATTTGTTTTAAAGATGCAGAAGATTGTGTAACAGAGATTTTCCACCCTAGCATGCCTTACTAAGAAGGAGATGCAGTGCTCTATCCATGCTACCCTGCCAGTTTGGTGTTTGAATGGAAAGGGTAAGTTTGTGTCCAAGGTGGTATCATGCCTTGTCATGTGAGACACAGATGTAGATCAAAGAGGAGAAAAGCATTGGGCAGTCCTTTTCATCTCCAGTGCGCTTCTGTTAAATGCCTTCCACACAATATTAAGCAGTCTACTACAAGTGACAGTATAGGTCTTTTTTCCCTTCCAATTTATTTATTTATCAATTAATTGATTTGAGAGAGATAGAGGGATTTATTGTCCCACTTATTTATGCATTCATTGGTTGTTCCTTATATGTACCCTGACCAGGGATCGAACCTGAAACCTTGGTGCATCAGGACAATACTCTAACCAACTGAGCTACCTGGCCAGAGCAATATAGGACTGTCTTACCTGAATCTTCTCCCCTTCCAAGGTGATGATAAATTTCATCATTTTCATTAAATATAAGTGGACTGAAAGATGAGGTCTACGCAAAGGTATTTTCTTTTGTATTTAATTGTAAACTATTTGCACTTTTTAATAAAAGAAAAAGAAAACCAAGTGGATTAACTTTGAGTATATGTGTGATGACGGTTAATTCTATCCCATTTTAATTAGTATGTAGATATCTCAATTTTTAGTGTGGTGCAACGTATCATTGAGATGTTTCAAAGCTGTTATTTAAGATGTTGATTATATGTATAGATGTCATAAGTGTGTGTTTTAGTCTGTTAAGCAATACTTAGAAAAAGGAACATGAGTGTACTGTTACTTTGTTATAAACCTGTATTAGGAGATATATGGCATTATAATATACTGGAGTGGGGGGTCCCTCAGCCCAGTCTGCCCCCTCTCACAGTCCGGGAGCCCTCAGGGGCGGGAGGCGAACTGGCGATCAGGGGAAGGCGATGCCCCATCACACCTCTGCTGCTGCCACTGCCAGCAGCACAAGCCTCGGCTGACTCTGGTTACCTGAGTCTCGGGCAGCCCTGGGCGGCTGGGCAGCCACCATCCAAGGCTTGCCTGTGCCTCGGGCCGGCCCTGGGCGGCTGGGGACTGAGGGGACTGGGGGACTCTGGAGGCAGGCATGCGGAGCTACCGGGCCCGGCCTTGCTGTGTGCCTGCTGCCCCAGCACGGCTGAGGGGACTGGGAGCCGCCATCTTGTGGCTGTGGGCACCGCCATCTTTTTCAATGGTGTGAGGGTCAATTAGCATATTCCCTCTTCATTAGATAGGTTAATAATCCTTGAATAACAATAGGCCATATGTTATTTTAAAAAATACGTTAAGCAAAATTTGGGTTGGTAATTTATTTTGCTTGTCTACAAGTCTCCATCCTTCCCCTTACCCAGGTAGAATCTACACTCCATAAAGTTTATGAGCTTGTTTGTCTTGTTCATTGTGGCATTCCTATCCTGTACAGTTCCTTTTATGTAGTAAAAGATCTAGAAATATTTGCTGAAGAAATAAAAATAGAGATGCCATTTTAAAAGAGTAAAAAATGGCAGTGAATTTATAAAAACACTATAAACAAAAATTCTAAAGGCATCATCCAGTTCTAAAACAGACCAGATGTGTCAACAGACTGGCAAGTTTAATCTAATTCCCAACTTTAAAGCGGTGGCATTCATTACCGGTCCAATGAGTGGTGTAACTAGAGATTAATAGTAATAGTTAAAGCTCAGAATGAGAAATAAAGGCATAGTGGGCTCGTAATACCAGTGTCAAAGGTGGTCCCTGGGGTTCTGACTGAACATTTGAGAAAAAGCAGATCATCCATCCATGTGGGCTATCGAGGATGAAAAAGGAGGCAATTACAGGAGCAATTTCTCTTTTTCTGATTTTGTGGGCTTCTCTTTAACTTTTGTTTTTTCATCTTTTAGCATCCAAAACCAAAGGCTTAATTAAATCTAAAGGACCTGGGTAACTGATTCAGTAAACAGGCAACTTACACATTTTTAGGAAAATTAATTAAAGTAAGTTAAACTCGATAGAAACTTAGAAAGCACTCTCTTTTTTAAGATGACTACCATATGTAACCCTTTAAAACTTGAATTCTAACCAGTCTTAAATATCAGAATTAGGCAGAAAGCTTGTTTAACTCTTTAATCTCATTTTTATTATGAAATGTATTAAACATACCAAAAAGTATATAAAACATATAGATTTTAAATAATAATAACTAAGGAAACCTCTATGTATCCACTAGCTTGAGAATTTTTTAAAAAATTGATTTCAGAGAGGAAGGGAAAGGGAGAGAGATAGAAACATTAATGATGAGAGAGAATCATCCATCAGCTGCCTCCTGCATGCCCCACACTGGGGATCGAGCACACAACCCAGGCATGGAATCATGACCTCCTGGTTCATAGATCAACACTCAACCACTGTGTCACCCCGCCGGCTGGGTGAGAATAATTTCTTAAATTAACTATGAGTCAATTTGATTGTTCTCCAATTGAGCTTTCACAATATGGTGGCTGTTGAATTAAATAGATAGGTCTATTCAAATCCACAGCTCTGATAATTTCTATTACAGAATACTTATTTCCAGTATTGACTATGGTTCCTACAGAGGTAGGAGTATATTATTTTTCAGAATAGTAGAGAACTAATTATCTACCTACAGCTTGTAAAAATAGAATCTTGTGTTTTTTACTGGAAAAGTATGATTGGAAACTATACTTCTTTAAGATCAATATCTAAACTCAAAAGTGAAATCATGGCACAATCACTTGGCAAGTATCTAAGTTTTTTTCTGGGCAATAACTACCAGGAGTAGGTAAAGAATAAACATTCTCAGATGCACATTAACTTCTTTGAGTGAAATATGAGTTGAGGTAAGTTAATATTTATCAAATAGAATCTATATTAGTTATTTATTGCTGTGTAACAATTACCTATTGAAAGCAATAAACATTTATCTCAGAGAGTCTAGGTCTAGGTTTGCCGCTCTGTTGACTAATGAGTTTGCTGACCACTGCCTTAGGGAAAAACACTTAAAAAACATTTTAATAATGTACTAATGTTTTTAACCTGAAGTCAAAACTTCTGAGTAAGGGTAATGCCTTACGCAGTGGTCGGCAAACTCATTAGTCAACAGAGCCGCAGTTTGCTGACCACTGGTCTAGGAGGAAGGAAGCTGGCCATGGGTTATTTGGGTCTTCTGACTCTGGGTCTCTACAAGGCTGCAATCAAAGTGTTGGCCGACGTGCCCCTGGGTCCGGGGGAAGCTAGATCCCATGTCCGGGCGAGGCCGTGTGCCCCTGGATCCGGGTGAGGCTGGGTCCCGGGCCTGGGAGAGGCCACGCGCCCCTGGGTCCGGGTGAAGCTGAATCCTGGGTCTGGGCGAGGCCGTGTGCCCCTGGATCTGGATGAGGCTGGGTCCCGGGTCCAGGTGAGGCCACGCGACCCTGGGTCCGGGTAAGGCCACGCGCCCCTGGTTCCGGGTGAAGCTGGATCCCGGGTCCGGGTGAGGCCGTGTGCCCCTGGATCCGGGTGAGGCTGGGTCCTGGGTCTGGGAGAGGCCACGTGCCCCTGGGTCCGGGTGAGGCCACGCGCCCCTGGGTCCGGGGGAAGTTAGATCCCGGGTCCGGGCGAGGCCGTGTGCCCCTGGATCCGGGTGAGGCTGGGTCCTGGGCCCGGGAGAGGCCACGCGCCCCTGGGTCCGGGTGAGGCCATGCGCCCCTGGGTCCGGGTGAAGCTGAATCCTGGGTCTGGGCGAGGCCATGTGTCCCTGGATTCAGGTGAGGCTGGGTCCTGGGTCCGGGTGAGGCCGTGGGCCCCTGGATCCGGGTGAGGCCACGCGACCCTGGGTCCGGGGGAAGCTAGATCCCGGGTCCGGGTGAGGCCGTGTGCCCCTGGATCCGGGTGAGGCTGGGTCCCGGGCCCGGGTGAGGCCACGCGCCCCTGGGTCCGGGTGAAGCTGGATCCCGGGTCCGGGTGAGGCCACGTGCCCCTGGGTCTGGGAGAGGCCACGCGCCCCTGGGTCCAGGTGAAGCCGTGCCCCTGGGTCCGGCCGAGACCAAACCAGAGGGAGTCGGACCTGCATTACCACCATTTGTCCACCATCCAGAGCTGAGGGGTCAGTGCCGACATGTACTCATAAGGAACTGGTGGACATTGATATTGGGTCTCAAAAGAACTGTTGGTCCAGAAAGAAACTCACTACAGACTGATTCATTTGCCTGTCAGCATAACTATTATTGCTCGTCTCACATTCAGTTCTTATAAGTATATCTCTAGTGACACATGATTTCGCTCATCTAGGGGAAATGATGAACAACATAGACTGATGAACAAGAACAGAACCAGAAACAAGGAGGCATCGATCGGACTATTGGGCCTCAGAGGGAGGATAGGGGAGGGTGGGGGGAGGGGGGAGAGATCAACCAAAGGTCTTGTGTGCATGCATATGAGCCTAACCAATGGTTAAGTTCAACAGGGGGTTGGGGCATCCGTGGGGAGGGGTGTGGGATGGGAATGGGGGGATGAGGACAAATATGTGACACCTTAATCAATAAAGAAATTTAAAAATAAATAAATAAAATAAAACATGACTAAGGGAAAAAACAAAAACAAAAACAAAAAACACAAAGTGTTGGCCGTTGTTACAGTCTTCTTAATGCTTGACTGGAGGTGGATCCACTTTTTTTCCTTCATTTTATTATTTTGAAGCATTTGGGGGTTTTGCCTTTAAAAAAATATTTATTGCTGAAAGTATTATACACATTATGTCCCCTTCTCCCCCCGCCCCCCCCCCCCACTTGACCTCTTCTAGCTTGCGCTGCCTCCCACCCAAGGCTTCCCCACCTTATTGCCTGTGTCCATGGGTTATGCATATGTGCATACAAGTTTTTTGGTTGATCTCTTCCCATCTACTCAACCTCCCCCTCCTCCCCTCTGAGATTTCACAGTCTGTTTCATACTTTTATGTCTCTGGATCTATTATGTTTATCAGTTTATTTTGTTCATTAGATTCCACGTAAGAGTGAGATCATGTGATACTTATCTTTCTTTGATTGGCTTATTTTGCTTAGCATAATACTCTTCAGGTCCCTTCATGCTATTGCAAATGGTAAGAGTTCTTCTTTTTTACAGCTGAGTAATATTCTATTGTGCTTTTTGATCCACTTATCTGCTGATGGGCACTTGGGCTGTTTTCAAATATTAGCTATTGTAAATTGCACTGCTATGAACATAGGAGTGCTATATTCTTTCTGATTGGTGTTTCTGATTTCTTAGGATATCCTACCTAATAATAGACAAATATGCAAATTGACCGCACCTTTGCTACGCCCAAGCCACGCCCACTAACCAATCAGGATGGGTATGCAAATTACCCCAACAAAGATGGCGGCTAATTTGCATATCAAGACAGCATAGAAAGAAGCCAAGAACTGCAGAAAGGAGCAAAGCTGCAGAGAAGCAAGCAAACCGGGAGGAGGAGAAGGGAGGAGCGGAGGCGGGGCCAAGGGAGAAGGAAGGAGAGCAGGAGGGGCCGGGAGAGAAGAGAGGAGCAGAGGTGGGGCCGGGGGAGAAGGGAGGAGAGCGGGCGGGCTGGCGGAGAAGGGAGAAAAGCAGGGGGGCTGGCGGAGAAGGCAGGGCGGGGGTCAAGGGAGGAGAGCAGGCAGGGCGGGGTAGAGTGCAGCAGGAAACCCTATTGCAGGATTTTTCCTGCAACGGGAACGCTAGTATTCCTATAAGTGGGATCACTGGGTCAAATGGGAGTTCCATTTTTAATTTTTTAAGGAAACTCCATACTGTTCTCCACAGTGGCTACACCAGTCTGCATTCCCACCAGCAGTGCACGAGGGTTCCTTTTTCTCCACATCCTCGCCAGCACTTGTTTGTTGATTTGTTGATGGTAGCCGTTCTGACAGGTGTGATGTGATTCCTCATTTCATTCAAATTTGCATCTCTCAGATGATTAATGACTTTGAACATTTTTTAATATGTCTCTTGGCCTTCTGTATATCCACTTTGGAGAAGTGTCTATTTAGGTCCTGTGTCCATTTTTAATTGAATTATTTGTCTTTCTTTGGTTAAGTTGTATGAGTTCCCTATATATTTTGGAACTTAACCCTTTATCGGATGTATCATTGGCAAATATGTTCTGTGCAGTGGGCTCCTGTTTCATTTTTTTGATGGTTTCTTTTGCTGTGCAGAAGCTTTTTATTTTGATGTACTCCCATTTGTTTATTTTCTCCTTAGGTTTATTTGCCCTAGGAGTTATATTGACAAATATATTGCTACAAGAGATGTCTGAGATTTTGCTGCCTATGATTTCTTCTAAAACTTTTATGGTTTCACGACTTAAGTCTTTTATCCATTTTTAATTTATTCTTGTGTATGGTGATCTAGTTTCATTTTTTTTTTTTGCGTGCACCTCTCTAATTTTCCCAACATCATTTATTGAAGAGACTGTCTTGACTCCATTGTATGTTCTTGTCTCCTTTGTCAAATATTAATTGAGTGTAATGCCTTGGGTTGATTTCTGGCTTCTCTGTTCTGTTTCATTGATCTATATGCCTGTTCTTGTGCCAGTACCAGGATGTTTTGATATCTGGTACTGTGATTCCTCCAACTTTGTTCTTATTTCTCAAGGTTGCTGTGGCTATTTGGGGTCTATTTTGGTTCCATATAAATTTTTGGAGTGTTTGTTCCAGGTCTATGAAATATGCCATTGGTATTTTAATAGGGATTGCAGTGAATCTATAGTTTGCTTTGGGTAGTATGACATTTTTTTAAATGATGTTGATTGTACTAATCCATGAACATGGTATATTCTTCCACTTATCTATATCTTCCTCTATTTTTTTTCAACATTCTGTAATTTTCTGAGTACAGGTCTTTTACCTCCTTAGTTAAGTTTATTCCTAAGTATCTTTTCTTTTTTTTTGCAATGCTAAATGGGATTGTTTCTTTAGTTTCTCTTTCAGAGAGTTCATCATCTATATATATAAAAGCCTAAGCGGCTGAACAACCAAACGACCAAATGACTGGTTGGCCAGTTTCTATGACATGCATTGACCACCAGGGGGCAGATGCTTAATGCAGTAGCTACCCTCTGGTGGTCAGTGTGCTTCCACAGCAGGAGCACTACTCAGCTGACTGACCGGTCAGGCAGCCCACCAGCCTGGCGGCAGCCACTCACTTCCTCAGTAGTCCTGCAGGTCAATTTCTAGAGAATGGGCCAGGCACCCATGGACCGACGCTGCCGGCATGATCCCAACAGTGCCGCAGGCCTCCTGGAAGTCGGCCTTAGGCACCGTGGCCGCTTCCCCTCCCTAGATGCTCCCCAATGAAGAAATGATATAAAAGCAACCACCAGGTGGCTCCTGACAACTGGCGCAAACCTCAGCAGGACAGATCCGGATCCTGGGCTGGCAAGGGCATCCCATGGTCTGCCCAGAGGGCCAATTGTGTCCCGTCCCACCCCCCCCCCACCCCAACATTCCTCAGGACCCCACCTGTACATGAATTTGTGCACTGGGCCTCTAGTTGTTGTATAAAATGCCATCAATTTCTGGGTGTTAATTTTGTATCCTGATATATTACCGAATTTATTTATTAAATCTGATAGTATTTTTTATGGAGACTTTAGGGTTTTCTATGTACAATATCATGTCATCTGCAAATAATGACAGTTTTTCTCCTTTCCAATTTGGATGCCTTTTATTTTTTTCTTCTTGTCTGATTACTATGGCTAGGACTTCCAGGACTATGTTGAACAAGAGTGGTGAAAGTGAACATCCCTGTCTTGTTCCTGTTCTTAGGGGAAATGGTTTTAGTTTTTGCCCATTGAGTATGATGTTGGCTGTAGGTTTGTCATATAAAGCTTTTATTATGTTGAGGTATGATCTCTCTATTCCCACTTTTCTGAGAGTTTTTATCACAAATGGGTGTTGGATTTTGTCAAATACTTTTTCTGCATCAATTGATATAATCATGTGATTTTTGTCTCGCGATCTATTTATGTGATGTATCTCATTTATTAATTTGTGAATATCATACCAGCCTTGCATCCCTGGAATAAATCCCACTTGGTCATGATGTATGATCTTTTTAATATATTGCTAGATCCAATTTGCTAATATTTTGTTGAGGATTTTAGCTCTATGTTCATCAAGGATATTGGCCTGTAATTTTATTTTTTATTTTTTGTAGTGTCTTTATCTGGTTTAGGAATTAGGGTAATGCTGGCTTCATAGAAAGACCTGGTGAATGTTCCTTCTTCTTGAATTTTTTGGAATATTTTGAGGAAGATAGGTATTAGTTCTTCTTTGAAGCGTAAAACTCCCTTGTGAAGCCTTCTGGACCAGAGATTTAGTTTTTTGGAAGTTTTTTTTTTTTTTTAATTACTACTTCAATTTCATTAGTTGCTATTTACCTATTCAGGTTTTCTGATTCTTTCTGATTGAGTTTTGGAAGATTGTGTTTTTCTAGGGATATGTCCATTTCATCCAGGTTGTTCAGTTTGTTGAAATATAGTCCTTCATAGTATCTTTTTATGATCCTTTGTATTTCTGTGTGGTCAGTTGTTATTTTACCTCTTTTGTTTTTGTTTATTTGGGTCCTTTCTCTTTGTTTCTTGATAAGTCTGGCTACAAGTTCATCAATCTTGTTTATCTTTTCAAAGAACCAGCTCTTGGTTTTATTGATCTTTTGTATGGTTATTTTAGTCTCTATGTCATTTATTTCTGCTCTGATCTTTATTATTTCCTTCCTTCTACAAACTCCAGGCTTTTCTTGTTGTTCTCTTTCTAATTCTTTAAGTTATAGGGTTAGATAACTTATTAAAAGTTTCTCTTGTTTTTTTGAGGTAGGCCTGTAATGCTATGAACTTCCCTCTTAGGAATGTTTTCACTGTGTCCCATAGATTTTGTGTTGTGTGTTCATGTTCATTTGTTTCCTGGATGTTTTTTTATTTCTTATTTGATCTCTTTGGTAACCCATTTATTGTTTAACTAGAAGCCCGGTGCATGAAATTCGTGCACGGCGGGGGGTTGTCCCTCAGCCCAGCCTGTACCCTCTCCAATCTGGGACTCCTGGAGGGATGTCCGACTGCCCGTTTAGGCCCAATCCTGGTGGGATCGGGCCTTAACGGGCAGTCGGACATCCCTCTCACAATCCAGGACTGCTGGCTCCCAACTGCTTGCCTGCCTTCCTTCCTGATTGCCCCTAACCGCTTCTGCCTGCCAGCCTGATCACCCCCTAACCACTCTGCTGCCAGCCTGGTTGATGCTTAACTGCTCCCCTGCCAGCCTGTTTGCCCCCAACTTCCCTCCTCTGCCAGCCTGGTCACCCCTAACTGCCCTCTCTTGCAGGGTTGATCACCTCCAACTGCCCTCCCTTGCAAGCCTGGTCCCTCACAACTGCCCTCCCTTGCAGGCCGGGTGTCTCCCAACTGCCCTCTCCTGCTGGCCATCTTGTGGTGGCCATCTTGTGTCCACATGGGGGCAGGATCTTTGACCACATGGGGGCAGCTATATTGTGTGTTGCAGTGATGATCAATCTGCATATTACTCTTTTATTAGATAGGATAGAGGCCTGGTACAGGGGTGGGGGCCAGCTGGTTTGCCCTGAAGGGTGTCACAGATAAGGGTGGAGGTTCCCTTGAGGTGTGGGGGGGCCTGAGCGAGGGGCCTGTGGTGGTTTGCAGGCTGGCCATGCCCCCTGGCAACCCAAGGGGAGGCCCTGGTATCTGGAATCTATTTTCCTTCTACAATTGAAACTTTGTAGCCTGGGGTGGCAGCCATTTCTGGGGCAGCAGCCATTTCTGTGGCAGTTAATTCACTTTCTACAATTGAAACTTTGTAGCCTTAAGCGGGTGAGCCTGGCCAGGGTGTGCGGAAAGCTTTGCTTCCCCTGTTGCTGCCGGCAACCCTGGCCTGCACTCTCAAGCTCCATTCTGTTTGTTTGTTTGTTTGTTTGTTTGTTTTTCCCCTGCCCTGTGGCTTCTGGAAACCGCTAGCTCCCCTCAAAAAAAGTGGTGTTTCAGTTTGGGGGCCTACGGCCAAATGCTCCTGGCTGCTGTTTTTCCAAGTTCCCCTGCAATGCTTCTGACCCCAGCTTCTCCTTAGGCACTTCAAGTCCGTGTCTCTCTCCCTCTACCAAAGCCTTGGGTGCAAACGACAACTCCTGTGCTCTGGGTTTAAAACAAACAAACAGCCGAAACCGGTTTGGCTCAGTGGATAGAGCGTCGGCCTGCGGACTCAAGGGTCCCAGGTTCGATTCCGGTCAAGGGCATGTACCTTGGTTGCGGGCACATCCCCAGTAGGGGTGTGCAAGAGGCAGCTGATCGATGATTCTCTCTCATCGATGTTTCTAACTCTCTATCCCTCTCTCTTCCTCTCTGTAAAAAATCAATAAAATATATTAAAAAAAATAAAAAATAAAACAAACAAACAAACAAACAAGAAGAAAATAAAACGGTGGCTTTCTCTCTGACTGGCTGCAGTCTGCCAGCTCCAGGCTCCACTGCAGCCAGCAGCCCTGCGGCCTTTCACGGCTGGATGTTACGTCGGTCGTGGGTGTCGGCTCTGGAGCTGGGGGCTGTGGAGCCCAGTCTGGGTTCTGGGCCTCTATCTTCTGAGGGAACAGACCCTGCCGTAGCCCAGCGCTCTCTCCTCTCTCAGCCTGCCGGCCTGGGAGCTGGGTCAGCTCCTCTCACGACCTCACCCTTCCTACTGGTCTCCAGGTGCTTTCTGTCCTTCCTTTATATAAGTCTCCTCCTCAGCTGGACCTCAGCTGGTAATTCCAGGTGAATGTTCCCCCAATTTAGTTGTATTTCCAGTCTGGCCCTGGGATGAGGTGTATGACAGGTCTGCTTATTAGGCCGGTATTTTTTCTCCTTCCTCTGGATCCACTTCTCTCTCACTCAGGAGGATGTTGGTAGAATTGAGTTCCTCTCAGGATGTTGTACTGAGGGGCCCAGTTCCTCACTGGCTGTTATCTCAGGGCCTCCCCTAGATCTACCCATTGGGAAGTTCAAAACATGGCAGTCTCCATCAGAATGAGAAGTGAAAGCAAGATCGAGAAAGAAAGAAGGCACAGCCTTTTGTAATCTAAATCTCAGGTATGCTATTCTATCACAAAATGCAAATTCTCAACCAATCACAGAACTACGGAATCAGATATTATGGGAGTGGGTAGCAGCAATTTCTGGGTGATTCTGATGTTTGAGAATTGCTCTCCTCTATCATTCTTCCTCTCCCTTTGCATTACTGACATTAATCTCTAATAAATAATTTGTGGCCCAATTCTTTCTCGGCGCCTGTTTATTGGGAATCTGACCTGTGACAACTTTGTTATACCAGTCAGTACCTACGTGAATCAAAGCTCTTAATATCAACCTGATACGCATAATTTTGTTATTGTTGTTAATCCTCACCCGATGGTATTTTTTCCATTGATTTTTAGAGATAATGGAAGGGAGAGGTAGAGACACAGAGAGAGAAACATCAATGTGAGAGAGACACATCGATTGGCTGCCTCCTGCATGCACCCCGACTGAGGCTAGGGATTGAGCCTGCAACCAAGGTACGTGCCCTTGACCAGAATAGAACTCAAGTCCCTTCAGTCCATGGGCCAGCACCCTAACCACTGAGCAAAATCAGCTAGGTCTGTATGACATTTTTAAGAACTCACAGAACTTTATATGTCGTCAGGTCTTTAGCAACCTAAAAGCCCAACAACATTCTATTAGGGAGCACTTAGTTACTTGAGTCTCTTAGTTTCAAGCCTACCCCTCTATATTTCTCTCAGTGATCCTGGGGTTGGAAATCTGTAAATTTTATTTAGCCAACTCCCTTACCAGCTGAGAGTTAGTCTCTCCTAATGGTAGTCACTGCTGGAAGATTGAAGGCAGGAAGTTAAGAAGGAGATTCCAGCTCTCTGGTTGTGTTGTTCTCATTCTGCTTAGGACAGGTAAGATCAGGACCCAACTCCTTTTGACACACCCTGTGGCCTCTGGGTTATGAATAACAGCCAGAAACAATCACTCAGGAGTTAGAGTTTCAGAAGCACCAAGTTGCATCTACCTCTCTTCTGCACTCTGAGCACGATTAAACCATAACCCCTCATCAGAGGTCTGAGCACCAGCTGCAAGAGGTCTCCTCCACTAGGTTCAGGTAATGCCACGTCTCCCTTAGTTTCCCTGCTCAGAGAGATTTAGAAGCTTTATGCTGCTTTGATTTTCTGTGTGTGTGTGTGGGGGGGGCGGGGGTAGGACGTTGGGGGCGGTAGGGACAGTGTATATCATATGCCTGCAGGGTTTGCAAGGTTAGAGCACTAGTAGAAAAATATCAGACTGTAGAATTGTGTTGGCTTATTCTTGTAGTCATGTTTTGGAAGAAGTAGGGAGATAACTTTACTGAGAATTAGAGGCATTGGAGGATCATGCAGACCATTGCGACAAATTTTGCTTTTGCTTTGAGTAACATGCAAAGCCACTGAATGGTTTTGAACAGTAAAATGAGATGATTTAAATAAAGTTTTAAAGGCTCACTCTGGTGTTTGAGTAGAGAATGGATATCAGAAATGCAAGGAAAGTCCAGTTAAGAATCCTACATAATAAAAGCCTAATATGCTAAGTGTTCGACCGTTCATTCGAAGGTTCAACCAGTCGCTATGATGCGCACTGACCACCAGGGGGCAGATGCTCCAACCGGTAGGTTAGCTTGCTACTGGGGTCTGGACGATTGGGACTGGGTGAGATGGGCCAGACACGCCCTGGAGCCCTCCTGCGGTCCCTCCCCAGCCCCGATCATGCACCAATGGGGTCCCTCAGCTTGGCCTGTGTCCTCTTGCAATCCGAGACCCCTTGGGGGATGTCCAAGAGCTGGTTTCAGCCAGATCCCCACAGTCCAGGCCAAGGGACCCCACCAGTGCACAAATACGTGCACCAGGTCTCTAGTCTATTATAATGATCTAGCTGAGAAATGGTGGTGGTACAGGTTAGTAGCAGTGGATATAATAAGAAATGGTCAGAGTTTCAGATATAAAGGTCAGGATAGACATACTAACTATGAAAGATTATTAGCCAATTGCCAATCTCACAGTGATCAACCAGAGAAACTGAGTAACAGCTAACCTAACATATCTGTAAACAATGGCCCCTTCCAGTTCCCTGGGGACCCCTGCATGCCATTTTCAGCTCTCTCAGTAGAAACAGTGCCAGGTTGAGATATTTCAGAGATCCTTTAACCAGCTGTTTTACTATCAAATAAAGATTGCCAAATACCTGCTTGTTAGTGGAGGAATATTCACATCTACCTAATGACATCAAAATTACATACTGCCTGTCAGATATAACACCTTACTTTCAAGTAACAGATTAAGTATTGGGACACTTTGACTGCAAGTGATATCAATACTCCTCAAACTGGTTGTAATAAAATAAAATATAACGTCTAACTTGAGAATTTGGAGAGTGGGACTGAATTTATGCCTCTCTTTTCCAGTTGACTAGGCTTTGCTCTCTACAGTGTGAGGCTCCTTTTGTGATCAGTCCGGATGCCCTTCCACCACCAAATAGACAGGAGGACTACCAGAGGCCCCGCTGTCACATCTCATAGTGTAGCAGGTTTAGAGGGAATTTTTCTCTCTTCTTGTTTCTTACAATCAATATTTAATAGTGTATCTCATTAGCACTGTTTATTTATTTTTTAAAAAATCTTTATTGTTGAGAGTATTATAGATGTCCCCCTTTATCTCCCCATCCTCTCCCCCCCCCCCCCCAATCCACAGTTCTCGCCCCACCCCAGGCCTTCACCACCCTACTGTCTGTGTCCTTAGGTAAGATCTTTGGTTAATCTCTTTCAGCCCTCCCTTCCCACTTCTCTGAGATTCGTCAGTCTGTTCCATGCTTTCATGCCTCTGATTCTATTTTATTCACCAGTTTATTTTGTTCATTAGATTTCTTCATTTATTTTGATTTTTAGATTCAGTTGTTCATAGGTATGTATTTGTTGCCATTTTATTGTTCATATTTTTAAATTTCTCCTCCTCCTCCTCCTCCTCCTCCTCCTCCTCCTCCTCCTCCTCCTCCTCCTCCTCCTCCTCCTCCTTCTTCTTCTTCTTCTTCTTCTTCTTCTTCTTCTTCTTCTTCTTCTTCTTCTTCTTCTTCTCCTGCCTCTTCCTCTTCCTCCTCCTCCTCCTCCTCCTCCTCCTTTTCTTAAAGAATACCCTTCAACAGTTCATGAAATTCTGGTTTGGTGGTGATGAATTCCTTCAGCTTTTTCTTGTTTGTGAAGCTCTTTATCTGACCTTCAATTCTAAGCGAAGTTTTGCTGGGTAGAGTAATCTTGGTTGTAGGTCCTTTTACTATTCATCACTTTGAATATTTCTTGCCACTCCCTTCTGGCCTGCAAAGTTTCTGTTGAGAAGTCAGCTGACAGTTGTACGGGCACACCCTTGAAGGTAACTAACTGCTTTTCTCTTGCAGCTTTTAAGATTCTCTCTTTGTCTTTAGCCCTTGGCATTTTAATTATGATGTGTCCTGGTGTGGGTCTCTTTAGGTTCCTCTTGCTTGGGACTCTCTGGGCTTCCTAGACTTGTAAGTCTACTTCTTTCACTGGGCAGGGGAAGTTTTCTGTCATTATTTCTTCAAATTGGTCATGTATATATATTAATTAAATAAATGTATATTAATTAATACATATTAATATAATATATGTTAATATACATTAATTAATTAAATATATACTTATTTAATTAATTTCCAAGAGGAAGGAAGAGGGTGAGAGAGATAGAAACATCAATTGATTAGAGATCAATCACTGATTGGCTGCCTTCTGCATGCCTTCTACTGGGGATCAAGCCTGCAACCCAGGCATGTGCCCTTGACTGGAATTGAACCTGGGACCCTTCAGTTCACAGACCAATGCTTTATCCACTGAGTCAAACTGGCTAGAGCCAAATAGGTTTTCAGTATCTTGCTCTCTCTCTTCTCCTTCTGGCACCCCCATAATGCAAATGTTGGTACACTTAAAGTTACCCCAAAGGCCCCTTATACTATCTTCATATTTTTGGATTCTTTTTTTCTTTTTGCTCTTCTGATTGGTGTTTTTTGCTTCCTCATATTCCAAATCACTGATTTGATTCTTGAAATCCTTTACTCTACTGTTGAATCCCTGTAAATTATTCTTTATTTCAGTTAGTGGATGCTTAATTTTTGACTGGTTCTTTTTCATGTCTTTGACATTCTCACTAAGGTCCTTGAAAGCCTCATGAAGATCCTTGAGTAACCTTATAACCATGGTTTTGAACTCTGTATACAGTAGTTTGCTTGCTTCCACTTCTTTCATTTGTGGCATGTTTCTTTGACTCTGCATTTTGGCTGCTTCCCTGTGTTTGTTTCTTTGTATTAGGTAGAGCTGCTATGTCTCCTGGAATTACTACAGTGGCCTTGTGTATTAGGTGTCCTGTAGGGCCCAGTGGCTCAGCCTCCCCAGTCACCTGAGCTGGGCACTCTAGGTGCGCCGCTGTGTGGGCTGCGTACACAGACTTGTAGTTGAGCCTTGATTGCTATTGGCCTCACTGGGAGGAGTTGACCCCCAGGCCAATTGGCCGTGAGGACCAGCTATGACTACAGTGGAAGAGCTGCTGTACAGGAGACACCCCTATGGAGCAGGACTTGCTTCAGTGGCTTTGGTGCTGAGTCTGCCTCTTTAGTGTGCTCCTTGTAGATGTGTAGAGTTGTAACCTGCTATGGTCTGAAGCTGTCCACCGGGTGCACTGGCTCTAGGGCCTCCAGGGAGGTCCAAAGTCATCCACTGCCGGGGGCCACCCGGCAGGAGCTACAGAAGGAACTAAAGACAGCTGCTATTTGCTATTTGTATTGTGCTTTGAGGTGCCCAGGTGAGGCCCAGCTGTGAAGCAAGGCAGGCTGGTGCTAGTGATGGTTTTGGGGCCTTTTATTGATAGGTTTGGGGCACGCTGTCACCAGGTGCTGCTAGTTTGAGATATTTTATCAAAGTCTGAAGTCTGAGCCAGGACAGGTCATTCATACGGAAAAGCTGCTGCAAAAAGCTTTGGTGTGGCTGCAAACTGGATGGGGCGGGGTCTCAGGGAATCACTAGGGCAGAGAAAACAGTGTGCTCTGGGCTGAAGGAGACTCAGGTATGGCTGCCAGTCAGCCCTGTGATAGGGTTGGTTCCAGCACAGGAACAATGAACACTGTAAGCACCCCCGTGTAGGAGAAAGCCACCCCCAATTTCCTGCCCTGATACCAGACATTCCAGTTCCTCCCCATATTTGTCTGGATCCCCCAAAGCCACCTGGTTCTGGGAGTCTGAGTAAGTTCGTGCACTCACCCTTTAAATGGAACACCTGGGTCTCCCAGCAGCATCTGTGTCATTCAACCATAATTCTCACTGGTTTTTATAGTCCATAGTTGTGGTGAATTCTCTTTCCAGCTCTGGAACCCAGGACTGGGGGTCAGGGGTGAGGCTAGGACCCCTTGCTTCTCACAGGAGGCCTCTGCAGTGGAGATCTCCCTCCCAATTAAAAACATGCCACACGTGGATGCTGGACCAGGTTGTTCCACCCTACACCCCTCCTACCAATCTCAATGTGCTTTTTTCTTTACTTCTCTAGTTGTAGGACTTCCATTTGGCCGGCTTTCAGGCAGTTCTGAATGATGGTTGCTCTGTATTTTAGTTGTAATTTTGATGTGGTTGTGGAAGGCGGTGAATACTGATGTTTACCTACATTGCCATCTTGGTTCTATGATACCATCTCTTCTGATTTGACACTCTTCCCATACAATTCATCACTAGGAACATACCAAATAAACTTAATTATTTCTAGCACCTCTCTTTTTGTAAAGTGTAAAAGAAAATATTTGTGATTTTCCAGGGCCTCTCTGGGACATCTCAGGGATATTTTTTGGTGCAAAATATATCCTGCTTTTTAAAATATTATTGTATACTTATAATTTAACTTGGAAAGACAAATATCAAAAATTGTCAGGAGATTTGAAAACCTAAGTTAGGAATTGGGTTATTGTCATAGATGTCTGTAATCCTATATAATAAAAAGGCTAATATGCAAATTGACCAAATGGTGGAACGACCGATCGCTATGACATGCACTGACCACCAGGGGACAGATGCTCAGTGCAGGAGCTTCCCCCTGGTGGTCAGTGTGCTCCCACAGAAGGAGCGCTACTCAGCCATAAGCCCTGAGCCGGGCTCACGGCTGGCGAGTGCCGCAGCAGTGGCGGGAGCCTCTCCAGCCTCCATGGCAGCACTAAGGATGTCCGACTGAGCACTTCATTTCTTATTATACATTAAGTTAACCTATTAGTTTATATATTTCTAAATAGTGTGTGTCTTATTAGCATAAATTATCAGTCCCTAGTTCAGATTGGGGATAAAAAATTTTGAATTTCTTGACTTCTGCATATTAACCTTAAACCCACAAATCTAAATCCCAGACCTTGGCATATAGGGCCACATTTCTGGACTATGTATCAGATAAGCTATGAAAAATTATAGAAATTTTACTATAGCAAAATGAATGAAAGAAACATGTTCTACACGTTTTCATTTATAAAATGTCCATGAGTTACATGGAGAAGGTCTCAACTCCAATAGTCTTTGAAGAAGAAAACAGTTTCTCTGCTAAATGTTTTTAATAAATTTAATAGATTTAAGAAAGTGTATTTCTTTTAATAAAAATTTTATTTAGTTTCTAAAGGAAATCTATGCATTTGTACTATGCACTTTAGGAAAACAGATGGTACAACTAGCTCTGGATGGATATTTGATCATGTTTCCCAGCTACATAAACTCTGTAAATTGGTGACAAGCAGGTGGTGTCTCATATCCTCAGCGGAGAGCCTTGAATGCAGGCTGGGAGCTGCTAAGTAGTTTTAGTATCTACATGAAAACCTTGAGCTCAGCCCTTTTCTCCTCCTTCCTTTTGCATTGGCACATTAGTAGGCTGTATTAACTCTGAAAATCAAATTGATTCCTATTTCTATACTGGAAAAATGCTCACTTTGTGAATAAGAACATATTTCACACTGTGGATCTGAAGTCACGATAAACAATCATAGATGTGAGAATATGAAATATGGAGTCAATCATGACTATGTCTATAATACACAGGTAAATTAATAATTGCAGAAGTTTATTTAGGTGGGTATTTTATGGGTGTTTAGATGTTAAGGATTAGGCCCATTAAGGGTAGGCTCATGCCTTATTCATTACCATATTTCTTACCCCCAACCCTCTACACATAAACACTTTTGCACAGACTGCCTGGAAGGATTTTTTTTTTTTTTTTTTTTAGAGAGGAAGGGAGAGGGAGAGAGAAATAGAAACATCAATGATGAGAGAGAAACATAAATCGGCTGCCTCCTGCATGCCCCTTACTGGGGATCAAGCCCAAAACTAGGGCATGTGCTCTGACTGGGAATCAAACCCTGACCTCCTGGTTCATGGGTTGATGCTCAACCACCGAGCCACACCAGCCGGGCCCGAGACGGAATTTTAATAAATTTGTTCAATGCTTGAAAATAATTTGTTTTATTTAAAATAAATTGATATTACGGTACATTTGCACTTATAGTGCATTGGATTCTCTTTTTTTTTTGTAATATATTTTTATTGGTTCAAAGAGGAAGCGAAAGGGAGAGAGAGATAGAAATATCAATGATGAGAGAGAATCATTGATCGGCTGCCTCCTGCATGCCCCCTACTGGGGACCAACCCCACAACCCTGGCATGTGCCCTTGACCGGAATCGAACCTGGGATCTTTCATTCCACAAGCCAACGCTCTATCCACTGAGCCAAACCAGCTAGGACACTGCATTGGATTCTTATGGCTAATCTTCTAGTGCATCATGAGACATGCTTATACTTAAATGTATGATGACTGTGCAGCTTAAAATTTCTGAGAGAATTCTATTTTGATGTAACATAGTCTTTTATTTATTTATTTATTTATTTATTTATTTATTTATTTATTGTATTTTAAAAAATAATTCTTTATTGTTGAAAGTATTACATATGTCCCCCTTTTTTCCCCCATTGACCCGCTCCAGCTCGCCCCCACCCCCCGTCCCAGGCCTTCAGCACACTATTGTCTGTGTCCATGTGTTATGCATATATGCATCCAAGGTCTTTGGTTGATTACCTCCCACCCACCCACCCTTTCCCGCCTTCCCTCTGAGATTCCACACCTATTCCATGCTTCCATGTCTCTGGATCCACTCGATTTGTCAGTTTATTTTGTGTAATGTAGTCTTTCAATACAAATGTTAATTACAAGCATTTCTGTAGTTTTTATTTCAAAATTCTGTAAGCTTTTACTTATAAATACGTGAACAACAACAACAAAAAATTCTGATTTGCCCTAGTGCTAATGGAGGACCCAGAATATTGAAGACTTGCAACTATATTCAGATCAATAGCATTGGGTCTATTCCACACTATATTAGTCAGCTCAGGCTGCCATAACAAAATCCTATAGACTGAGAGACTTAATAACAGAAATGTATTTCTCATAATTCCGGAGGCTGAGAAGTCCTAGATCAAGGTGCTGGCCATTCAGTTTCTAGTGAGGACTCTTCCTGGCTTTTAGATGGCTTTCTCCTCTCTGTGTCCTTACATTTTTCTCAATTTACATACACGAGAGAGGGGAGAGAGAGAGAAAGAGAAATTCCAAAAGGCCCCATTTTTAAAATATCATCACATTGGGGGCTGGCACTTCATCATATGAATTTTGGGGGTGCAAACATTCCGTCCAACACACACACAGAGCTCATTTCTTGTTCATCACTGCTTATCTATAGCCACTATCCCCACTCTGTCAAGTCAGCTTCTTTTGCCTCTGACATTCCTGCTGATCCAAAAGGTGAGCTAAGAGAAACAAAACACATAACTGATGAGTGAGAAGAATGACATAAAAGCATAGTGGTGGAACGAATTAACTTAGACCACTGTTGGGAGTAGAACCAATGAAGCGGCCAGAATGTTATTATTTTAATCACTGGAAAATTTTTTAGAGTAAAATCCAAAAGCACATGAATCTCAGTCAGACAAAGAGTGATGACCAGTGCCCTGAAGTGGTACTGAGATGCTTTCCAAGGGACTTCTGGAGCAGCCTGGCTGATGACACCGAGGCAGATACCAAGCCCAAGGATGGATGGGCCTGGATACCTACAGGGATTTCTCTGGAACATGTCAGAGATGTGTGGGTCTGGCGGCCAGGACATGTCTGCAAGTTCCCAAATCCATGTATCTGTGTGGTTTGTTATTCACTAGTTACAGTAGCCACAGTACCCCAGCAGCTGTTTTGTTTAAATGACTCAGCACAGGAAAATGAAGGCGGAGAACTTCTTAAACCCCTCCAGCCATGTCACTCTGTCGGGATGTGGACACAGCTCCGATTAGCTAAGGTGTTTTACCCTGGCTCTGCCGTGATGACATGGACATTGAGATCCTGGAGTGTGGCTGCAGGGAAGTGCAGCCTCATTCAATGGGTAACTAGTTCACATTGCTTTCCTATCATAATGAAATTAGTGCAATGTTTCCACTATATGAAACCTCTGGAAATATTTGTCAGCCCTAACAGTCCCTCTAGACCTAAGAGGAGATAAGAACACCATTTCAAATGCAGTCTGTCAATCAAGATTTGAGTTTTCTTCCCCACAAGTATCATTTGTTCAAGTCATGGTTCCAAAGAAAGACCAATCATGGAAAGAACAAAAAATTAAATTAGCAAGTCCCAATCTTAACATACTTCCTGGAGCTGGTCTTTTCTACTTGAGCACTGTTTCTGGAATTTAAAGCCTGCAGTGGTGGTTAGGAAAAGCTACCGATAATTTAGCTACTGTGCTATTATCCACACTAATAATTACCCCCGTTAATGGGAGAGTCTTTGGGTCATGTATTATTCACTGGTTTGTCTTAAAGCATTTTAATAAATGGATTACATGAGTGAACTAGATTTTTCTAAAACCAGAGGCAAATGGATATTAAGAAAAGTTTCAGTATTCATGATGTACTCCTAACTCAAATGAAAACAAAACCATTCTTTCAAAACTGGGGCCAGTGGCATGCCACGTTCACATCAAAGGTTCAACGAGGAGGTTGTTTCCCCCTGTCATTTCCCTTCAGTTTCCTGGAATGGGATGATTCTAATAATAGTAACATATAGTAACATATAGCATATGTAGCATGCTTATTACAGTTAAAGAACCCTGATATACACTAAAATACACTAAAGATAATAACACTAGCAATAGCTAATATTTGCTATGTGTGAGGGGGGGCACTAGTAATTTATATGCAATAATTACTTAAACTGTATCAGTCCCATGCTGCAGATGAGGAAACTAAGACGTAGAGGGGAGGGCATAGGCCCAAGATCACTCAGCTGGTCGGTGTGGAGTCAGATACTGAACTTCAGCAAAAGTGCCGGCTGTTAACCCTCTCAGTGCTGCTGCCGGGTGCTCAGGCTACCTCCAGGCCTGCCACTGCCCTCCAGGTGCTTCTGTACAAATCACAAAGTGCGTCTTCCTCAGTAATAAAGCTGTTACACACATAAGCCACTCTTTAGGAGTTATGCAAGTTGAGTTATTAAACATGAAGTAATAAATGTTTTGAATTCTTTTTTTTTTTTTTTATATTTTTTATTGATTTTTTTTACCAAGGTACATGCCCTTGACCGGAATCGAACCTGGGACCCTTGAGTCCGCAGGCCGACGCTCTATCCACTGAGCCAAACCGGTTTCGGCTGTTTTGAATTCTTAATCAAACCTTGGAAAATAGCCACTGGGATATAAAATTTTATTTCAAAATATACTTCTTGCTCTCATAGAAATTAAATAACTATAGCAGATTGAATGCTTACTTTCTCCAATACCTTCTTTTCTATAAAAATAGTTTCTAGACTTGTGTTACATCTCTTAGGCATTAGGAGTTTATACATTTTAATTTTTAAGAGGATATTTTCCACTGGTGACTAATATTAGAAAGTTAAGTCTGTCCTAAAAACTATAAAAGTATTTGGATATGTCTGATAAATTATTCCTGAAAGAATATTGTGTTTGTGTAAGTGTGTGTGTGTGTGTGTGTGTGTGTGTCCTATATAATAAAAGGCTAATATGCAAATTGTCCCCTCGGAAGTTCAACCAACCGGGAGTTCGACCACATGCTATGACATGCACTGACCACCAGGGAGTGGTGCGGAATGAAAGAAGGCCCCGGCCAGCAGCCGGCAGCCGGGGAAAAAAGGCCCCAATCAGCCCTGATTGCCAGCCAGGCCTAGGGACCCTACCCATGCACGAATTCTGTGCACCAGGCCTCTAGTATATATGTGTATATATATATATACTAGAGGCCCAGTGCATGATTTAATCATGCACATGTAGGCTGTCTGTCCGCTGGTCGGGACCCGGTGTGGCCGGCAGCTCCGAAGTCCCTAGGCCCCTAGGGCGAGGCGGGGCGGGGGCATGGTCCTCCTGTGGCCGGAGCCCAGGCCGGGGTCTTGCCTTTGCCTCCCACCCAGGAATGCTGAGGCCGCCGCCGCCTCCTCTGCCTTCGTGGAAACCCGCGTCCTCTGCGGACATGGGGACACCGCTGCGCACTCCTGCGGCCCAACTGCCGCCAGACTCCTCCCCCGGGAGCCGCGCCGCCTGCCCACCTGCGCCGCCTCCAAACCTCCAAAACGCCGGCTCGGCTCGCTGCCCCAGAGGCCCGTCTGTGCTGCAGCACAGCCATGGCGCAGACGCTGAGCTCACGTCGCCGCTGGCAACGCGAGCTCAGCGTCCTGCCGGCCCAATCACCACCCCAGCCACCCCGAGTCCCGCCCCCTGTGTCTCCCGCTGGCCCAATCGTGGGCGTAGCGGAGTGATGGTAATTTACATATTACCCTTTTATTATGTAGGATTGTGTGTGTGTGTGTGTGTGTGTGTTTGATTTTTGAATAGATAATAGCTTTTTAAAAATATATATCTTTTTATTGATTTCAGAGAGGAAGGGAGAGGGAGAGGGAGATAGAAACATCAATGATGTGAGAGAATCATTGATTGGCTGCCTCCTGCACACCCCACCCTGGGGACTGAGCCTGCAATCTGGGCATGTGCCCTGACTAGGAATTGAACTGTGACTTCCTGGTTTGTAGATGGGTGCTAAAGCACTGAGCCACACCGGCTGGGCTATAATAGCTTTTATTTATTTATTTTTAGGCCTGGCCGGTGTGGCTCAGTGGCTGAGCATGGACCTGTGAACCAGGAGGTCAGGACACATGCCTGGGTTATGGGCTTGATCCTCGGTAGTGGGTGTGCAGGAGGCACCTGACAGAGAGCAAAGATCTCATCTATAAATCTGGATTCATATATACTTTTCCATTTATTTTCCTGCTCCTGCTTTCCATTCTTGCTATTGCCTCCCTTACTTAGCTCTTCTTTATCTTCCATCTGCACTGCTCACGGCCTTCTAACTGCTCATCCTGTCTCTCCCCATGCTGACATCCCTCTTCCAGCGTGTTCACTGCGTGCTTACTCCGTGCTAGTTACTGTGCTTGGAAAGAGCTTTCCATACATTCAAGTAACACCTTGTGAGCGAGATGTTGTTATGCCCAGTTTACAAATGAAGAATTTTAGGCTTGGAGAGGCAAAGGGACCTGCCTGAGTTTACCCAATTGGGAAGGAGTGGCGGAGCTGGTAATGAAATCTGGTTATCCTCACTCCTGGCCCAATGGTCTTTTTGCTACTCACTTGGCAGAAGCCTGGGTGTGGCAGGGTGAATAATGGCCCCCAAAGATGTCCATGTTCTAATCTCTGGAACCTGCGAATATGTTACATTCCATGGCAAAAAGGGCCTTTGCAGTTGTGAGTAAGGCTCTTGAGATGGGGAGATTATCCTGGATTCTCTGGGTGGGCCCAATGGTCCAGTCACAAGAGTCCTTATGAGAGGAAGGCGGGAGACTGGAGTGAGCAGTATTAGGGGATATGACACAGAGCAAGAGTTCGAGTGACCAAGGAAGGGTCACAAGCCAAGGACAGCAGGCGGCTCTGGAAGCTGGAACGCCAAGGAACAGACCCTCCCCAGAGCCTCCCGTGGGAGCCAGGCCTGCTGCTACTCGGATGTTAGCCAGTGCACCCGAGAACAGATTCCTGACCTGGGAACTGTCAGCTAACAAATGTGTGTTATGTTAAGTGTTAAGTTGGTGATAATTTGTTACAGCGGCAACCGGAAAGTAGTAAACTGAACTGAAGGGTTTATATGAGGAGACAGTTCAAAAACTGGGTCCTGTTTATACTGCCGCTTGGCAGTGTGTACTGCCTAAGAGACACTTGGTTGCCATACTAAAAAGATGCCTTCTTAACCAGGAAAGAGCAGCTTGAAGGCCCAAGATGCCAAAATGCCAGTGACCAGGAAGCCCAGCAGAGGGCAGGTGCTCTGCAGGGAGAAGGCGACCCCTGGAAGGGCTTGGCTCCCATCCAGCATGTGAACAGCCCCTCCTGGCACTTCTGGGTCGCTGTGATTGTGCTGCCTCTTGGCCAAGCCTTCGTGCAGCCAGAGGAGCATGGTGAGTACGAACACCTTTTCATTTGCCACTCAGGACCCTTTTGCTCCTTTTATTTATTTACTAGTGGGCTGGTGCACAAAATTCGTGCACATTAAAAGGGAATTAATTAGAGGAAATATTTTAATATTGCTATTTGCCCTTTCTCTATAATAGAAGTGTCAGAGATGAAAGAAAGTTAGTAAAATGTATATGAAAATCTTTCTCCTGTCAGAGTCTGGGGTGTGCCGCAGGACCCAGAGTCAAGTCCCCATCCACCCACATGCACCTCGAAATTGCACGAGACCCAGCCCCAGCCGGCCCCCGCCCCCATTGGACTAGATCCAGACCCAGCCGGCCCCACCCCCGTCAAGCCCCGCAGGGTGGGGGGAGCAGCCTCAGGTCCCCCGGCCTGGTGCCAAAGCGGGGGGGGGGGGGTAAGGGGGGGAGGGTGCGGCCCGAGGTCCCCCGCCCGGCGCCGGGGCTGGGGGCGTGACCTCAGAAATTTTAGGTTTTTCTTTCTTATGATATGTTTCCCCACAAATGTTATTTTTTTATATAATATATTTTATTGATTTTTTACAGAGAGGAAGGGAGAAGAATAGAGAGTTAGAAACATCGATGAGAGAGAAACATGGATCAGCTGCCTCCTGCACACCCCCTACTGGGGATGTGCCCACAACCAAGGTACATGCCCTTGACTGGAATCGAACCTGGGACCCTTCAGTCGGCAGGCCGACACTCTATCCACTGAGCCTAACCAGTTAGGGCACAAATGTTATTTTTTTATGGGCAGAAGATGGTTTTAAAGGTGCCATCGGTTGCTCTATTGACTTGTCAGCTGCCTTTGCACAGGGCTCTGCCTGACACATCTTACTTTTTTCATATGTTTCACCGCATGTGATACAGCAACTTGAACTCTCTGAAAAGAGGGAGGAGTCATCAGTCATTGGGTATGTAACATTTTTCAACTTTTCTTGATATCTTGTGATGGCTGGGTATACTGGTCACTTGTGAATACTGGTCACTGCTGCTACAACCCAGGTCACTGTGTTATGAATTTTATTGTTCAGTTCTTTAGAAGTTACCTGGAAAGGAAGCAAACAGGGATATAAGGGAAATCACATATAAATTAAATCTATTTTAGGGACAGGGACTAATCTTGATATACAAAACAATGCATAGCTAGAATATAATCATGATGTATAGAGAGAACATAAGAAAGGATCTTTAGAACATCAGATTAATAATATCAAGTTAGTTTATTCTCTATGGTTGTGGTCTATTCTTTGAATATGACTCCTTTTGATTTAAAAATCCTTGGAACTTTTATTTTCAGCATTTATTATTGATGATAAATGGTTCCCTGGTTTAAAAAATAGCCAAAAAATAAAAAATAACCAAAATATCTAGCTTCATAGAAAACAAATGCTCTGGCAAGAAGTAGGACTATGTTTATGATACAAGCATTATTTCTTAAAAATATAAAACATTACTTCTAACAAACTATTTCATGAAACAAATTTTCAGTCAAGACATTTGTATTTTGGCAAATAGCCTCCGTTTACTTGGGAGATGAGGGTAAAAAATAAAGCCCCAGAGTTGAGGGGTCAGCCTGTGGCATCTGTGGCCCAACTGTTGCTGCCGTCCTCTGTCAATTGAATGTGTTTATACATGCAGATGACCACAGCTACTTGTTCAAGTCTCATTGGTGGACAACAATTAGCACTGATGATCTGATTCAGTAGAAATTAATAGGTTTTGGGTCCAACAAAAGATTACCAGTGCAAACGGTCTTGGATAGGAAGGCAGAGAATAGCTCATCAAGTAGAGAAACACTTTAATTTAGGTAGAAAAAAAAGGGGCTGAGATAGGACTGGGACTTAAAAAGCCAGAAGGCTTGGCAGTAGAGAAAAGTTAGGGTCTCCCTTCAGTAGGAGCCAAAGTAGAAACCCATTTCTGCTGTGCTTGATTGTGCTGTCACAGCTTAGCATGGACCAGGGGCAGATACAAAGTGTACCTGCCAAACTCTATACCTGTTTGTGTACTTCTATTTATTGCAGATATATTTTTGAGAATATAAAAATCCTCTTGCCCATAATAAAACAGTATTTGTTTTAAAGTTGTTACCTTCAAGACAGCCAGACCAAGAGTATTTGCCTTCCATAGGAACTCTACTTCTCAAAACTATAGATACAAGTCAGTGGCAGCAAAGGCCAGATGCCTGACATTCTGTCTAGGCATTGTTCAATATCCTGGCATTTTGACACCAGATTCCCTATACAGGCAGTCCTCAGGTTACGTCAGACTCGATGTACGTCGTTTCATGGTTAGTCGCCATCTCCCATTTATTTATTAAAAAAAAGTTCCTGCCCTAACCGGTTTGGCTAGTGGATAGAGTGTAGGCCTGCGGACTGAAGGGTCCCAGGTTCGATTCCGGTCAAGGGCATGTACCTTGGTTGCAGGCACATCCCCAGTGGGGAGTGTGCAGGAGGCAGCTGATCGATGTTTCTAACTCTCTATCCCTCTCCTTTCCTCTCTGTAAAAAAATTAATAAAATATATATATTTTTTAAAAGTCCCATCATTATGTTTTTTATTATTTATTTACCACAAGTAAAGGTCAAGAATTGTTATCTTTCTTTTAAATTTTTTTTACTGTTTCACTTCATTACTGCTGTGTATGTGCTCTGTGTGAGTGACGTAGGTGCTTATGTAGGTGGGTTCCGACTTACAGCAAAAATCGCGTTACGTCGCGCGTTGGAACAGATCTCTGGATCTCGAACGTAACCCGAGGACCTACTGTAATGTGGTTGTTGACTCCCAATTATCTCCAAAGATTGCTCCCAGATTGTTCAGGTTTAGGCCGACATTCAAAGAAAAGTTAACACCTAGTCGTATGAGACATATTCTCTCCTGCTCTTTAGAGAAGGTTTGAGGAGCACTTCAGGGAAAAGCCATATTATTCCACTCCATTCCCAAATCTCTTAATGCATTTTTATTGTGGTAAAATGCATATAATTTAAGATTTACCATTTTGCCATTTTTAAGTGTACAGTAGAATGGCATTAAGTACATTCACAATGTCATGCAAACTTCAGCACTATCTAGTTTTCTTAATGCATTTTTTTTTTACCTACAGCCCAGATCAGAAAATGGCTATTGAGTTTGAAAAAAGTTGGGGGTGACAGCATATGGTTGAAAAACATTTGTTTTACACAAACATGTTCTAAACCAAATACTTCTAAGCCTAACATCTAAACATTAATGGGCAAGTTACTCACCTTCCTAGTCAAAATCCATTCCAATATATATGAGCTAAGAATTTCTATATAGATTATTTTCTCATTACTAAAGATAGCATATAGCAGATCTACATTACTTTTAGGGTAGCTGAGAAGAAGCATTTCCAACCTTAAAATATATCATTTAAGAAAAATAAATAAATAAATAAATAAATAAGAATGGAAAAAAAAAAAAACAGAAAAAAGATAAAATATATCATTTAGGCATTTGTAAGTTTTTTAAACCATTTTTTTGTTTTTCAATTATAGTTGGAATATAATAGTATATTAGTTTCAGGTGTACTCCCCAGTGATTAGACTTTACATAACTTACTACTAGTTATCATTCTGATAAATCTTGCAAGCATCTAACTTTATACATAGTTATTAGAATATTATTGACTATATTCCTTATGCTGTACTTTACATTCCCGTGACTATTCTATAACTACCAATTTTTACTTCTTAATCCCTTCACTTTTTTCACCCATCCCCCAAACTCCCCTCCCATCTATAGATACATAGAGCAACCATCAAATTGCTCTATGTATCTATAGGTCTGTTTCTGTTCTGCTTGTTCACTTATTTTTTTTTAGATTCAATTGTTGATAGATATGTACTTATCGCCACTTTATTGTTCATATTTTTTCTTCTTCTTAAAGAAGATCCTTTAACATTTCATGTAATTCTGATTTGATGGTGATGAACTCCTTTAGATTTTTCTGGTCTGGAAGCTCTTTATGTGTCCTTCGAGTCTAAATTATAGCTTTGCAGGGTAGAATAATCTTAGTTGTAAGTCCTTGCTTTTCATCACTTTGAATACTTTTTTGCCACTCCCCTCTGGCCTGCAAAGTTTCTGTTGAGAAATCAGCTGATAGACATATGGTTGCTCCCTTGTAGGTAACTAACTGCTTTTCTCTTGCTGCTATTAAGATTCTCACTTTGTCTTTAACCTTTGGCATTTTAATTATGATGTGTCTTGATAGGGGCCTCTTTGGGTTCATCTTGGTTGGGACTCTGCACTTCCTGAACTTGTAAGTCTATTTCCTTCACCAGGTTAGGGAAGTTTTCTGTTATTTTTTCAAATAGGTTTTCAATTTCTTGCTCTCTCTTTTCTCCTTCCAGCACCCTTGAGATGTAAATGTTGGTGAGCTTAAAGTTTTCCCAGAGCCTCCTTATGCTATCCTCATTTTTCAATTCTTTTTTCTTTTTGCTGTTCTGATTCAGTGTTCTTTGCTTCCTTATATTCCAAATCGCATTTGATTCTTGGCTTCATCTTTTTTACTGTTGATTCCCTGTAATTTCAGTTGGTGTATCTTTCATTTCTGACTGGTTCTTTTTAATGATTTTCATGTCCTTTTTTATGCTGTTTAAATTCTCACTAAGTTCCTTGAGCATCCTTGTAACCGTTGTTTTGAGCTCTGTTAGTTTGCTTGCCTCCATTTCATTTAGTTCTTTTTCTTGTTCTTTCATTTGGGACCTGTTTCTTTGTCTCCTCATTCTGGCTGCTTCCCTGATTGTTTCTATGTATTAAGTAGAGCTGCTACATCTCCTGAGCTTGGTAGAGGGGCCTAATGTAGTAGGTGTCCCATAGGGTCCAGTGACACAACCTCCCCATTCACCCAAGTTGGGTACTCCAGGTGTCCCACCTCCACCCCCACATGGGCTGTGTGCACTCTCCTGTTGTAGTTTGAGCCTTGATTGCTGTTGGCACCTCATGGGAGAGATTTACTCCCAGGCTGATTAACTATAAGGACTAGCTAGGACCACTCTGGAGGATCAGCTGTGGAGGGGCCCACCCCATGGAACAGGACTTATTTCAGTGATGCTCTGGTGCCATCTAAGTCTACCCCTTGAGTGTGTTGCTTTTGGAAGTGGTTGGGTGTTACTTCAGTGTAGTCTGAAGCTGTCCATTGGGTGCGCTGGTTCTGGGGCCTACTGGGAGATGGAGACCAAGGCCAGCTACTGCCTGTGTTCTTCCCAAGGCCATCCAGCATGAACTACAAAGTGATCTGCAGATGCCTGCTAGTTGTGCTGGGTTTGGAAGTACCCAGGAGAGGCCAAGCTGTAAACCAAGGCCTGCTCCCACTAGTGCCAAGCATAGGTTCACTTAATGAAATTTATGGGGCATGCTGAGGCCAAATGCTGCTAGCTTGAGAGATTTTAAGAAAGTCTGAAGCATGAGCTAAGACAGGCCGTTTGTACAGAAAAGCCACTGGAAAAGGGTCCAAAAGTTGGGTGGGACAGGGTCTTAGGGTATCATCAGGGTGGGTCTAACAGCCTTAGCCAGGTTGATGAAGACTTAGCTATGGCACCTGCCTGCAGCCTTTGTGGTGGATGGGCTCAGAGAAGAAACAATTGCCTCTGCCAGCACGTCTCTCTGGGAGAAAGCTGCCCCTCCAGCTCTTGCTCTGATGCTGGATAATTCAATTCCTCCCTGTACATCTTTGGTGCCTTTCAAGCTGTTGCCCCAGCACTGGAGCTCAGAGGGGGTGAGTTTGAGTAAGTCTGTGTGCAGGCCCTTTAAGAGAAACTACCAAGGACTTCAGCAGCCCTCCGTCTCACTCGGCCACAATCCCTGCTGGTTTTCACAGCCAGAAGGTATGAGGACTTCTCTTCCTGGCACTAGAACCCTAGTCTGGAGGGCCTGGGATCCCTTGCTCCTCAGGGAGGACCTCTGCTGCCAAAATATCACTCCCGATTTTTATCCGCCACATGTATGTGTGGGACTAGCCTGTTCAGCATCTCTGTTTCTCCTACCAGTCTGGATGTGGCTTCTTCTTTATATCCTTAGCTGTAGGTCTTCCATTCAGCTAGATTTCAGGAGGTTCTGACTGATGATTTCTCTGTAGTTTAGCTATAATTTTGATGTGATTGTGGGAAAATGTGAGCACCACATTTACCTACGCTGCCATCGTGACCAGAAGCCGACATTCTTAAAGTCTTTAATGAAGTGAAATGTGATAAATAGAATCTGATTTTACAGCTTATTTTTAGTATACTTATTAAACCAAGAAACATTCTCCTGGTGCCAATATGTCTAGGTATTTTTCTTTTTCTACTTTCTTTTAATATTTTGTGTGTGCCTAGGTCTTTGTGTTTGCTGCAGGTTCTATGAATTGAGCAGGTGTATGTGTGAGTGTGTGAATGTGCTACTCCCCGGAATCCCTCTCTTGTTCATGACTCCTCTGACGAGCTCCAGAGTTGTGGCTCGTCAAATTCACCATTTTCTCTTTGCCTGATCCAAGTTGCAGTCCCCAGGTGACCAGTTCCCTTCTTTTGATGGAGTGGTCATCTTAAGATTTTTCTTACTTCCAGGAAAATTTAGAGACAGACCCAGGCATCCTGGTTCAGCTGGCCAAGGGCAGGACGCTGATCTGAACTAGATCTGCAGGGGTCTGCAAAGGCATTTTCCTTAATGCCTTCCCATTATGGAGTCGGTCTGTGGTATTTGCTGGTTTCCCCATGACTAAACCTCCTCAGGATCCCCCAATCTACCCTCCGCAGTCCCCTTTCCAAAGAGCCAAAACAATAACTTTGGGCCCCTATTAAAGTAACTCTTTTAACAATAACTTTGGACCTCTGTAAAAATAAAGAATAACAGAGTGAAAGTCAAGGAAGAGAAAAAGGCAAAGAGGGAAACTGACTAATGTCAAAAGATGATTTTGCTGGTTGCCTGATTCACAGATTTTTCTCTAATGACATGTTAGAAAATACCCTTAATATATTTCTTTATCAGTAAATTTCATGGTACATACTTTTTTTCTTATAGTTTTTTTAATGTTTTTATTGATTTTGAGAGAGAGAGAAGAAGGGAGAGGGATAGAGAGATAGAAACATCAATGAGAGAGGAACATCATTAATCAGCTGCCTCCTGCATGCACACCTACTGAGGATGGAGCCTGCAACTCAGGCCTGTGGCCTGACCAGGAACGGAACTGACAACCTCTTGGTTCCTGGGTCGGTGCTCAACCGCTGAGCCACACTGGCCAGGCTGTACATACTTTTTCTTGACAGTAATTTTGACAGTTGTTTTTGTCTGAAAAGTAAAAAGAGATTGATTTTATTACTTATAGTTAATTATTTATGTACCTTTCCCCAAAATTCCTAATTATCGAATCAGATTATCCCCTTTGTGCTTGGAAGTTTTCTCCCCAACAATTCCCAGAGAATAATAAGCTTTATTTTTTTGTCTAACCCCCATATTTAGCTTTCTACTTAGATAGTGGCCGCTCGTAGACTATATAGGGCATGCTCTATTAGTCAGAGGTGTAGAATAATTGCTGTGTAAACAGTACAGTAATAGCTGCTGCATAAACTAACATCTATCTGATATTACTACTCTTTTCAAAATATATTTTTATTGATATCAGAGAGGGAGAGAGAGATAGAAACATCAATGATGAGAGAGAATCATTGTCTGCTGCCTTCTGCATGCCCCACACTGTAGATTGAGCTCACAACCCTGCATGTGCCCTGACTGGGAATCAAACTGTGACCTCCTGGTTCATAGGTCAACGCTCAACCACTGAGCCACTCCGGGCTGATGTTGCTATTCTTGACCCATCCTAGCCATATTTGTTTTGTAGTGAGTTGGGAAGAGATGGTCTAGTCCTTTCTGTCTGTTCTGCTTAGTCAGAGCTTTCTGATAATTTACTTTCTACCCACCTCCTCAAAACATCTAGTCTCCTCCTCTCACTCCCCAGTAGGAAAAGAGCTATGGATGATTATTGATTATGATCGATTAAAATAATGGGTTTCTGATCATATGCAGTACCAAATTATATGTATCCCTTTTCTAGGTATTACAATATTCTATCCTGTGCTCTAATCAGAACCATTTGTTATCACCTGCTACTTGGAACCAAAAACACATTTTACTGAATTGTAGCAAGAGACAACACAATCATGTATGTTATAGAATAAAAATAGTTTTATAGCCGAAACCGGTTTGGCTCAGTGGATAGAGCGTCGGCCTGCGGACTCAAGGGTCCCAGGTTCGATTCCGGTCAAGGGCATGTACCTTGGTTGCAGGCACATCCCCAGTAGGGGGTGTGCAAGAGGCAGCTGATCGATGTTTCTAGCTTTCTATCCCTCTCTCTTCCTCTCTGTAAAAAATCAATACAATATATTTTTTAAAAAATAGTTTTACAATCAAGGCCTAACATTAGTTTTGATTTATTTCTATATTTTCCTGCCTACATGAATTCCTCACCTCCCTTCGTTTTTACCTTCCTAAAAGAAAAAATGGCACTCTATCTTCATTTTTACTTGGCCTGCCCTATGTTACTGAATTTACTACCCTCCCCTCACCCCAAGGCCTGCAATTCAATTTTGAGAAATACTGCCAGACTTAACATCGGACCACTTTACCTATATACACACACAAGCAATCCTGTGCTTCCATTCAGTTAATGGCATCTTTAGATGTTAAAGCTAGAAACCTAACTCCTAGTGGGAAAAGAAGACCATACAGGTCCCAGGTAGGGTTAGAGAGCAATACCCTACCTTCAGAGCAGCGCCTCTTTGTGGCATGGAATCTGGAAGATGAATGCTGATGTCAGTGGCTTAGTTCCTATCCTTTGGCGTCATCTATTGTTGTAAGACCCAGTTTCATAGGCCAACTCCAGCACAGTTTCCTTCTTGTAGATCTTCTGCAATCGATGCGCCCAGATTCTTTTTTCTTTATTTCTTTCTCTACCCCATACTACAGGCAGCAAGTGGAACCTAGTGAGTGCTGTGTATTTGTTACAATCTGTCCCCACAGACTTTCTGTCACAAAAGCATGAATTTAGACAAAGGGAATATCAAAGACCTGAGAACAAACCTAACCAAATGAATGAGAAAAGCCGTATATAAGACCACTAATGTGACAATACTAAAATTTAGTCTGTCTGTCTAATCCTTCTGAATACCTAATCTTAAACCTAATTTGTGGTCTTCTACTTGTATCTCAGGCCCATAGCTTTGGGGTGATGACGGATACCTCTTGGTCACCCATACACATAGTCCATTCTATTATGAAATCAATTTTCCCATTTCAGTGGCTGAATGGGATTTAAAAGCAGCACCTCTATATCCAAGCATCAGTGTTCCAATCTGAATGCCAACGACTAGGTGGTCCCATGGGTGGCCTTTCCTTTGTCTGCCATTTTATCCACTACCCTGCCCTCAGTTCCCTCTGTGCCATTCTTCATGTCTCCTTGTCTTTTCTTCCGGATGTGACACACAACTGAGCAGTGCTCTATTCATCTTGGTAGCCCCTTAACACCCAGCACATAGTAGTAGGTTTGCATAGTAGGTTCTCAAGACACTTTGGTAAATAAATTCCCTTTTAATATGTTTTAGATCTATGCATACTTCTTTCTACTCCAATATGAAGGACACTGTGCAGGCCACAAATCATTAATGAACATCTGCATCCAGTAGCTATTTAACTGTTTTTAATTTGTGCTACATACCGCTCTTAGAGGTGGTCAGCAGTTGTTGTTTGATAATATCATCTTCGTCCTCAAAACCATTAAAATTTCAACCAATTAATTAAATACAAGCTTCTGAGCAGTCTTCAGGGCAACAGTCTCACTGCCTTCTTTACTCTATTTCTCCTCTTATATTCCATCCCAATCACAGGAACATAGCATCTAAGTGCAAAACTTACTTATTACAACTGTTTACCCCACCACTATCTCATCACATTTGCATTCTTTTGTTCTGGTTTCTTGGTTCCTAATTCTATTTTATTAACCTTGTTGTGTATGTCCTTTGTCTTAGCATTTAAAATACAAAAAACCACCCAGAGAACTAAGGAATTGAGGGGAGAAAAAAGAGATGAGGTAAATGGTGGAATGGACATGATGTGTCCACAGTTGAGTCTTGGGAAGCAAGAAGATGCATCAAAACAAGAGGATTAAGTCAAAGGCCTTGAACCTGTGTTCTTCTGTGTAAGGTAAGGGAATACGACCTGGGTGCAATGGGCAGAGCCAGTTTGGTATGGTTAGCTATGTTTTGCTGTGCTCTGGCCTGGAATGTCCTAGGTAAAGCTAAAGGTATTTAACCCTGTGTATATGAGAGTAATGGGGGAGAAGCTTCAAGTCATGAGTGGAGTTTTCATCTACTTGAGCTAAGATTTTTAATAAAAGGGTATTCAGAGCATTTGCTATTGAAAAGACTCAAGTGATTCTGTACCTCTGTAGTATGGTGGGGGCAGGAGGAAAAGGGAGTTAGAAATTAACACTTTATAAAACTATGAAAATCAGTATTCTCTCACTTTTGTTTCTTTAAACTGTCTTAATACTGGGTTAGTCAGTTTATCCTTCAGCATCTTTGTAGCCCAGGATCACTCAGTATGTCAGACAACTGGCTTTCATCACTGCTAAGCTCAAAATTCTTCTCTAGGAAGCTCAGTCTGAATGCCAGGCCATTTACCACCTCATACTACTTCACTGTACCCAACCATTTTTCTCAGAGTTTAGAATTTATAAAACCTATCCTGGACCTCATTTGGTTTGTTGAGTATTTAAAATATGGTGTTGGTATGTATGTTTCATCAGGAATTATTTATGTGCATGAAATATTATTTAAATTTGAGTAACAGGACATCAGCAGAATAGGGTGGCCACCAAGCGTTGAGGGCTGAAAGGTCCCTAGCCCCCCCCCCCCCCAAAAAAAAAAATTATCCATTGGCCTTTATTTTGCATCATTAGAGATTTCATTGGTTACAGTGTAAATATCCTTAGGATAGAATAACAGAATAAGTCATTAATACCACATAGTGAACTAATTTATCATCATTAGGAAAACAACCTCAGAAGGCACAAATAATGCATGTTTGACGGGGAAGAGGGGAAAGGAATAAATCCAGATCCCAGAAAGCTACCCGGAGAGAAGAGGTAGTGCTACCTGAAAGGGGAGTGGAGGCCTGTATATTAGGGGCGCTTAGAACCAAAGTGAGAATAAAGAGAGAAGGAGGTGGAAGAGCAAGAATAACCAACTTTGCCTACTTTACAATGTTAGTTTAGTCCAGAGAGGTTGTAAAAGATGAGTTTCACTACATACAAGTAATTCTTAAAATGTTAATTTACAGTAGTGTATTAAGTTTTCCTAGATACTTACTTAACTGATGCATCATGAGAAAGGCTGGTTCTGTGAGCTGCAGGTGGATTGTCAGAGAAAAAGAAAATTACTATTTGTTGGCATCCTTCACAGATTACTCGTAAAATAGTAACTAACATATCTTAATAGGTATCTATTCCCTGCTGTCACTGCTCTGTTTTAACCCTCCAGGCACTCCCAGGGAGGCATAAAATAGACCATAAGATCTGGAGCCATTGCCTACCTTGCCAGTCTCATCTCTAGTCACCAGTCTACATTCCTTCTATGCTCAAGAGTACTGAACAACATGTAATTCCCTTTGCCTTTGACCTTACTATTTCCTTAGCAACCCGTGTTCCTCTTTTAAATTTCTCATCCTTCAGAGAGCCTTCCTTGAAATCTACCTAAGTAGACAAGCATCATCTTTCAATGATCACAAAGCATCTTATACATCCTTCTATTTTGGGACTTACTATGCTGTATTGTGATTTCTGGTTTATAGTGCTTGGCATCTAGTAAGCACTCAATAACATTTATTTGTTGAATTAATTCTTAACACATGTGCTAGCTCAATGTTTGTTCATTAGTCTGACTGTGATTAATCTCTTCCCACTCAAATACTGTCTAAAATGCTTTGTATGCCATCTGCCAAGTTCCACAAGTGGATTTAATAAATATTTCTGGATAATTATACTAAAGTAAATCTTCATGTAGTATATTTCTATAAGAATACTGGGATGCTGTATGTCAATTATACACAGGCATGACTAAACAGTCTTGGAGAGAATGCTCTAAATAACCGAAAGTAGTATTACCAATTAGAGTCAGTTCAAAGTCAAGATGATTTAGTATTTATTTTTATCCCAATAAATGTAAAGTGTATTGCGAGTAACCAATAAATTCCAACAATCTGCATAAAAGAGTTTTACTTAAATTCTATCTACTGTCTTGCGTTTGTGTATGAGTATAGTATGTTTTTGCATGTGTACTGTTTTGGAAGGAAGGAACAGGAATTAATAGTGCACAAATCTGAAAAATTAAGTTTGGAGACAATACTGTTGTGGTGGTTTTAAAATATGTCTACAAATTCTTTGACAATACTCCCTCTTAGAAGTGGGGGTTAATTCTCTTCCCCTTGAATGTGGGTTAGATTTAGTGACTTGCTTCTAAAGAATAGTATATGGTGGAAGTGATATGCATAACTTCTGAGATTTAGGTTATAAAATATATTGTGACTTCAGCCCCTCTCAGATTATTCACTTGGGGGAAGCCAGATGCCATATCATGAGGATACTCAAGAAGCCCTCTGGAGAGTCCCACATGAGGAGGAACAGCCACATGAGTGAGCCACCTTGGAAGTGATTCCTCCAGTCCCGGGCAAACTTTTACATGACTGCAGCAGCCCTGGATGTTATCTTGATCATAACCGTGAAAGACCCTGAGTCAGAGCCACCCGGCTCAGCTAAGTTGCTCCTGTATTCCTAACCACAAAAACCTAGAGATAATACTGTTTGGTTTATTTTTTAGGCTGCCAAGTTTTGGGGGGTGATTTGTTGCTTAGCAATACATAATGAATGTAACTTAAAAAAAAATAAAGAACTCTTCTTTGGTTCTAGCAATGAGGTGAATTAAATATCCTAAAGAGCCCAACTGTTTAAAACCTATCAGGGGGACTATTTCCCCCTCCCCACGTGGGAGTCTGTGCTTGTTTCTCAATAAATTTCCACCTTTGCTATAAAACACACACACACAACTACCAGAAATGCAATGGGAATTTGATAAAAATACAATTATAGTGTAAAAGAACTTCCATACACCTCTTTGATGACTGGACACATCTAGTAGATAGTAAGAAAAGAGTTTACTAAACAAAAAGTCAGTAAAGACATAATTGGATAATATAATCTATACTAATAAAAGGGTAATATGCAAATTGGTCAGGATGCCCTCACAGTAACGACCGAACAGCAAGCTGCGTGGGGTGACCAGGCCGGCAGGGGGGTTAGTGAGGGGAGACCAAACGACTGAATAGCAGGCTGCATGGGGCGACCAGGCCAGCAGGGGGGGGCAGTGAAGGGTGACCAGGCCAGCAGGGGGGGGCTGAGGGGTGACCAGGCTGGCAGGGGGGGAGGGCAGTTGGGAGTGACCAGGCTGGCAGTGGGGGGGGGCAGTTGGGCTGAGGGGATCAGGCCTAAACTGGAAGTCGGACATCCCCCAAGGGGTCCCGGATTGGAGAGGGTGCAGGCTGGGCTGAGGGGACCCTCCCCCCATGCACAAATTTCATGCACCAGGCCTCTAGTCAATAAATATAATTGACTATTCTTTTAAAACCTTACATCCTTCAAATAGAGACTATACAATTTTTAGCATATCCATGGAACATTTTCAAATATTTGGCCACACAGACAACCTTAACAATTTCAATGTGTTAAAGATTTGCATGCTATAATTTCTGAATCTAATAAAAAATGTCAACCAAAATATTTTCTTGATAATTAAGAAACATACTTATGGCCCTGGCTGGTGTGGTTCAGTTTGGTTGAGTGTCATCCCATGCACCAAAAGGTCACTGGTTCTATTCCGTCAGGGCACAAGCCTGGGTTGTGGGCTTGATCCCTAGCAGGCAACCTGCAGGAGGCAGCTGATCAATGTTTCTCTCTCACATTGATGTTTCTCTCTCTCTTTCTCTCTCCCTCTCTCAAATCAATAAAAACATATTAGAAAAAGAAACATACTTATGGATAACTCTTAATTCAAAGGGGGAATTAAAAGAAGTAAGTATAACCTACCTAAAAAAGGACACTTCATTATCAAAACCTATGGGAATTTCCCATAGCTTTTTTTTTCTTCCTGTGCATCAATTCCAGTGCAGATGAGCTTTCAGTGAGCCCTTGTGTGAAAACTATTTCAGTCCACTTGTTAATTCAGGATTCTATAATTACACTGCAATGGTGATGTGTCCTGTGTCTTCAGGAAGGGATTTTGCCAGGCCAGTTTAGGTTCAAGAAGTCAAGGTATTAAATTTTAGTCCTATATATGCTCCTGATTATATTTCTTTCAGTTATTATTGTTTATTTTTATTTAAATTGTTTATTGTTTAAAGTATTACATATGTCTCCTTTTCCCCCCATTGACCTCTCCCCGGCCACTCCCACCCCTCAGCACATGCCCTCACCCCCCTACTGTCTGTGTCCATTGGTTATGCTTATATGCATGCATACAAATCACTTGCTTGACCTCATAGGTTTTTAAAAATATATTTTTTTAATTGATTTCAGAGAGGAAGGGAGAAAGAGAGAGACAGAAACATCAGTGATGAGAAAGAATCATTGATCAGCTGCCTCCTGCATGCCCCACACTGGGGATAGAGCCTACAACCCGAGCATGTGCTCTGACTTGGAATCAAACCATGACCTCCTGGTTCATAGATCGACACTCAACCACTGAGCCACCCCGGGCTAATGTTACTACTCTTGATCTACCCTAGCCATGTTTGTTTTGTAGTGAGTTGGGAAGAGAGAGAAGTGATAGTCTAGTTTTTTTCTGCCTGCTCTGCTTGATCAGAGCTTTCTGATAATTTACTTTCTACCCACCTCCTCAAAACATCTAGTCTTCTCCCCTTGCCCGCCGCCCCGCCCCGTAGGAAATGAGCTGGGCTCCCATAGGTTTTGCTATAGGTATTCTTTTCCTTGCCTCTCCCATGAGCCTCAGACCAGTATCTATAATTGCCTGCTTGACTGTTCTACTTAGATGCCTGCAGGTACCTCTAATTCAATGTATTCAAAGCTAAACTAAGTTTTCTCTTCCAAACTTGTTCATCCTTTTGTATTGCTGATCTACTGAATAGTACCACCATTCACCATCCATTGAGTTGTCTAGTCAAACAATCTGGAAGTTCTCTTCAACTACTTCATCTCCCATATTCAATCACTAACCAAATCTCATCCATTTTCAACCTCCTTTAGTTTGAGTCAAATCTATGCCCAGTTCTTCATCCTCACTGCCACTCACCTTGTTCAGGACTCATTTCTACCCTTGGCTATTGTAATAGCCTCTTTAACTGCAGTAAGAGACAGCATGGTATTATGGTTAGGACTGGTTGAGTAAGACAGACCTTGGCTTTGCCACATACTATGTGAAACCTTGGGCAAGATAATTTAACAGTTTCAGACTTAGTTCACTTCTATGTAAAATGGTTGATAAAATAGTTCTGACCTCATTAGTTTGTTGGGAGAATTAAATGAGAGATGATAAAGAGTTTAGCATCATTCCTGGTACATAGTAAGTGTTCAATAAATGCTAAATGCTATTTTTATTGTTTTGTTGCCTCCAGTTTCTTCACTTCCAATTTTGTTTCCCATTTAGAAAAGGCAAATTCTGATCATATTATGCCCTTGCCAATATTCTTCAGCAATTGCCTTTCAATAACAAGATAAAAGATATATTCCTTGGCATGGCCTATCAGAATCTCAATGATCCAACCCTTTTGGTAAAGTGTGTAGTATTAAGTTTGCCATCCATGTTACACTTAGGGACACTTTTTTTCTGACTTTATCTTCTGGAATTCTCCAACTTGAACTTTTACTAAAGCAATTCTGAAAAAGACTTGTATTTCCACAAACACACTATGCTCTAATACCTATATCTTGGTAAATGTATTCCCTTTACCTAAAAGGTTCTCCTTCTATTTGTCTACTTAGAAAATTATTTCTCATACTTCATATATTGGCTCAGTTGTGGTCTCTTCTGTGAAAGCTCCCCTGGCTTCCTGATGCTTCCACTGAACTTTGTACATACATCCATTATTGTATTTATCATATTGGGTCTGATTATTGGCATGTCTGTTCCCCACTAACCAGTAAAATCCAGGGTAGGGACCATGGTTTTTCTGCTTTGTATGTTTAATAATTAACAGTTTCTGGCATGTAGCAGAAGCTCAATAAATGTTAGTTAAATTAATGGGTTAATGGATTGCAGGATTTATTGATAATTGTTGCTAATATTTACCTGACTTATAGTTTAAGCTTGATTTCTTGGCCTTTTTTCCAGTTGAATCAGCTATGTCACCTATATATGGCACATGAAAAATAAAAACAAAATCCTCAAAGGAGTTTTAGAGAATTTGAACATCAGCTATTTCTCACATTTAAAATTCAGAAATTTATGAAAATGATTTAAAAGTCAATTTATAATAAATGTACATGTTTTATTTGGTTTATATTACTTACAGAATTCAAAGATTTGTAAAAATCATTGGTATTCTAAAATTAAGTAATTGCCCTAGCTGGTTTGGCTCAGTGGATAGAGCGTCAGCCTGCGGACTGAAGGGTCTCAGGTTTGATTCCGGTCAAAGGCACATGCCTGGGGTTGCGGGCTCGATCCCCGGTAGCGGGCAAGCAGTAGGCAGCCACTCAATGATTCTCTCTCATCATTGATGTTTCAATCTCTCTCTTCCTCTCTGAAATCAATAAAAAATCATATTAAAAATAATAAAATTAAGTAACTGATGGATGCACTGATCAGCATGGAAGGTAACCAACTGAACATCTAAAAATACTATGTGTGCAAAGAGCAGGTTTTCTGCACACAAGGAATGTGACTCTGATTTGGCCAAGGGCTGTATCTGCAGGAAGATAACTCCAACAGAGTAGACTTTATTTTTCCCCCAGGTCTGAGAGCTGAACACAAACCACCAGAAGTGCATTTCCTGACACTGATGGGATGGGTGAAATAAGTTGGGAAAATAGTATTGTGTTCTACTGTAATAAAAGTGGTCATGCTATTTCTCAAAAATAAATTACGCATTTCATGTACTCATATTTCCAATATATTTTAAAATCTCCTTTAAAAACAGATGATCTAACAAATGCCATATGAACTCACTTATAAGTGGAATCTAATGAACAATATAAACTAACAAACAAAATAGAAACAGAGACATGGAAACCTGGAACAGACTGACAGCTGTCAAAGGGGAAGGTTGTTGGGGGGCCGGATGAAAGAAGATGAAGTGATTAATCAAAAAAACCCTATAAAGATATATATATATCACATATGTATATCTGTGTATATATACACATGTATATATGTGTGTGTGTGTGTATACATGTATATATATATATCACATAGACACAGACAACAGTGTGGTGATAGCCAAAGGGAAAGAAGGTGGATAGGTCAAGCATGTCAAACTCATGGCCTGTGGACTGTATGCGGACCACAAGGAATATTTCTGCGGCCCAGCCAATATAACAGTATGTAAGAAACATTTTAATAAAAATTTCATAACTTAATTTTTACAATATCCTGTTATACATAACTAGAGGCCTGGTGCACGAATTCATGCACGGGTGGGGTCCCTCGGCCTGGCCAGCAATCAGGGCCAATCGGGGCCATCTCGCCAGGGGGAGGGACAGTGGGAGTTTAGCTGGCAGCAGGAGGTTGGCTGTAGGAGTGCACTGACCACCAGGGGGCAGCTCCTGCATTGAGCATCTGCCCCCTGGTGATCAGTGCACATCATAGCAACCGGTCGCTTAGGCTTTTATATATATAGATTATTAATAACAAACTACAACGTTTGCTAATGACTGATTACTATAATTGTGTTGCATTCCTTTCTAAGTGTCTTACAAGCAGGCGCACCATTTCTCTCCACTAATTCTAGCAGCGAATATTTTAGCAGCTGATTGCCACGTAATGAGTCTTGTGCTCACTTGTTTGGTGTGCACAACAGGAAATATTTCAATTTTGTAGGTCAAGAAACATAGGTTTATTTGCATTACGCTTATTAATTTGTGCAGTTATTCAGTGTCTGGTAAGTTAATGTTCAAGAAAAAATATTAATTTTATTAAAATGTTCTATTATTTTATGTTAACAATTACTCATTTATTTCAGCCCTTTGTATTCAGCATGCCTCTATCGAAATAAACCTATGTTTCTATGAAAATTGAAGCTTTTGTTTTTTTGCGGCCCACATAAACTTAAACCTTGTTTATTTTGACCCATGTTAGCCTTTGAGTTTGACATGCTTGGGGTAGGTGGAGATGGGCAAAGGGGAGATAAATGGGTTAAAGGCATAACAATTCATCCAGTGCTCTGTTCTAGAAAGCTTAGAGTTATTCTATTTATTTCAGATAAGGCCATTGTAATCAATTGAATTCCAATTGAGCATACCACTTGGAATTGAACTAAGATGTATAATTACTGATCTCAAGGTGTTTATCACCCAATAGAACAGACAGACAAATATGATACAGTATAATGAGTCCTGAGATAGAGGTAAGTCTGATCACTATGGGAGCAAGGTGAAAAGACAGCCACTTTAAGAAAACCTAGACACAAAATTAAATCCTCATCCTCATCCTTGTTGTCATTCTCATCATCTCCCTTGCTCTGGATCCACACATCTATTGAGTCACTAAATCCTGACAGTCTGACTCTGAAATATCTTAAATCTGTGGCCTTTAGTTCACCCTCATTGCCTCTACCTTAGTTTAGGCCCTAAGCATTTTTATCTAGACTATCTCAGTAGATTCAAAACTATCTTGTCTCTAATCTTCTCTGTCTCTATCACATACACTATAACCAGATTATCTTCTGTACTGATAATAGCCTAGGGCAGTCACAACCAGACAGACACTGGTCACCAGGAAATGCATGGAGCACCTCTGGGTCCCGCCCCCGCGGCCCACAGGCTCCTATCACAGCAAGGCTGGCAGCCTGGTGGGGAGGGTGAGGCAGGCGCAGAGAGCAGGGCCTGGCTGCCAGGCGCCAAGGTGAGTGAGTGAGCAGGCCTGCAGACAGCAGGGCCTGCCAGTGGCAGCGCACCAGCAGTCCCACCTCTGCGTGAGCTGCAGAGGAAACACCTTTTCTGACCACTCATTGGCTAAGCTCCCCTTACACCACTTGCTGTGTTCTTGGTAATAAGAATCCAAGAAGGTGATCTAGGGTTTTTTCACCTCACTCCTGGAGGAAAAAATGAAGGTCCGCTGCTGGAGGGGATAAGCAATGTCATATCCTGCCCTAGCCGGTTTGGCTCAGTGGATAGAGCCTCGGCTTACCGACCGCAGGGTCCAGGTTCAATTCTGGTCAAGGGCATGTACCTAGGTTGCAGGCTCCTCCCTGGCTGGGGCCCAGGTCAGGGCTCATGCAGGAGGCAACCAATCGAAGTGTCCCTCTCACATTGATGCTTCTCTCTGTCTTTCCCTCTCTCTTCCAAGCTCTCTAAAAATCATTGGAAAAATACCCTCAGGTGAGGATAAAAAAAAGAAAGAAGTGTCATATCCTATGAAAGAGACATCTTGAAAATGCCTAAAGAAAGTTGCCATTTTTTTTTTTGTGGTGAAGGGACTGGAGTCTGTGTTGATGAAAACACCTTGGCGGCTGCAGTGGCCAGCAGTGGCAGCAGCAGCAAGGTGACGGGGGCAGCGCCTTCCTCTGATCAGCCCGGTCACCTCCTGCAGAAGGAGGTCAGTAGGACATCCCCTGAGGGCTCCCGGATTGGAGAGGGTGCAGGTCGGGCTGAGGGACCCCCTCCCATGCACGAATTTCGTGCACCAGGCCTCTATCTTTTATAAAAACCCAAATAGTTGTTATTTCACATTCCTTCTTAAAACCCTGCCATGACCCCCTTACTTCTAAAAGAACAAATTCATACTTGAGAAAGGTATATAGCTTGAAACTACCTTTTCAGTCTCCTCTCCTGCACTGCCCTGGCTTTGCTGGCTGGCACTTCCTGCTTCCACGTGGCACTTGAACATGTGTCTGTGGTGCTGCCTCATTATATCCTCATGTCTATTTATCTGGAAATTCCCATTCACATTTCAAGAGTTAATTTAATTAAGCCCTCCTTTAATAAAGTCTTTTTATATTTCTGTAGTAAGGAGTAGTCTCTAAACCTTTTGTGCTCCTATTGCATTGTGTACACATCAAAACTGTCCTCTCATTTTATTTTAAGAACTTTGTGTGTGTGTGATCCCTGGATGGTGAGTCCTCAAGAGTAGTGAGGATGTCTTTTTCATCCTTGCATCCTATGTCACATACTTTCCCCCTTTTGCTTTCCTTGTAGCTTAGCACAGGACTTGGCCCAAAGTAGGTTCTCAATAAATATTAGCTATCATCATCATAATTATCATCATCATTATAAACATCAAATATTTAAGTTAGTTTCTGCTAAACTACATGGTACATTTAGCATGGAGCCAACTCAGAACCTTCTCTTCCAGGGAGAGGTCAAGACTTGTGTAGGACCCTATTATCTTTGACCATCTAGTACCATACCAGCGAAGGGGATATCCCCTAATTTTCATAGATATGAAAATTAACCAGATAAATTAATGATCAATACAAAGCACTTGAGACATACAACTTTCTACCTTTCGTTCTGCTGTGTTAGTGCAGCATGCTGAGGAGGTAACAAGGTTGATGATGTTTTGGTAGGAATCTTTATAAAACTATGAGAATGCTGAACTGATCCTGGAAGTACATGAAAGAGAAATCACATAATTTTGAAACTTTATTGAAGTATAATTAAAGTACAATAAACCACAAATCTTTAAAATGTACCATTTGTTCAGTTTTAACACATGTATAAACGCATGAAACCATCACCACAGTCAAGGTAGGGGAAAATCCACAGCTCAGAGATGGTGGTATAATGGAGGGTGGAGGTAGAGGCTGGAGAACAAATCAGATGGGACGTCACATTTTCCCTCCCTTGGGCCTTGGTTGCCATAGCTAATTGAGGTTAACATGGAGAGGCAAGAAGAACTGCTTTGTTCTGCTTTCCATTTAGGATTCTAGAAAGAGAACTCTTAAGCTACCCCTACCCCTGCCTCCTCCAGAAACTTTTACATACAGTGTGATCGGGCATAGCAAGGCTTTCTCTGAGGTTTTGATTTCTTTTTTTAAATTTCAGATTTATTGAAGTATATAATTGAAGATCGTTAACGTGTACCTCGTAGTGATTTATTTACTAGTATACATTGTGAAAGGATTCCCTCCATTTAGTTAACACATCCATCTCCTCATATATTTATCTTTTTTGTTATTGAAAACATTTAAGTTCTATTCTCTTAGCAAATTTCAATTTTACCAACACAGTGTTATAAATTATAGTCACTGTGTTTACCTTAGACACTCAGACCTTTTTTTTTCTTTCTTTTTTTTCACCAATGAACTATTTGGTGTTTTATCAGGAAATAGCAGGAGTGAGAAATATAGAAAAACATACCTGCATATTAAGATTAATCTTTATGCTACTGGGAATCATTTATTGAGCACTAACTAAATTAATGGCACTTACTAATATAGATGAAACACACTGTGTAAAGGCACTGACTCACAATATCACAGGGGACAAGTGACATGCCTGTTCAATCAGCTGAGCTGTGGACAATTACTACTTGATTGATTTGGTAATCGACTCATTTGTATTCTGCCTTCTTCCAAAACAGATTTTAGACCTTATTTTTCTTATAGCTGAAAATTTATACCCTTTTACTAACCTCTCCCTATCTTCCTTTTAGGTTATGCTTTCTTAAACCACTCTTAGTTCCAATGTGGTGTACGCCGGCCCAGGAAGGGCTGAAAGTGTAACTGGAAGCTTGCCAAAGGAAGTCCCTAAGGTGGGGGTGAAAGGGCTCCGCCCTGAGTGTTATGGAACAGCCAGCCAGAATCAAAGTGGAATGGCAAAGCTAGAGCACTCTCCTAAGTCCAGTGAGACCAGGCCGTGAGTGGACTCACTGGACCAACGGCTGACTTCAACTGAATGCCAACCGGCAAAGCACTCTCTCAATGGAGATAAAGGCATAGCTTTGGAGACCAGAGGAGGCAGAGGACATTTCATTCAAGCACCCTGACTTTAGTCCACCTTCATGAGGTCATAGCAGCCAGTGTTTTCCAAACTTTTTAACGGGCATATAAAGCACTGGGGAGTCCTAGCCGGTTTGGCTCAGTGGACAGAGCGTCGGCCCTCGGACTGAAGGGTCCCAGGTTCTATTCCAGTCAAGGGCACATACCTCGGTTGCAGGCTTGATCCCCAGCCCTGTTTGGGGCATGTGGCAGGAGGCAACCAATCGATGTGATGTGTCTTTCTCAGGTCGATGTTTCTGTCTGTCTCTCTCTGTCCGTTCCACTGTCTCTAAAAATCAATGGGGAAAATATCCTCGGGTGAGGATGAACAATAACAATAACAATAATAATAATAATAATAAAAATACTGGGGACTTGTGAAAATGCAGCTCCTGATTAAGTAGGTATTGGGTGGGGCCTGAGAACCTTTATGTCTTATGAACTCCTAAGTGAAGCCCATATTGCTTAACATAAGCCACATCTCTTGCCACGGACATCTATCTGGACACCATCTTTGAGGAAGAAGAAAGGTGGGGAGCCATTTTGGAGATCTGGAGGAGGAGAACCTGGAGGACGGTTAGAAAAATCAGTGACTGAGCCAGAAGCCAGAGGAGGACACTCAGATCCGGCAAACAGTGCTAATCCTACAGGAAGTGTTCACGTAGTCTACTCAAGAAGGAGGTTACAATTTTAAAACTACTCCTACTCAGTCGGGCTGTGTTAAAAAGGACAGGGGAACAAGAGGGGGCAATACTGATGACATACACCACTGCTGTGGGAAAACATGTGGCAGAATGAAATATTTCTGCTACCAGTGAAGTGACAGAAGTCAATTCAGGCCTGAAAAGTCCAAAAACCTAAGGAAGGGCGGGGTTTTGAAAAAGAGCATCAGTTGGGGTCTTTGTCCTCATTAGTCCCTAGAGCCACAGGCTTTGAAAACATCGGTAGCACCGTCAATCAGCAACCTGCAAGGATGCTTCTCTGGTTGAAACTATTGAGATGCAGGTAAAATCTTCCCTGAGAGGCTCAACTGCTGGGCAAGGAGTGGCAGCAGCAGGAGTGAGGCACATGCTGAAAAAATGACGTGGGATCTTGTGGGGAATGGACAAGTACAGAAATGAAATCAGGAGCAGGGAGCTGTGGAGAAGACAGGACTCTGAGCTGGGAATGCATGGTTATCAGCTGCAAAATGCGGCCTGCCCTGCTCATAGGCGTTGGAGGCAGTGACAGGAACCGAGGAAGTAGGGAGTCTAATCCCAATGGCAAGAGAGGATGTGGCATTGTGAGTAAGCATTACTCCAAATCCATCATTTACAACAGAAGACAGGATTTATCTGTACTATTAGCAGAAGGTATCAGTACCGAATCGTCTCCCCACCAATTACTATTTTAGAATTTCTAATCATAACATTTTAATTAAATTTGTGTCCTTGGTGTAATTTCGGGCACTGACATTGTCACTCGTTTTCATCTTTGGAGAAGAAGCTTAAAGAGACCGAATGAAATATCTGTAATTGGAGTGATGACAAAGTTATCCAAGATAGGTTCTACTTATCCTTTCATGCTACCCAATAGTAGGAGAGCCAGATGCTAATCAAAAAGGGGGTTGTGGGGAGGAATTGGCGAACACAGGTTGTGGTTCTCAATGGGACATGCTTTTGTCCCCCAGGGGACATTAGGAAACGTCTGGAGACATTTTGGGTTGTTACGAAGTGGGGCAGTTGCTCCTGACATCTAGTGGATGCTGCTAAACATCCTACAATGCATAGGACAGTCCCCACAAAAAAAGAATTATCCGGCCCAAAATGTCAATAGTGGCAAGATTGAGAAATTCTAGGATCAGGAGCTGTGAAAACCACTTTTATATCTTGTCTAGTTAAAGCCACATTTGAGAAGACAGAGTTGTCTCCTAGGAGAAGGGAAAATCGCTATCCCTCCACCCTGCTCAAGGAGAACATGGCTTTCCCACTGTGTGGGGATGCATACCAGCATCATGACTGTGATGGAGACCCTGCAAAGCCACAGTGGCCATGGCCGTTCTTGGTTGTGCCCCATAGCCTGGCAAAGGCAGCCATATACCTATACCTCATCTGTGAGAGAGGTGACTACAGATTCTGTTTCTAATCACTTAAGAGACAAAGAATTCCAAACTATATGTGTACTGACTGGGTTTTCATTAGTGTTATAAAATGTGCATCCCTTGGTGTCTACATGGTAGATGGCAGCCTTATTATAGTGGTACTAGAGGCCTGGTGCACGACATTCGTGCACTGGGGGTGGGGAGGGTGTCCCTCAGCCAAGCCTGCGCCCTTTCACAGTCCGGGAGCCCTCAGGGGATGTCCTGGCTGCAGAGGTGGGCCGCTGCGCTTGCCAGCCATCAGGGTGGCTTGTGGCTGAGTGGCACTCCCGCTGTGGGAGCACACTGACCACCAGGGGGCAGCTCCTGCGTTGAGCGTCTGCCCCCTGGTGGCCAGTGCACGTCATAGCGACCGGTCGTTCCCTGGTTCGGTCAATTTGCATATCACCCTTTTATTATATAGGATAAGTCTATTTCACAATCATTTCTTTTTCAAAAACCTTTTGAGGTGGCCACTGTTTGAGATGCCTACCTGAAACTTTCTGTTTCTAATCACAGAAGTAGAAGTTAAAGGTTGCAGGTGGAGGGAGCAAGATAGCTGCTAAAGTGACTTATTATCCCAGAGGCAGAAGGTTAGCCTCATCATCCCATCGAACTGAATTCTTTTCTTACTGACTCTTCTTCTTAAACTTCTCATTTCTTCCTCCTATTGTCTCTGTTTCCTGGCTCAGCCTTTTGAAAATTTCTCTTGCACACATTCTCTCATTTTTAAAAAAAGTATTTTATTTTCTGCTCTCCTTTTAAAAATTCTTTTTTTCCCCTCACTCTTGTTACTCTTCCCTCCCCTTCCCTTCTCCACCCTATTCCATCCCATCCCTTCTTTTACCATTTACTGACCACTTTTAACATTTTTCATTTCTTTCCTTTTCTAACTCTCTACTTTTACTATTTACTGGTTTCTCCTTTTTCAAATCAGTTCTATCTACTAGTGCATGTGACTATCTATTCATCCACACACCACCTACCTAGCTATCTTTATTGTATTTTTTATTTTTAAAAAATCTTACCCCTTCACACACAATTGCATTTGACTTCCTTATTGGCTTCTCCCTCTCACACAATTTTTCTCTCTCCTTTATGTAACATTTTTTCCTACTGACTCATCATTTATAAACTTTTCTTTCCTCCTTATTTCCTACTTCTGTTCCATCATCCTTCTTCCCATCTTTCTCCTACCCTCCATCCCTCCCCACATTCCTTCTTTCCTTTATCTTTACCCCTCCCCTCCCTCCCCTTTTCCTTCCTTCCCACCTTAATTTTTTTCTTCACTTCCTCCCTCGGACCTGCTTTGCTCCCTCCCCCATTTCTTCCTTCTTCCCATTCTCCTTTTAAGCTCTACCAGCTCCCCTTTAAAACTTTTCTTCCCTCCTTCTTTCTCTCTCATCCTACCTTTCCCATATATTCTTCTCTACTTCCACTGTTTTAATATCTATCTATCTACCTGCCTAATTATTCACTATCATTTCTCTTTTTTCTTTTCTGACTCCTACTTTTAAAATCTGTCCCCAGTACACAATTATACTTGATTTTCATTATAGCTCCTACAGTTCACTCACACATCCTCTTTCCTTCTTTAACGCTGCTGTCTACTGGCTCCTCCTTTATAAGCTTCTTCCCTCCCTCCTCCCCTCCTCCCTTCCTCCCCCTCTTCTCACTCTTTTATGCTTTTTACAGGCTAATTTTAAAAAATACTTTCTTCTCTCTTTCTATGCTTTTCGTCCTTAGTACTGACCTCTCCATTTAAAAATCACACTCAATAAAAATACATTTTAAAAAAATCACCCTGTACTTAATTTTCTTACCAACTCCTTTTAAACTCCCCTCCTCTCACATTCTGTTCCTTCTTTTTATCTGACTGTTTTCCTGGCCGCACCCCATTTTAGCATCCTTCTCTTTCCCGCTCTTTCCCTCCCTCCCTCCCTCCATTCCCCGCGTCTGTCTCCCGCTTACTCCACCCCCCTCCCCCCCCTCCCCGCTTTTCCCGGGTGAGCCCGGACCCCTCCCTCCCTCCCTCCCTCCCTATTACTGCCCCCCGCCCCCGCCATGTTCACTGGTTTCTCTTTCAAACTCTCCCCTTTCCTCTCTGGGACCGGGTTCCAGCCCCGCCGAGCGCACTCGGACGGACGGGAAAGCCGCCGTCTGGGGGCGCTAACCCGGCCCAGGGCTCGGGTCCGTTCCCGCGTCTTTTCCTCCTCCCGGTCTGTAGCTGTTTCTCCCCCGCCTGTCTGCAGGCCGGCCTGCCTCCCTCTCCCTCCTCCCCAATCCCTCCTATCGCAGCCGGTCCTGCCTCACCCAGCTCACCTCCTACTCTCTATGCACTCGGCCCTTTTAAAAATGTTTTTCATTTCTTCTTTCCCTAACGATTTCCCTTTCATGTACTGACCTTTCACTGGGTTCCTCTTTATTTATTTTTTTTGGGGGGGGGGAGGAGGGTTGGGGTGGTTCCTCTTTTTAAAAATAAGTTCTATCATCTACCCATCCATCTACCCACCCACCCATCATCATCTATCACCTATCTATATTCTATTTATACTTTATACCTACCTGTGTACCTACCTTCCTATTCAGCCATCACCCATCCATCTATCTTATTTCACTGTAATATTTTTTAAATCTTTATTGTTCAGATTATTACAGATGTTCCTCTTTTTCCCCCCCATAGCTCCCTTCCACCTGGTTCCCACCCTACTCTAGGCCTTCCCTGCCCCCCCACTGACATCATCCATAGGTGTAAGCTCTTTGTCCAATCTCTTCCTGCACTCTCCACAACCCCTCTCCCCGCCCCCCTCAATTGTCAGTCTGCTCCCTTTCCATGCCCCTGATTCTATTACATTCACCAGTCTGTTCTGTTCATCATGTTTTTTATTCATTTGATTTTTAGGTTCACTTGTTGATAGATATGTATTTGTTGTCACTTTGTTGTTCATAATTTTTTATCTTTACCTTTTTCTTCTTCCTCTTCTTAAAGAATACCCTTCAATATTTCATACAATACTGGTTTGGTGGTGATGAACTCCTTTAGCTTTTTCTTCTCTGTGAAGCTCTTTATCTGACCTTCAATTCTAAATGATAGCTTTGCTGGGTAATCTTGGTTGTAGGTTCTTGCTATTCATCACTTTGAATATTTCTTGCACTCCCTTCTGGCCTGCATAGTTTCTGTTGAGAAATCAGCTGACATTCGTTTGGGTCCTCCCTTGTAGGTAACTAACTGTTTTTCTCTTGCTGCTTTTAAGATTCTCTCTTTGTATTTTGCTCTTGGCATTTTAATTATGATGTGTCTTGGTGTGGTCCTCTTTGGATTCCTTTTGTTTGGGGTTCTGTGCGCTTCCAGGACTTGTAAGTCTATTTCTTTCACCAAGTGGGGGAAGTTTTCTGTCATTATTTCTTCAAATAGGTTTTCAATATCTTGCTCTCTCTCTTCTTCTGGCACCCCTATAATTCTGATGTTGGTACGCTTGAAGTTGCCCCAGAGGCTCCTTACACTATCTTCATATTTTTGGATTCTTCTTTCTTTTTGCTTTTCTGGTTGGGTGTTTTTTGCTTCTTCGTATTTCAAATCTTTGACTTGATTCTTGGGATCCTCTAGTCTGCTGTTGGATCTCTGTATATTATTCTTTATTTAAGTCAGTGTATGCTTAATTTCTGATTGGTCCTTTTTCATATCCTTGAGGGTCTCACTAAATTTCTCGGAGGTTTCTAGAAGATTCTTGAGTAACCTTATAACCGTGGTTTTGAACTCTATAGCCAGTATTTTGCTTTCATCCATTTCTTTCATTTGTGACTTGTCTCTTTGTCTCCACATTTTGGCTGCTCCCCTGTGTTTGTTTCTATGTACTGGGTAGCTGCTAAGTCTCCTTGAGTTGATAGAGTGGCCTTGTGTGGTTGGTGTCCTATAGGGCCCAGTGGCTCAGCCTCCCCAGACACCTGAGGTGGACACTCTTGGTGCACCCCTTTGTGAGCTGTTTGCACAGTCTTGTTATAGTTAAGCCTTGATTGCTGTTGATGTCACTGGGAGGAATTGACCTCCAGGCCAATTGGCTGTGATGAGCAGCTGTGTCTACACTGAAAGATCTGTTGCACAGGAGACACCCTTATGGAGGAGGACTTGCTTCAGTGGGGCTTTGGTGCTCACTGAGTCTGCCCCTTGAGTGTGTCTCTTATGGAGGTGAAGAGTTGTAATCCATTATGGTCTCACTCTGACCACTGGGTACACTGGCTCTTGGATCTCCAAGGAGGTGCAAGGTCAGCCACTGTCTGGGGCCGCCCAGCAGGAGCTACAGAAACATCTGCAGATTCCTCCTCTTTGTATGGGGTTTGGAAGTGCCCAGACGAGGCCCAGCTGTGAAGCAAGGCAGGCTGCTGCTGCCGGGCCTTGGGCCTTCTTTTGGAAGCTTTGGGGCTCTCTGACCCAGCTGCAGTTTGACAGGTTTTAGGCAGAGAAAGGACAGGCCATTCATATGCAAAAGCCGATGCACACAACTTGGGTGGGGTTATAAATTGGGTGGGGTTGTAAATTGGGTGGGTCGGGATCTCAGAATCACCAGGATGGAGCAAACAGCAATGGCTGCCAGTCAGCCCTGCATCAGAGAGGTGCCCAGGTCTCCATGTCCCGCGCCCCCATGCAGGAACAATGATCGCTGCGAGCACCTCTGAGAGAAAGCTGCCCTCGTTTCCTGTCCCGATGCCAGACAGTCCACTTTCTCCCTGTATCTGTCTGGGTCCCCCAGAGTCTTGCGGGGAACTGGAGTTCAGAGCAAGCGGGAGCTTGTATCTCCCTCACAGTTAAAAGAGCAGCACATCCAGGTACCAGCACTTTCCATGCCTCCGCACCTCTTACCAGTCTCAATGGGCTTTCTTCGCCTCTCTAGTTGTGGAACTTCCACTCAGCCAGCTTTCCTGTGGTTCTGGGTGGTAGTTGTTCTTCCTTTTAGATGTAATTTTGTTGTGGTTGTGAGAGGCACCAAGTATAGGTGTTTACCTATGCCACCATTTTGGTTCTCCTGTAATATTTTTTTAAGATTAGACCATTGGTAACACTTTATTATTTTTTATAATACTAGAGGCCCAGTGCATGAAATTCGTGCATGGGGGGTGTCCCTCAGCCCAGCCTGCACCCTCTCCAATCTGGGACCCCTTGAGGGCCTAAACTGACAGTTGGACATCCCTCTCCAAATCCAGGACAACTGGCTCCTAACCACTCACCTGCCTGCCTGATTGCCCCTAACCCTCTGCCTGCCAACCTGATAGCCCCCTAATCTCTCCCCTGCTGGCCTCATTGACACCTAACTGCTCCCCTGCCAGCATGATCGTCCCCAACTGCCCTCCCCTACTGGCCTGATTGCCCCCAACTGCCTTCCCCTGTGGGGCTGAGGGGACTGGAAGACTCCAGCTGGATGAGGTGGGGCTGAGGGGACTTGGTGACTGAGGCTGGATGAGGCTGGATGCTGCAGGAACTGGGTGAGGCGGGGCTGAGGGGACTGGGGGACTCTGGCTGGATGAGGCGGGGTTGAAGGGACTGGGGGACTGAGGGTGGATGAGGCAGAGCTGAAGGGACTGGGGGACTGAGGGTGGATGAGGGGGTGCTGAGGGGACTGGGGGACTGAGGCTAGATGAGGCAGGGCTGAGGGGACTGGGGGACTGAGGCTGGATGAGGCGCACGGCGCCTGCTGCCCCTCAGCGCGACTGAGGGGACTGGGGGACTCTGGCTGGATGAGGCAGGGCTGAGGGGACTGGAGGATTGAGGCTGGATGTGGCAGGGCTGAGGGGACTGGGTGCTGCCATCTTGTGAGGGTGTGGCAGTCAGTTAGCATATTCCCTCTTTATTGGCTGTGGGTGCCAACATCTTATAAGGGCATGATGGTCAATTAGCATATTCCCTCTTTATTAGATAGGATATATTTTTATTTATTTCAGAGAAGAAGAGAGAAATAGAAACATCGATGACTAGAGGCCCAGTGCATGAATTTGTGCACGTGTGGGGTCCCTCTGGGTGGCCTGCAGGGATCAGGCTGAAACCCACAGTCCAATGCCTCCTGCAGCTCCTACCTGCCACTCCCGCTCATCCTGGCCCCACTGTGCCTGCCGCAGGCTCGTGCCCAATCAGTCCCGATAGGGAGAAGCTTGTGCTGCCTTAGCAGTGCTCACCAGCCATGAGCCCTGCATCTGGCACCTTCCCAAGGGGAGTGGCCTGCAGGATCAGGTTGAAACTGGATCTCCGACATTCCCCAAGGGGTCCCGGATTGTGAGAGGGTGCAGGCCAGGCTGAGGGACCCCACTGGTGCATGATCAAGCCAGGGAGGGACCGCGGGAGGGCTCCAGGGAGTGTCCGGCCCTTCTTGCACAGTCCCAATCAGCCGAACCCCAGCAGCAAGCTAACCTACCATCGGAGCATCTGCCTCCCGGTGGTCAGTGCATGTCATAACAAGTGGTTGAGTAGCCTTAGCATATCATTAGCATATTACGCTTTGATTGGTTGTTCGGTTGTTCTGCCGTTTGGTCTATTTGCACATTACCTTTTTATTATACAGGATGAGAGAGAATCATTGATCAGCTGCCTCCTGCATGCCCCCTTCTGGAGATTGAGCCTACAACCCAGGCATGTGCCCTGATTGGGAATGAAATCATGACCTCCTGGTTCATAGGCCGATGCTCAACCACTGAACCGCCCCACAAGGCCTGGCTTCCTTTTTAAAACTCTCACTCTTTTTCTCCCTGTACCTCTCTCTCCCTCTTTCCCTCCCTCATTGTGCTTTTATACTGTATCATCCCTTTAAAGTTTTAGCTACCTATATGTCTAACTAGTGACCTGGTGCACAGATTTGTGCACATTGAAAGGAAATTAATTAGAAGGTGGCCAGTGGGGCAGGACTGGGCGAGATGGACCGGACACGCCCTGGAGCTAACCTCCCATGGTCCCGCCCCGGCCAGCCGCACCTGGGGTGCCGGGGCTCGAAGGCCATCTGGGGAATGAGCAGGGTCCCTCTGGCAGGTGGGGTCCCTCAGCCTGGCCTGTGGGGATCGGGCCAAAATCGGCTCTCTGACATCCCCCGAGGGGTCCCAGAGTGTGAGAGGGCACTCTGCAAAGTAGCTGTCATATAGGGCGTGGAACACAAATGCAAGTGCAGTAAACCAGATTCAGGGCCAACAGTCCCCCAACAATAACATAACCCATGGCCGAAGGTGGAATTGCGTGGCCCCGTGAGGAATTGGGCTCCCTCCTCTCTGGTTTCAGGGTGCGTCACCCGAGAACCACCGCTACCAAGTCACTGCAGCTCGGCAGCTCCTGCGTTGAGTGTCTGCCCCCTGGTGGTCAGTGCGTGTCATAGCGACCAGTCAGATGGTAGGACACTTAGCATATTAGCCTTTTATATATATATAGACTAGAGGCCTGGTGCATGAAATTCGTGCATGGGGCGGTCCCCTCAGCCCAGCCTGCAACCTCTCACAATCCGGAACCACTGGCACCTAACTGCTCACCTGCCTGCCTGCCTGATTGCCCCTAACTGCCCACCCCTGCTGGCCTGGTCACCCTCAGCTGCCCCCCCTGCCGGCCTAGTTGCCCCCAACTGCCCGCCCCACTGGCCTGGTCGCCCCTAACTACCCCCCCCTCACCAGCCTGGTGGTCCCTTACTGCCCCCCCCTGCCAGCCTGGTCGCCCCCAACTGCCCTTCCCGCCGGCCTGGTCACCCCACGCAGCCTACTTGTTCAGTTGTTTGGTCGTCCCTCACAAACCCCCCTGCCGGTCTGGTCGCTCATGCAGCCTGCTACTCAGTCGTTTGGTCACCCCTCACTAACCCCCCTGCTGGCCTAGTGCAGCCTGTTTGGTCATCCATTCGGTTGCGATGGTCACTTAGCCTTTTATAGATATATAGACTAGAGGCCCAGTGCATGAAATTCATGCAGGGGGGGGGGGGGAGGGTGTCCCTCAGCCCAGCCTGCACCCTCTTCAATCCGGGACCCCTTGGGGGATGTCCAACTTGCAATCTGGGACTGCTGGCTCCTAACTGCTCACCTGCCTGCCTGCCTGATCACCTCTAACCCCTCTTTCTACCTGCCTGTTGCCCCTAACCGCTCTCCCCTGCTGGCCTGATGCCCCTAACCGCTCTCCCCTGCTGGCCTGATCGCCCCTAACCACTCTCCCCTGCCTGCCTGATCACCCCTAACCACCTCTGCCTCAGCTCCCGCCACTGTGGCTTTGTCCAGAAGGACGTCCGGAAGACATCCGGTCTATCTGGTCTAATTAGCATGTTACCCTTTTATTAGTATAGATTACCTATCTTCCTACAAACCTATGAATCATTTATATTTTATTGACTTTAAAAGGTCTTTCTCCTCCTTTTTCCAACTGTACATGAGTCTTACTTTTAAAGCTTTTTCTTCCCAATTCCCTTCCTTTCTCTATTCCCTTTTATTTCTCTTTAGCTCTCCCATTTTATCATGGACTCTCTTTTCTTTCTCTGTTTGCATACCTGCCTCCTTCTTTTCTTCCAGTCTCCCTCACCTTATATCCCTTCCTCACCCCTCCTTTCTCTCTCCCTCTTTCCTTCCTTCCATTTTTCCTAATTTTCTGACTTCTGTTTTCAATTTTTTAAATGTCTGGCTGTGTCTAGCTTATCTGTCTACCTACCTACTTATCAGTCATCTATATATTTATCTTAATGTTCTTTTTTACTGATTTCTTTTTAAATCCCCACTCCTAGTGTACTGATTTTCTTACTGGCTCCTCCTTTTCAATCTCTTCTTCCTATTTCTATCACCGTCATTCTTTGTTTCTTTGTTTTACTCACTCATAGCATTTAAACTTCATTTTGTTTTGTCTCCTCCCTCCTTCCTTCTTTATTCCCTGATTCTTTCTCATCCCTTTCTCTCACACTCTGTATTTCTGCTTTCTTTGCCTGCATGTGTGCATGCATCCTGTCCTTCCTCCTTTGCTTGATTTTACTGTATTTTTACAGACCCCTATTTTTACACTTTTTTTCTTTCTTTTTTTAACTGTATTTTCTATTGTCTTCTTTACTGGCTTAAAAGAAAATTCTGATCGACCTATCTATAATCTTACATTTTACCATCTTCTTTAATGACCTCTGAGCTCTTTAAATAGCTCGCCTCCACAATTATATTTGAGTTTCTTACTGGTTCCATCTTTTCCAAAATTCTCTCAAATTCACCTTTATTTTTTCCTATTGACTCCTCCTTTTTAAAATGTCTTGACTGCCTGCCTTCCTTTCCTCCCTTTCTCTCACCCTCCTTCTCAGCTTCTTTTACGCCCCCACCCCCTTTATTTTTCCTGGCTCCTGATTTTAATTTTCTGCTCTTTTTCCTTTGACTTTTTTTTTTTTTTAACCTTTTTACTGATACTTCCTTTTAGTCTGTCTTATCTATCTATAAATCATCTATCATTTATTTCTTTTTTCTCATTCACTCTTTTTTCTCTACCTTCCTTCATTTTCCCCTATTGTTCCCTTTCACTGTCTTTTTTCTTTTGCCTATCTAACGTCCATCCTTATTCATCTCTCTCCTTCCATTCTTTCCTTTCTTCCTTTATCATGGACTGTCTTTTGTTTCTCATTCACCCATCTCTCATTCACCAACCTTCCTTCTACCCTCCTTTCTCCCTCTTTTCTTTCTTCCCTTCCTCTTTCTATCATCCATCCATCCATCCATCCATCCATCCATCCATCCATCACATATCTCTATCTTCTATTTATCATCTAGCTAGCAAGCAACCATCTATCACCCTTATTTTACTGTATTTTGCTTTTTAAGCGTCTCTCTGTCCCAGCATTATATTCACAATTTTACTTGATTTGCTACTGTCTCTTTTTCAAACATTTTGTTCTGTTTCTACCTTTCTTTCTTGCCCTCTCCCTTCTTCCTTCCTTGATTCCCTTTTCCCTGCCTCTCCTTTCCTCTTCCTCTCTCCCTCCTTTTCTGCATGCCTCTTGATGACTTTTCTCTCTCTCTTTTTTCTGTCTTCTTTGCTTACTGGCCTTCTTCTCCCTCCCTCTTTCCCTCCTCCCTCTTCCTACTTCCCACCATTTCTCCCTCCTTCCCTCCATCCTCTTTCCCTCCTTTGCTTTGTCCTGGATTACTTTTTGCCTTTTCACCTTTCCCCTTCTAACTGCCCTCTTTAACTCCCTCCCAGCCTTCCTCCTTTCCTTCTTCTACTCCCATCTTATTGACTCGTTTTTAAACTCTTTTGTTTCCTTTTCTCTTTACTTTTTCCTTTTTTTTTTATATTATCTTTTTTACTGGCCTCTTTTTATAGTCCTATCTAGTTCTCTATCTGAAAATCTAGTTATCAACATATCTATCTTCATTTTACCTCAACAACACAACACAATTTTATTTCCTTTTCTTCCTGGCTCCATTTAAAAAACTTGGTTCCTCTTTTTTTCTAACATTTTTACTGGCTTCTCCTTTTAAAAGTCCATTTCTATCTATCCATTATGTATGTTTGACTGTATTTTTTTAAAAGTATATTTTTATTGATTTCAGATAGGAGAGGGAGAGAGAGATAGAAACATCAATGATGAGAGAGTATCATTGACTGGCTGCCTCCTGCATGCCCCACCCTGGGGATCAAGCCTCAGGCATGTGCCCTGACCAGGAATCGAACTGTGACCTCCTGGTTCACAGGTCGATGCTCAACCACTGAGCTACACCAGCCAAGCTATTTTACTGTATTTTTAAAATGACTTACAGATCGTACTTGATTCCTTACTTGCTCCTGCTTTTCAATTCTCTCTTTGCTTTTACTTTTTTTCATACTCTCCCATCCCTTTTAAACATGTTTTTACTTCTCCCCCTTCTTTTATATCTTTTCTCCATGTTTTAAAAACTTTTTTCTTCTATTATTTATCATTTGTTATCTTTATTTTACAGTCTTTTCATTTTTTTTTCTTTTTCCTCAAATGTCTTTTTAAAACTGCCCCCATCCCCTAAATTGTACTTAAATTTCTCATTAGTTTCTCCTTTTCAAACCGCTCTTACACAATCACATTCTCTCTTCTTTTTTATTTCATTTTTCCAGCTGTCTTATTATCCTTTTAAAACACAATGGTAAATTCCACAGCTTAGTATGCTAAAAATAATGTAAGCAGATATAAGATAGCCCTCGCTGGTTTGGCTCAGTGGATGGAGCTTCGTCCTGCAGACTGAAGGGTCCCAGGTTCGATCCCAGTCAGTGGGCTCGATCCCCAGTAGGGGGCGTGCAGGAGGCAACCAATCGATGATTCTCTCTCATCATTGATGTTTCTATCTCTCTCTCCCTCTCCCTTCGTCTCTGAAATCAATAAAAATATATTAAAAAAAAAAGATAAATGAAACTCTAACCCCTAACCCTAACCCAGAATACCATGCTGGTGTTTTAAAAGGGATGGAAGTTTATTGTGCCCATTTCAATGTGCTTAAAATCTTTTAATGGCTCACTCTGACTCTCAGAATAAAGTGTGATCTTTTTTTTTTTTTTTTTTTGGCTGTATTTTATTTTATTTTTTCAATTTTTTTATTAAGGTATTATATGTGTACATATCTTACCATTGCCCCCCCCACCCCACTTCCATATATGCCCCCACCCCCCCGAGTTTTGCCTCCATTGGTTATGCTTATATGCATGCATACAAGTCCTTTGATTGATCTCTTATCTCCCCCACCTCTCCCTAACCCTCCCCTTGTAATTTGACAGTCTGTTTGATGCTTTACTGTCTCTGTATCTATCTTTTTGTTCAAGTTTATAATGTTCTTTATTATCCATAAATGAGTGAGATCATGTGGTATTTTTCTTTCATTGACTAACTTATTTCACTTAACATAATGGTCTCCAATTCCTCCCAGGTTGCTGCAAATGATGAGAAGTCCTTCTTTTTTATGGCAGCATAGTATTCCATTGTGTAGATGTACCACAGTTTTCTGATCCAGTCATCTGCTGACGGGCACCTAAGCTGTTTCCAAATCTTAGCTATGGTGAATTGTGCTGCTATGAACATAGGGGTGCATATATCCTTTCTAATTGGTGTTTCTAGTTTTTTCGGATATATTCCCAGGAGTGGGATTACTGGGTCAAATGGGAGTTCCATTTTCAGTTTTTTGAGGAAACTCCATACTGTTCTCCACAGTGGCTGCACCAGTCTGCATTCCCACCAGCAGTGCACGAGGGTTCCTTTTTCTCCGCATCCTCGCCAACACTTGTCGTTTGTTGATTTGTTGATGATAGCCATTCTGACAGGTGTGAGATGGTACCGCATTGTTGTTTTGATTTGCATCTCTCGGATAATTAGTGACGTTGAGCATGTTTTCATGTGTCTCTTGGCCTTCCTTCTGTCTTCTTTTGAAAAGATTCTATTTAGGTCTGTTGCCTATTTTTTTATTGGATCATTTATCTTCCTTTTATTAAGTTGTATAAGCTGCCTGTAGATGTGATCTTTATTGCTTGGCATACCATGCCCGTCCTGACCTGGCATCCAACTATTTCACCAACCTCATGTAATCCTATCCTGGACTCTAGTCATATGAAAGTACCCATTACGATACAGCATAGAAAATATAGTCAATAATATTATAATAATTATGTTGCTAGGTGGGTACTGGAAATATGGAGGGGAATACTTTGTAAAGTATAGGATTGTCTAACCACTATGTTGTATACCTGAAATCAATAAAAAAATATATTGAATGTTGCCCTAACCAGTTTGGCTCAGTGGATAGAGTGCCAGCCTGCAGACGGAAAGATCCCAGGTTCGATTCCGGTCAAGGACATGTACCATGGTTGCAGGTACATCCCCAGTAGGAGGTGTGCAGGAGGCAGCTGATCGATGTTTCTCATCGATGTTTCTAACTAACTCTCTATCCCTCTCCCTTCCTCTGTAAAAAATCAATAAAATATATTTTAAAAATATTGAATGTAAACTATAATTAGAAATACACATCCTAATATATAAAAAGCCAGGGACCATCACGACCAAAACAACCAGACAGACGACTGAACACAGGCTGCGTGGGGCAACAAGGCTGGCAGGGGGGTTAGTGAGGGACGACCAAATGACTGAACAGCAGGCTGCATGGGGTGACCAGGCCAGCAGTGGGGGCAGTTGGGGGCGACCAGGCTGGTGGGGGGGGGGCAGTTGGGGGCAACCAGGCCGGCAGGGGGGACAGTTAGGGGCAACCAGGCAGACAGGGAGGGGGGGCAGTTAGGGGCTATCAGGCCAGCAGGCAGAGGCGGTTAGGGATGATCAGGCTGTCGTGGGGGGGCAGTTAAGGGCAATCAGGCAGGTGAACAGTTAGGAACCAGCGGTCCCAGATTGTGAGAGGGATGTCTGACTCCCAGGGATCAGGCCTAAACCGGCAGTCCGACATCCCCTGAGGAATCCCAGATTGGAGAGGGTGCAGGCTGAGCTGAGTCCCCCCCCCCCGTGCACGAATTTCATGCACCAGGCCTCTAGTATATATATAAAAATACTCATTATGCTATATGCCTCTGCACAGGCTGTTCCCTCTACCAAGACCATCTTTCTTTATCCTATATCTAAACTAATGTGTCTCTTCTTGGGCCACATATTTTAAACCCTCTTTATCTGTTCCCCAGTTTAAGGTGGAAAGGACTTGTCTTCAAGTTCAGATTCAGAAACCTGTTGCTATGTTCTGAATAAAATCACATTTCCCATTTGTAACAAAAATAATGAACGAATAAATAAATCCTATACAATAAAACCCTAATATGCAAATCGACCAAACGGTGAAACAACCAGTTGCTATGTTGCGCACCGACCACCAGGGGACAGACGCTCAACACAGGAGCTGCCACTGGTGGTCAGTGCACTCCCACAGGGGGAGTGATGCTCAGCCAGAAGCTGAGCTCACAGCTGGCGCAGTGGCGGGAGCCTCTCCCGCCACTGAGGCAGCACTAAGGACCTCTCGATGGACATCCCCTGAGGCATCCCAAACTGCGAGAAGGTGCAGGCCGGGCTGAGGGACCCTCCCCACTCCAGTGCACAAATGTCGTGTACCGGGCCTCTAGTAAATAAATAAACTAACTAATGTGTACTTCTCCCTTCTTACAGTTAAGATCCTTCAGGATGAAACCAAGTGTTCGATTTTTGTGTCAGAGTGCTAAATATACTAGTACAGTGTGAGCTTAATACATGCTTGTAAGATTAGTTAGTGCAATAGTTGCATGGCTGTAAATTCATCAATACAAAATACTTTACAATGTCTACTGATTATGAAGTTTTCATGAAATTCTGCAATGTTTAAGCTGTGGTATCCCCAAATAAGACCTTAAGGGCATCTGCATTCATAGAGGGGATTGGAGGTTAGATGAAAGAGGTGACAAAAGTTGAAGTTGAATACTTTTAAAGGAACATTGGCAGAAAAAAGTTCCAATGCCCTAATAAGCAAATTTATTTTCTGTTTTCTATTAAATTTGTCATATATTTTATGAGGTAAAGGACATTTACTGTAACCTTAATGTTTTTAGTTTTTTGAGCACAAGTAATGCTAAATGAAAAAAATGTTTTTCTTTTTTTTAATGTATTTTTTCATTTGGCTGCTGAAATATGAATATATCTTAGCTACTACCCTCTACCCCCTGAGCCTTCTGAGACACATGGCATGGACATCAGTGGGTAGAGAGGGTCACTGAGACTAAGAAGCAACAAACAGCTAGAAGTGGAAAACGTCCAACACCAAAAATTTTCCTAAAATATAAAAACCTATCTTAAAAAAATTATATATATATATGTATACACACACACACACACATACATATTTCAGAAAGAGAGAGGGAGAGTTAGAAACATCAATGGTGAGGGAGAATCATCATTGATCAGCTGCCTCCTGCACACCCCCTACTGGGGATCAAGCCTGGAACCTGAGCATGTGCCTTGACCAGGAATTAAACCGTGACTTGGTTCATAGGTTGACATTCAATCACTGAGCCACACTGGCCTGGCAGAAACTAGCTTTTATAACTACAGTAATTGTCTCTACACAAATATATAGACATTAAAAAATAAAGTTAAACAACTTTAACTTGCAGAACATTAATACTGGTATAGGGATATCTCCTAAATATACTATTGTTCTAATATTTGCCTCGGGCGTTTATTTAAAAATGTTAGTATATACATGTTCACACAAAATATTTTCCAATATTTTAGACTGCTTATACCTTTTTGCCACTCCATCAACTAAAGATCCACGGCTCATTTTGACATGTCTAAAATCACAGCAGTGACAGTATTTAAACAATTGCGCATTTCTTCTGTAATTTTAATCACATATCTATGGTAACCACCTATAATCTGTATTTTTTACTGTATTCCACTGATGGCTAAATTCTTATTTTTGTTTTACAGATGAGGGGCTGAATGATTTGAAACTAGGTTTACAAATAGGTTTCTCCCCTCAGGGTCCTGAGTATTGCTAGTGTTCTCTATTCTTCTGGCCTGTCCAGGGCATTCTATCTAGAATGGGAATTCTGGCATTCACCAAGAGCCATAGCAGCATATTTGCTTCAGTTAGTATTGTTTGTTGTATGTGAAATTTAGGTGTCTGAATATGTTATCACAATAAACCAATAAATACATTTAATCCCATATAATAAAAGCCTAATATGCTAAATGTCTGACCTTTTGATCAGTCGCTATGACGCACACTGACCACCAGGGGGCAGATGCTCTGACCAGTAGATTAGCTTGCTGCTGGGGTGTGACCAATCAGGACTGGGCGAGATGGGCTGGACATGCCTTGGAGCCCTCCCGCAGTCCCTCCCCAGCCCCAATCATGCACCAGTGGTGTCCCTGGGCCTGCACCCTCTCGCAATCTGGAACCGCTCGGGGGATGTTGGAGGACTGGTTTTGGCCCGATCCCTGCAGGCCAGGCCAAGGGACCCTCACCGGTGCATGAATCTGTGCAACGAGGCCTCTAGTTATGTATAAAATAATCACATGACTAACAGCTGCAAGCTATTTATTAATACTTGTAATTTTTCTCCTTTTCTGGAAATCTTTTTCCAAAATCTCAGAATTCTGCATAACCTCCAGGAAACATCCACTGAGAGATGCCAGAAGTTGTTAGTGACTTCCTAACAACTTTTGGGGTGACTAGGTTATGATTTTATCCTGATACGCCAAAGTTGCAGGTTTGACCCCCAATCAGGGCACATACAAGAATCAACCAATGCATAGACTGATGAACAAGAACAGAACCAGAAACAAGGAGGCATCAATCGGACTATCGGGCCTCAGAGGGAGGATAGGGGAGGGTGGGGGGAGGGGGGAGAGATCAACCAAAGGACTTGTGTGCATGCATATGAGCCTAACCAATGGTTAAGTTCAACAGGGGGTTGGGGCATCTGTGGGGAGGGGTGTGGGATGGGAATGGGGGGATGAGGACAAATATGTGACACCTTAATCAATAAAGAAATTTAAAAAAAAAAGCATTTTGTGGAAATTAGGGATTACAACATTTAAAAGCTTTCCCCATTAGAATCCTAACTTTATTACTAGTTTTTTGTTTGCTTACTTACCTACGCATATGAGACATTCGGTTTTAAAAAATTATTCAAATTTTAGAGCTCTCACAATCCAAAAAGAAACTTCTACTTAGTCTCCTTTTAAACCAAACTCCAATAAGGACAAATGAAACCTGTACTTGCCATTAAGTTTCTTCTTTGCATAAATATTATGTTATATTGATTTAAGTATAATTTTAATGAGATATTTAGAATACAGGGATTTTACTCTACTAAAAATTTCAAAGAGTAAAAAAAAAAAAAGAATCAACCAATGAATGCATAGATAAGTGGAGCAACAAATCAATGTTTATTTTCTCTCTCTCTCTTCCCTTCTCTCTCTCAAACCAATAAATTATAAACATTATTTAAGTTTAATGAGTTAGAAGTAATGCCTGTATGAATAAGAAATTATTGGAACTCCAGCATTTATTCTGATATTCACTATTATCCAATCCTAAATATTAAATTTATTAATATCAACAGTAAAGTTCCAAACATCTGTGTTTTTATTTTTAGCATTTGATTTAGCTATTGACCAATAACTTTCTTTTGAAAGTTAGAACTGACTGCTATTGCAAATTCTTTTTTATAGGCAGGTAATTTAAAAAAACACATCAGACAAGCCCTTTCAACAGCTAGATCTCCAAAAGGTTCTGCAATTACAAAATATGTATTAGTTTAATTTTTAAAAAGTAATTTAAGTAGAATACTAAATGTGAGATTACTAGAACTAGTTAAGTGTTCAAGTTTTTGTTGTTGTTAATGTTTTTATTGATTTCAGAGAGAGAAAGGGACAGAGAGATTGAAACATCAGTGATGAGAGAGAATCATCAATCAGCTGCCTCCTGCACACTCCCTTCTGCGGATCGAGCCCGAAACCTTGGCATTTGCCCTGACTAGGAATTGAGCTGTGACCTCCTGGTTCATGGTTGACACTCACTGAAATTCCTTGTTCATCCCAGAGCACCTGAACACAAGTGTCAATTAGGTTCAGCTGATATGTAGAAGCAGCAGGAGGGGAAGGGGGAGGTATAGCCAAAAGAACAAAGGTTGGCCCTAGCCTGTTTGGCTCAGTGGATAGAGCATCAGTCTGCAGACTGAAGGGTCCTGGGTTCAATTCCCTAGCAACTGTGCTAGACTCTTCAGATAAAACTGTATACAAGGAATCTGACAGAACAGAGATCTAATAATTGGAATACAATGTAACTTATCTTACTCTCCATCCTTCTCTTAATAGAAGCTACTTCTAGTCTTTTCTTTTTTCTTCTATATCTGGATTTGGTATACAGAGTTAGTGACTAAAGAAAGACATATTTATATTTGTAACAGAATAAAAGAAACTAGAGGAAAACAAAAAATTTTCAGATAAGTATTTTAATTAAATTATCACACAAATCAAAGTTGCAAATATACAAATGCAACTATTTATAAATATGTGAACATATGTACAAAGACTAGAAAGGAATATACACAAAAAATATGTGTTAGGGTGTTGGGGTTACGTTTCTTTTTCATTATTTTGTAATATACTCAAAAAACATTATACTGAGGTAGGACTATTTTAGTGCTAGAGAATCTTATATAAATGTATTTGTTCAAGAGCTTCCCTGTTAATATCCTTTTCTGGGTATACATCATAGTTCAGGGGTACCTCTTCAACCCAGGAAGATAACTGTATACTAACCTGGAAAAAAAAAAAGATTATAAACAAACAGGAAAATTACAGAATAATCCTATTTTCTGGAAGAAATCATGACTAAGTAAGTTACTAAACACAACAGATTTTTTTAAAAATATTTTTTTATTGATTTCAAAGAGGGAGAGAGAGATAGAAACATCAATGATGAGAGAGAATCACTGATTAGCTGCTTCCTGCATGTCCCCCACTGGGGATCGAGCCTGCAACCGGGGCATGTGCCCTGACCAGGAATCGAACCGTGACCTCCTGGTTCATAGGTCGACGCTCAACCCCTGAGCCATACCAGCCAGGCAACACAACAGATTTTTATTACAATGAGCAGGATTAAGTTCTACATGGTGCTGCATGAACAATTCTTTTTCTTTTCTTTTTATTATTCACATGAATAGTTCTTTGTTGTACTATATGGTACACATTGTACTAAATGGTCTATGGATTCAGGAATTTAATTAATTTACTTTGAGATTTTGAAATTTTAAAGAATAAAGAAAATAGAGAGTAATTGTTTTAATGTACATAATTTAATCATCATTATGTTTAAACAAAATTCTAAAACAACAATGGGTATACACAGAAAACTGCTCATATAAACACAGTGTTGGTGCTAAGGGGTTGTATAAGCAGGACTAATCTCCCTCCATAACCTTCATCAGGCCCTTCCCTTCACATTGAAAACTTGAGTCTCCATGACAAAGAAATTCTGGAGCCAACAATCTGTTTAAAGAAGTTTCATTAAATATGAGAGCAATAAAATTATTCAAGAATTTATATACAAGGACTCTTGTAATTTCCAATGTTTGTCTAGACAGATTTATGTATTTAGTGTGAAAGTTGTTATTTTGGTAAAATAACTGAATTATTTCAATATATGTAGAAATTATAAATTGGAGACCACATATTTTAAAAGGTTTGTTTTTGCCCTGGCCGGTATGGCTCAGTTGGCTGGAGCACTGTCCCATACACCAAAAGTTACAGGTTGGATTCCTGGTCAAGGCACATACCTAGGTTGCGGGTTCAATCCCTGGTTGGGATGTGTGTGGGAGGCAGCCAATCGATGTTTCTCTCTCACTTCAATGTTTCTCTCTCTCTCTTCCTCTCTCTAAAAAATCAATAAAAACATATTCTTGGGTGAGGATGAAAAAATAATAAAATTAAAGTATGGTAAGATCACACACTCAGGAGGCAGGGATCTCATGGGAAAGAATAAAGTGGGGGAAACTGGGAGACTAACATCTTCTCTTTATGTATCTATGGATTACTTCCCTGGTTATGGCAAACATGAATTACTTTTGTAATTTAGATGATTGACCAAAAATTTTTAAAAGGTATTATTGATGATTATTTAGATTTTTTAAAGGAAAAAAACAACAGATACTTAAATTTGGCAGTGCTTACATATAAGGAAAGCACGACTAAAGAAAATAATAATATTGTATTAAGAAACACTATTTTTCATCTGGATCTCAAAGAGCTTTACAAACACTAATTAACCTTTGTATAAGGATCAATATATTGGGCTGAATTATATTATTAAATATCAGCCTTATTTTATACGAAAAGTCGGACTGAGCAAGAGAGGTTTGTGAAGATTTCAAACTGACTTAAGAGGCTAAACTGCGCTGCCTCCAGTCTATTTGATTCTACAACCTTGGATAACTCTGTTCCTTTTGTTCTAAGGAAGAAGTTATGATGTGGGTGTTTAGCCTCTTAACAAACATTTAATAGCATTTGTGATCCTAAAACTATAATCCCACAGCTGGAAAAATTGGGTGGAGAAGCAGAGTTCGTATCAAGATAAGAATAGGAACTTGAGAGCTCTTGAGGCCAGTTAATCAACCACAAATGAGTTCTTAAGCCATAAATTCTTGCTATTCTTTCTAGCATCTGTCACTATATTTAGACAGAACATTTCTAGAATATTGTAACAGCTATCAGGAAAAGTAGAAGAAAAGTTTTGACAATAAAAATGGGAGGAAGGCTTACATACCTGAAGACCTGAGAGAGACTCTTCAAGACTTGGCACTGTCACCAATAACGATCCTTGTTTCCTTACATTATGGCTGATACATTCCCAGGCTCTATAACACAGTACAAGCATTATGTCAGGTTTTACCAGACACTGGAAATTTTTTAAAAATGCCGATGACAAAAGAAAATGCAACACAAGTGGTATCTCAAATGAGCAAAAACGTTTGCTTGCAGAAAATAGGACTGCAGCAACATACTCGAAATTGGTCAATTCTTTAGTTCCTGAAGAGGTGCTGGGAAAATTGTGGAAGTTACAGTTGACAAGATTTAAGGAGATGGTGATTTGAGCTACTACAAGGCATTGTGAGTAAGGCCAAAACTCAATTTCAGAACCAATTCAGAAGTCAAAGCTGCATCAGTTAGTGGCTCTTAAATTTCTTACAAAGTATGTAACAAAAAATGGTTCTGCACAGGGAACTGGGCTGAGGGGGAGAGGTGGGGCAGAGTCCCGGAGAAAGTCCATAGAAACCAGACACCAAGCAAACACTAACAGTAAATAAAAAGTGAAATCAGACTTTATTTGGCTGCCATAAATATTCAATGCAAAGACTTCTGGACAATATGGCACCTGAGAAGTTTAGTGGGACCAGCCAGGATTAAAGCATGATGGAAAGCCATGTGCCATGTGCGTGTCAGAGGGCAGTGTCTGACCAGTACTGATTAATCTTTAGTGCAGACATGAACTGGATTTCTACGCTGAGTCTTGAAAGTACACCCCACTACTAGGGACCGATGATCAGGCAAAGCAGAGATGTGCATCCCTTGCAGTGGGGCGGGTGAGCAGCTGTGTCATTTGCACTTATTTTGGTTATAGCAATGGATAGTTAAGTTTAGTACATTCTGGAGTTAACTAGATAAAATGATACAAATGTTTTTTTCTCAGGCTAGATCTAAAATCATGTAGCAGTGTTTGATAATAAATATCACCATGGTTGGGCTAGAGCTGTTTGTGTGTTTTTTTCCAGTGGTTCCTTAAAAATGACATTTTATAAGTTTATTTAATAAGAATGAAGAAGCTAAGTATACTGGGCATGACTCTCAAAATAGCTCTTAATATTTCTGATAAGCTGTCATGGTAGTAGTTGTATCTGTTTCACCTACTAAAATACATGGAAGCACCTTTTATTTTATTTTATTTATTATTAAAACAGTTTTACTGATTTTAGAAAGGAAGGGAGAGACAAAGAAACATCGATGTGAGAGAGAAACATCGACCAGCTTCTCAGAGGTGCACACTCTCACCAGGATAGGACGACAATCACCCGAGCCAGCCAGGGCTAGAGGCACCTTTTAAACTAATACTTGACAATCTGGGTGTTACTCTGTAATGAGATCTAACTTACTCTGAAGCCTGAGCCTTTCCTGAGGACACATTTCTATTATTATGACATATTTCTGTTTTCTTTTACTAACTCCTATAGCAGCGGTACCATTCCACTTGTCCTCAGATGTTGATTAAGATTAAAATCTCTGGAGGCTATATGAATTACTTTTGTGCCATCTATTCTCTTTTACTTACTACAATATAGAATTAATGAGTAAATGATCAGTTTTGTCAGAACAATTCCAATATCAGAATGATTTACCATATCTTCTAACCTTTCTTCTGGGAACTGTCATTCAAGATGAAGATAAGATAATTAACTAGGAGAGTCATAAAACCCAGGTAGATTTAGAATTCACTGTGCTAGACTAATTCAGGAAAAACGACTGAACTAACACAGGTGCCAATATCTACTTAGTGAATCATGTAGAGCTTATGAATAAATGCACCGAGAGTTTTGAAAATAATGCAAATATGCAGTATTTCCAATATCAAGTTTGGCAGTAGCTTTCATCATTCCTCAGCATTCAAAATCTTTATATAATAAATATCCAAAGAGTTTAGGGTATTTTAAAACTTCTTATATAACATAAACCAGGTAATATTTCATTTTCCAACAATTATGTAATGTTTTGACTACTGATCATTAATTTAAAAAGATAAAAAGCTTGCCCTAACTGGTTTGGCTCAGTGGATAAAGCGTCGCCCTGCAGACTGAAGGGTCCCAGGTTCGATTCCGGTCAAGGGCATGTATCTTGGTTGCGGGCACATCCCCAGTAGGGGGTGTGCGGGAGGCAGCTGATTTGATGTTTCTTTCTAACTCTCTATCCCTCTCCCTTCCTCTCTGTAAAAAATCAATAATATATATATATATTTTAAAAAAGATAAAAAGCTAATCATACTTTGTCCGCTGGAAATTAAGGGCATTATAATTAAAATAACTTTGCACAGGTTGTGTTTCTGGTCTTTAGTCTGTGACCAAAAAAATCACCCCTCATTTGGCTGAAGTTTGATTATATGATTAGCTTTCTGTTGAAGCAGTTTCTTTTTAAACTATTTAAACTATTAATTTTGTAATGACCTTAATCTACTAGTAATGGCTATGGGTGTGCATGTGTGTGTGTGTGGGAGAGAGAGCAAGTGGTGGTCAGGGGCAGAATAAAGAGGTTTAGCCATTCAGAATTCCACTCAGTATTAACTTTATGGTCTGTATTATATGCACTTTTATTTCTCTCAGGTAATCCAAACATTTGTGTAATTCCCTTTCATACCACTGCAAAGGAGCTTTCCTGTATCTAAACTATAAATAAGAAGTCAGCAAGCCCAAGTAGCCATAAAGTCAGTGTCTCAGACTACAGATTAGAGGAATTTTCTAATCAAAGGAACCTATAGGTCCTTATGGATCACAAAGCATTAAATTGTGGCAGAGGCCACAGCTGGTTTGGCTCAATGGATATAGCGTCTGCCTGTGGACTGAAGTGTCCCAGGTTTGATTTTGGCCAAGGGCACATGCCTAGGTTTCGGGCTTGATCCCCAGTAGGGGGCGTGTAGGAGGCAGCCGATCAATGATTCTCTCTCATCATTGATGTTTCTATCTCTCTCTCCCTCTCCCTTCCTCTCTAAAATCAATAAAATATTTTTTTAAAAAATTGTGGCAGAAAAGTGATCGCAGACTTGCTAATTTTTCCATTACTTGAATAGTGGAATAAACTTCTACTATTGATTACCCCTTAAAAACATTTTTCAAGTTTGATAATTAATCACAATTTTGGTTAATACTCTTATATCTTGTTTTATATTCACTTATAGGCATTAGTTAATTCCCATCATTTTATGATAGGATAGCATCATGACATATTTTTTAAAAAGCAAAACAACAACAACAAAACAGAGGCAGAAAAAAGTACCGTATAAAGACCCATTAGGAAGTGATATCTTATTTCATCCCTGATAGCTAAGCAAATGCTTGGGTCATAAAATTTCATATCTACCTAAAATGAGATGCAATACTTTACAAAGTCAGACAGTTTATTTTTATTTTATACAGAACATATTTCCTTTTTAATATAATCTCACAGTTGAGGTCATTTTTAAAAAGTTTAATATGAAAACATTTCTGCTTTACCAATCCCTTTTCATACTTTGCTGGATAACAACAGACTTCTTGTCTGAATAAATAACATACCTGGCCTGTTCTGCCTCATCAAGAAAATATTCGAAGACGTTATTCATTATAACAACATCAGCATTTTGCAGAAGTGAATCCTGGGTACAGATGTCTGCATGAAGCACCTAAATAAGAATGAGTTCATTTAAGAGAACAAACATACCATATCATACAATCACAGAACTATATACTGGGTCAATAATGTTGTGAAGTAATATGTGAAGTTCACCCTAATTCTTAAAATGGGAGAAAGTACAGTATATTTAATATTACCACTTATGGGAGATAGTGTCTAATAAAAACGATAAACTTGTGAAAATTTGTCTGTTTAGATGTAATTATTTATATATTCATAAGTATGCTCTTTTGACTCCCAGTTCAGAGCTTTTTTCCACTACAGTAGTACCCCCTTATCCGTGTTTTTGCTTTTCACAGGGTCAGTTACCAGTGGTCAACCATGGTCTGAAAATGTTAAATGGAAAATCCAAGTAATATATCATTCATAGTAAGTTTTAAATTGTGAACTGTATGTAGCATGATGAAATCTCATACTGTCCTACTCCATCCTGCCCGGACATGAATCATCACTCTGTCTAGCATATCCACGCTGCATATGCTACCCACCCGCTGGTCACTGAGTAGCCGATCTGGTTATCAGATCAACTGTTGCAGAATCACAGTGCTTGTGTTCAAGTAACCCCTTATTTTACTTAATAATGGCCCCAGCTTTGCGCAGTGGCAGTATCATAGCCAATGAGGTTATCCGAGGCATGATTATTGCTAATAGAAAAAAAAAAAAATAATGGCCCCAAAGTGCAAGAGTAGTCATGCTAGCAATTCAGATATGACAACGAGAAGCCAGAAAGTGCTTCCTCTAAGTGAAAAGGTGAAAGTTCTCAACTTAATAAGGAAAGAAAAAACTTCTATGTTGAGGTTCCTAAGATCTACGGTAAAGACAAATCTGCCTATGAAATTGTGAAGAAGAAAAACAAATCCATGCTAGTTTTGCAATGCATCTCAAACTGCAAAAGGTATGGCCACAGTGCATGTTGAGTGGTTAGTTAATATAGAAAAGTCATTACAGTTGTGGGTAGTGGACATAACAGAAAATGTGTCCCTACTGACAGCACTGTGTTGCGCCAGGAAGCATTGAGCCTATACAAAGACGTCAGCAAGTGATCCCCTGAAACAAGTGACACCAAGCTATTTACTGCAAGTGACGGATGGTTTGGACTGAAAAATATAAAAATTACTGGAGAGATGCCATTCACATAACTTTTACTGAAATATAATTGTTCTATTTTATTATTAGTTACTAGAGGCCCGGTGCACGAAATTCAAGCATGGGTGTGGTCCCTAGGCCTGGCAGGCGACTGAAGTGCAAGCGTCTGGTATGGAAGGGCAGGTCCCAGCTGACCTCTGGGCCCTGGGCAGCACCTAGGCCTCCGCTCACACCCACCTTAGCCTGGCGCCACCTGCTCACCTGCTCTACCATCCCACCGCAGTCTTGCTCCCATCGGGGCCCATTGGGGCTGGCACCGCCTCCACTGCCGCCCACTGCCAGCGCCGCGTTGCCAATACCCACCATGTTCTGCGCTGCCCCCTGGTGGTCAGCGCACATCATAGTGACTGGTCGAACTCCTGGTTTCCTAGTTGAACGACCGCCCCAGGGGACAATTTGCATATTAGGCTTTTATTATATAGGATTGTTGTTAAGTTCTTGTGCCTAGTTTATAAGTTAAACTTTATCATAGGTATGTATGTACAGAAAAAACAGTATATATAGAGTTTGGTACTATCAAAGTTTCAGGCATCCACTGGGGGTCTTGGAACGTACACCCCGCAGATAAGGGGAGACTATATCAGTGGTTGTAAGTGTCATCAAACTCTCGCTCCATCATCAATGAGGTTTGTACACTCATTGATGATGGAGCGAGGGTCCACATAAATAAAATAGAATAATATCTGTCCTGACTCATAGATCAAATGGGACCATAAAAACTATAGAAGTAATTTATAAATTATAAAATATTAATACACTATGTTAATTGGCCTTGTCTGGCTCTTCATCTAAAATACACTAGAATATATTATCTGTCCAAAAAAGCAAACAAAACTATTTAAAAACTATATACCTCAAAAAGTTAACTGAGACCACAATCATCAAGTCTTACAGACTACAGGCAATATAACAAGAAGAAACATTTATTTGCTCAAGAGCAAAGCAAACAACTTTTATTTTATTTATTCATTTTTTATTATTTTAATCCTCACCTGTGAATATGTTTTTTATTGATTTTAGAAAGAGAGGAATAGGGAGAGAGAGAGAAACATTGATCTGGGAATTGAACCACAACCTAGGTATATGCCCTGACCAGAATTGAACCCATAACCTTTTGGTGCATGGGATAACGTTCCAACTAACTGAATCACCTGGTCTGGGCAAACAACTTTTATTTTAAAAAGAGAAAAGGTTTAACTACTTTGTATCACATGATTTCTTTCCAAATAAACACTTGGTCTTACAAATAAATAATATTCAAAATGTTGTGGGGACTGATTTTAAAAATTATTTTCTCTTCTTTTAAGCAATAAGATTATTAAAATAATTTCAATAAAGATGGTCTTGAACCTCTGAAGCATAGGGTTGACATGTTCCTGAACACAGAAAGAAGTTAATCACTTTAAACTTCCTAAATATGTAGGTTAGATATAAAACAGGTATGTAAATTAACCTACTGATACAACATAGCTTTCACACAATTTCCTTTCCCATCTCTGTTCACTCCCCCCATCCCCACCCTGCAGGTAAGTTAAAAAATAATCATGTGGATCAATTAATTATGGCAACTGACATAAGTGCTTGTTCTAGAGGTTCCAGGGAAATCCCAAGGAATGATTCTGGACAAAATGGAATGCTAACAACATGGAGGCCACAAGGCAACTAAGACCAACTTAACCAGTTTCTAATGGCCACCTCTTATGTACTAGATACTGTGTAGGGAAATATACCATGATGAATGAGATACAATATCTACTCTCAAATACATTATAATCTAGTAATGGGGTGAAACAGCTAAGCTGCTAAGTCTATAAAAAATGCCATAAATAAAAAGCAGGATATGACCCAGCCAACATGGCTCAGTGGTTGAGTGTTGACCTATGAACCAGGAGATCATGGTTCGATTCCCAGTCAGGGCACATGCCCAGGTTGTGGGCTCGATCCCCAGTGTGGGGCGTGCAGGAGGCATCTGATCCATGATTCTCTCCCATCATTGATGTTTCTATCTCTCTCCCCCTCTCCCTTCCTCTCTGAAATTAATACAAATATATTTTAAAAATATATAAATAATAATAAAGCTGGATACGGATGAATGAAAGTTTACTTGTGGCCTGGAGGAAAGGGAAGAAAGAAGAATTTAAATCAATGGGTCTTCCATGGATATGACACATATACTTCCCTGGAACCCCATTATAATAATAGTTTTTTAAAAATATATAAGGTATACTCTCCAAGATGGGGAAAATGGGAATGGAAATAACATACATAAAATTTGTAAGTTAGAAAAAATAAGAGATATAATAAGGAATTTAGGAGATCTGAGAAAATTGATTTCTAAGCTAGAAATAGAGAAAGCTAAGACCTAAATGTGATTTATACTACAAAATCTTCAAAAGGCTCATAATTGGTACCAGTTATGGGTGAAGGAGTAAGAAGAAATGCTAAAGGTAAGGTAATTTTGTTGAAAGTTCACTTAAGAAACAGCCAGTTCCCTATATACCTTTCTGCTACTCCAGCAAAAGAATAGAGGTTTATTCTCTGGGAAGGTTAAAACAGAAGGTCTCTGAGCCAGGGGATGCCAGGCCTAGTTGAAGGAAATAATATACTGAAAACAAGGGAAATATGTAGACAGGGTGCTGAGAACCCCACACCTCTCTCTAGTTCTTTTCTACTACCACTCAGTTCCCAGGATGTTGCTTGACATTCAGTTAGGAGATTGAAAAGGTTTTCTCTGGGCAATCAGACCAGCCCAAGAGGAAAGGTCTTAAGATACGTCATCAGATATTCTCCAACGAATTAATTACCCACACGAGATCACTCAACACTGAAGTCCACAGTGCTCAGAATCCCCATTCCAGTGCTTCAATCAGAACTTCAACCAATGTCACCCCAATAAATTCAATAATTAAAAAAAACTTCAATCAGCATTTTTGTTTTTCACGCTGAGTATGAACAGACGACAAAGGATTCCTACAGTTCTGAGGAAAGCCCTGTTTTAAAAAAAACACAAGAACAAAACCAAAACAGAAAAGCAAAGACTGAGCTTTGAAGGTAGTTGATTTCAACAGATGCCACAAACCTGGAAAGTATGTGATGTGCATGGGTGTGCATCTATATACTCCATTGAAAAGCAAGAGTAAATATCTTTTAAAATGTTAATAAAGACTCATTTTATATACTTTTAACATCTTCTTTAAAAAAAAATAACAAAAGTCTACGGCCATACCACCCTGAACGCGCCCGATCTCGTCTGATTTAAAAAAATAACAAAAAAGTACTTGATTGTCCATTTATAAACTACTAGAGGCCTGGTGCACAAATTCCGTGCATGGGGGTGAGGGGGGGAGGTCCCCTCAGCCCAGCCTGCACCCTCTCCAATCCAGGACCCCTCAGGGGATGCACGACTGCCAGTTTAGGCCCGATCTTGGTGGGATTGGGCCCAAACCAGCAGTCGGACACCCCTCTCACAATCTGGGACTGCTGGCTCCTAACTGCTCACCTGCCTGCCTGCCTAGTTGCCCCTTACTGCCCCCCTGCTGGACTGGTCGCCCCCAACTGCCCACCCGCTGGCCTGGTCACCTCCAACTGCCCCCCTCTGCCGACCTGGTCGCCTCCAACTGCCCCCCCCTGCCGGCCTAGTTGCCCCATGCAACCTGCTGTTCAGTCATTTGGTTGTCCCTCACTAACCCCCCTGCCGGCCTGGTCGCCCCACATTGCCTGCTGTTCAGTCGTTTGGTCATCCCTCACTAATCCCCCTGCTGGCCTTGACACCCCACACAGCCTGCTGTTGGGTCGTCTGTCCAGTTGTTTCAGTCGTGATGGCCCCTGGCTTTTTATATATTAGGATGATTAAGAGGTCTTAATTTTTAAATCTCATTTCTAATTAAACCACTATTCCTGTTATGTAATTCCTATTATGCAAAAGTTGTGTTTTGCTTCAATGCATTGGGGGTAGTGAGAAAAATCCATAAAAATATTATTGGACAATGGATTGGCTTTGATCATTTGCCTCTCTACTTCTAAGATGAGAGAAGGACAGAGAGAAGGAAGGATGGACAAAGAGACAAAAAATGAAGAAATTTCCTTCTATATAAAAGGGGAAAGCTAGATTTTTAATCTTACTGAGATGACTTTCAACATTAGATTGTCCTTAACACCAGATATTGTTAGATACTCAATATTTCTCTTCACTGCCATTAAAAATATAGGATCAGCCTGGCCACCATGGCTCAGTGGTTGAGCATTGACCTATGAACCAGGAGGTCACAGTTTGATTCCCAGCTGGGGCACATGCCTGGGTTGCGAGCTAGATCCACAGTGTGGGGCATGCAGGAGGAAGCCAATCAATGATTCTCTCATCGTTGATGTTTATATCTCTCTCCCCCTCTCCCTTTCTCTCTGAAATCAATAAAAATATATTTAAATCTAACACATTAAGCGCCAAGCCTGTTTTGTCTTCCTTTCCATTTAGCCTGCGATATCTGATTTCACCAATATGCTGGTGGCCGGAGTTCTGTGTAAGGTTGCGATAAGACTGCATGTATATATTTCTTGTATATATTTATCTCAATCTGTACTCTGTATTCTTTTAGAAATGCTTTCTCTTCAGTCAGTTGTCAGTGGTTTGTGTTCCAGTGCAGTTTAAAATTTTTTTTCTTTACCCGTAACAGTGACAATGTCAGTAGAAAAAGCGTGTGAAAGTGATTCAAGGGAAATTAGTTTTCCTAAAAAACGTCATAGAGTCGTTCTTTTTTTGTCATCAGAGGATGAGGATTTTGAAGAATGGCATGATCCGAGAGGTAATCAACCAAGGATTATGCCTTTCACCTACCCGTCTGGCTTTAGGATTGAAAACTCGAATGTAAAGTCATGTGCAACAGTAGAGAATTCTTATGAACTGTTTGTGCCTAATGAATTGTTTGAGGATATCGCCAAACAAACGAATTTATATGCATCGCAAAAACTAGGGGTTGAAAACTCGCAGCGTTTGTGTAGGTGGACTGTAACAAACAAAAATAAAATGAAAATATTTTTTGGGTTGATTCTATGGATGGGACTAGGTAGACTACCATCTTTACATTTATATTGGTCCCATGATCCTGCATATATGCAAACTTTCCCGAAAAAAATGTCGAGAAATAGATTTGAAATATTATTATGAATGCTGCATTTTTCAGACAATAGGGAGACAGATATTTCCAATCATTTATGCAAAATACAACAACTAATAGATAACATGGAAATAAATTTCAAAAAATATTATGACCCATCTGAAGCTATATGTATCGATGAATCTTTGATACCATTTTGTGGCCACATGATATTTAGGTAATATTTAAAACAAAAATGCCACAAATCTGATATTAAATTATTTAAGTTGTGCTGTGGATCTGGGTACACATATGCTTTTCATGTATATACAGGAAAAAGTCTAAAAAAAGAAAATACGACACCAACTAATGTTGTAATGTCTCTTTGTAGAGATGTATTCAATAAGGGACACACATTGTACAGAGACAACTGGTACACGAGTTTAGATTTAGCATATAAATTACTCGATAATAATACTCATTTAGTAGGAACATTATGTTTAAATTGACGGGGAAATCCTCATGAAGTAACGTCAAAGAAATTAAAAAGGGGAGAAATTATAGCAAAAGAGAACAAAAAAGGAATAACCGTTTTAAAATGGAAAGGTAAGTGGGACATCTTACTTCTTTCAACAAAACATACGTCAGAGATGGTGAATGTTGAAAATAGATCAGGTCACTATTTGAAACCAAAAATTGTAGTGGATTATAATGCAGGATGAGAAGCAGTTGATATATCTGATAAAATGAGTGACTATAATAATCAGTTATGAAAATCCATGAAATGGTATAAAAAGCTAGCCTTTTAAGCTCCTACTTATCTTATCAGTAAGGATTTACATGACTATCTAGTCGGGAAATTTCATCAGCTACCATTGTCTCGACTAACTCAAGGTTCACCAGCGCTCCGGGCTCCTTGTCCACACCTCTCTGCTAGTGAAGACAATGGGCAGCTTCCAACAAGTGCCCAGCGCCAGTCCTGATCGCCCCAGAGGGCTTCTCCACCTCCCCCTGCTCCTGAGGGGTGATGAGGGCAGTAGCCGCCACTTGCACCCGCTGACGGCACTGGCCCCACTCGCACTCACTGCTGGCACCAGCCCCAATCACTCCGCACCATCAATGGGTGAGAGCGGGGCCAGCGCTGTCAGCGCATGGGAGCCGCGGTGGTGGGAGCAGGGCTGCTGGCAGACAGGGGACCGGGGGCCATGGCAGGAGGGGCCGGGCGGGGGCACAGAGGATGGGCCGAGACCCACCCCTGTGCCCACTGCAGCCTCGCGGCCCACAGTTACTTTTAAGGTTCACAAATTCATGCACTGGGCCCCTAGTATCCTATCTAATGAAAGAGTAATATGCAAATTAACAGTCACTGTCACAAAGATGGCGGTGCCCACAGCCACAAGATGGTGGTGCCCCGTCCCCTCAGCCTCGCCGGAGTCCCCCAGTCCTGGGGGGGCTGCCGCTGAGAGTGGGCAGTGTGAGTGGCCTGGCAGGATTAATTAAATACACTTCTGACCAACATCTTGAGATTCAAAAATGCTGCTAACAATATTATAGCTGATATTAAGCAAACTAAGAAAAAAACCCACTTCCTAATAAAATTGGGGAGGAGAGAAATATGTGAGTGGGATATAATGATAATAATTAATTCTTTATTAATGTTTTAAAATATTAAGTCAACTCAAATCTGTTTCTACACAATAGTAACTAAGAGTAGATTCAAAAAGATTTTCCAACTACAATGCAGAAGAAATTGCCTAAATTATGCTATACAATGAACAACAAAATATATATTTGAAAGGGTACCTTTATTCTGTCAGTGAACTGGTATTTTTTTATGATCATTTCCTGCAACTGGCAAAAGTCTCCATTCAATTCTACTCCATACAGTTGCAATGCTGAACTGTAAAGATAACCCTAAAATATAAGAATATATTAGGATACAAATGAATTAACTTTTTATTGTGCTTTACTTCTACTTGAAATTTAAAAAGTCAAACTTTAACAAATAGAATTAAATAAAGATAAATAACATCTTGTAGTTTATGTAAAACTTACAACTTTAAGAACTTAAAGACTTACTGATCAAGAACTTGATTGTAGTTCTTTTCCATTATTTAATAATTTCCATTATTTAAAAGTAATTATATTTTAAAAGATTGATTTCTTACTTTTTCTGATAAAACTGTGCACTCAACAAAAGTGAAAATGAGAAAAGTGATTATATATAGATATTCCATTTAACACCCTATTTCTGTATTTCTTTGGAAGTTGCTTCAGGGGAAAGCAAGAAAGGAATAAACCTGTGGGGACCATGGTTGGGAAATCATGCGGCCTGACAACAGAGGAAGGTTGCTGGAGGTGTGTTCTGTTTGGCTTAGGGAAGTCAGCCTGGCAATCTGCCACAATAATGACCAATTAGTTAACAAGGATAATCAAGAATTGACTGTTTATTGTTATGTATCTATTTTGGTTTCAATAGCAAAACAATATCTGGAAGGAAAGGTCAAATCATATTCTGAATACCATTTTACATCAACTAACACCTAAGTGTAAACCAAATTTATATTTACAGCTCATCATGTATTTTAGAATATGTCCAACAGAGCATCTGTAGGCATTAAAAATTTTTTGTTGACTGAATCAGTGACCTAAGAAGAAGAAAAATGACAATATGTTTAAATTACTTAATACTGCCACACACCTGCATAGCCAATTATTTCAGCTATATACTTTTTTAACAAATAAAAACCAAACAAATGGACAACAGTGGACAAAATATGGTAAACAATCATAATCTCTATTGTTCTCCAAAGAAAACTACCTGACAATTTAGTACTTTTCCATCATGGCTATTTTTTCTAGTTACAGAATAAAGTTTTAATACTGCACAATAAATGAAGCATCAACGAGTTAACTGTTCCTGTTTAGGGCCGGCAATGATGCTGGGAACTGCTAGTGCCTGTTTCTGGCATGAGCCTCGCCTGCTGTTGGCCACATGTTTTAACAAGTCTGCTAATGACAACCACAAACCACATTTCAGTTTTTTGATTAAATCATTTAAGAACATTAAAAATACTCATGATTTAAATTTTTTAAAAAGTCATATTGAGCCGAAACCGGTTTGGCTCAGTGGATAGAGCGTCGGTCTGCGGACTGGAAGGTCCCAGGTTCGATTCCGGTCAAGGGCATGTACATTGGTTGCGGGCACATCTCCCGGTGGGGGATGTGCAGGAGGCAGCTGGTCGATGTCTCTCTCTCATCGATGTTTCTGGCTCTCTATCCCTCTCCCTTCCTCTCTGTGAAAAATCAATAAAATATATTTTAAAAAAAAAAAAGTCATATTGAAGTGATATTTCAGAAACAAATGTCTACATTCAAACTTTGGGTAACAGAAAATTGGAGCAAGATGTGTCCTTGGATATCATTTCGTTTGCTCACTTACAGGGGAGGAACTTGAAGCCCAGAGGTGTTAAGTAACTTGCTTATGGCCTTGGGCATTTTCTTAGGTCAAGTAAAGTTGTCAGTTTTTTTTTTTGTTGTTGTTGTTGTTCTTAATGGCCCTTCTCCTCCTGCATGTTGAACAGGAGACTCACATTTTTATTTCACACGGAGTCCTGTAAATTACAAAGCTGGTTGTGGGTGGTCCATCAGGAAATGGATGGAAGTCCCACATCACTAAGTTTTGTTGGTTCTACCAATTACACTTCTCTTCTGTTCGTCCCCTGAGTCTTATTAGCCTGGTGGTGTCTTCAAGATCTTGCCTTCCTTCATATGCTTCAATTCTACCACTCTACCACCCTTCCTGCCCCCCATCATTCTTTCTTTCTTTCTTTTTTTTGTTTTATATTCTTTTTTTTTTTTAACTTGTCAGTTTTATAAGAGCTCTTACCAATGCTAGTATACAATTTTAGCACAGCACAAGGAAAACAGAGTTAAAAGGGCAGTGGTGACTACAAAGCAGCAAAGTGTTTGAGAGTTAATTGCTTCTGTTTTGTTGATATTCCTTCATCTGTGTCACAGAGACAAACTAATAAAGGAAATCAGAGAGCTGGCCTTTGAAATTCCAAACTCAATATACTACTTTAATTTTATTATTGTTACTCTAATAAATAAAACCAAGCTGTCACCTTGGATGGTGGCAGGCAAAACTGTTGTTAGCAGGAGAAGAAAGTATTTTCCAAATGTTGAGTATGTCCATAAGCTGGACTTTACCCCGTAAAGGACTGTGCCAAGCCTGGAGCCAACGTCAACCAAGAGCTTTCCCGATAGATCAGGGAGTACATGATGGTAAATGAACTTCAATTCCATGAGAGAGAAGGAATGAGAAATAAATCCTGTAGAATTAGAACAGAATGAATAAATTTTGCTTGGGTACTAACAATTCAATTCTGTATTTCTAAAATTCACCTGTATTTATAAAGAACTAGAGGCCCAGTGCACGAAATTAGTGCATGGGCCTACCTTCCCCCAGCAGCTGCCTGCCGCTGGCCAGCTGGCCTCCCTTCCTGTGGTTGGCCAGCCGGCCCCGCCCTCTGGTCGAACTCCTGGTCGAACTCCCGGTCGAGGGGACAATTTGCATATTAGGCTTTTAACATAGGATATTTCATGTTTTTATTTTCTTACTCAATAAAAGCCATTCAGAGGTTATTTAGAAAAAATTAATGTGATAATTTTTCACTCATTCAGTCTGAGTTATATTGGAGAAGAATAAATATAAAGTCTCTGACATTTTAAAAGGCCTATAAGGGAACCGCTACTCAGCTGCCTGGCCCTATCCCTGTGCCCCTCATTTCCTTTTGCCCCCTATGACCTGCTGTTTGTTGGGACTGCTTCCTCCCAACTCCCATTCCATCTGGCTTTCTCACCTTCCCCCAGAGCCAATCACAGAAATGCCACACATTGCTGCACAGACTGTAGACCACCAAATGAATGACCACTCTGGAGGTGCGCAATGTGGCAGCCCTGGAGTGCAGAAGAGGGGCAATATGGAAGGAGGTGAAGATACTCCCAAAACTGTTCTTATTTCCCTTGGTTTAATTGCTATAATTTCTAGCTTCCTACCCATTTTCTTACTCCATTATTTCTCTTTTTTTTTAAAATATATTTTATTGATTTTTTACAGAGAGGAAGAGAGAGGGACAGAGAGCTAGAAACATCGATGACAGAGAAACATCGATCAGCTGCCTCCTGCACACCCCCTACTGGGGATGTGCCCGCAACCAAGTTACATGCCCTTGACCGGAATCGAACCTGGGACCCTTGAGTCCGCAGGCCGACGCTCTATCCACTGAGCCAAACCGGTTTCGGCTTTACTCCATTATTTCTATAATGAAATATCTGGGACAGCCTGAGTATGTTTTCTTTTCTTTTCTTTTTTTTCTGTAACCGAGGTAACTCAAAAACTTACTACGTTATGTTTTATGTAACAAAATGGTCTGGAAGGAAAGAAACTTTGGTCATAACTTATACACTATGGCAAAGATAATGGAAGCACATAGGCTACTCAGCTGGATGAAAATAAAGGGTGTGACTAGAACTCAGAAGTAATGGGGGGCCTTTGACCACCATAGTCCTTTATCTCCCTAGGATCTTCACCTTTACTACCATCTGTGCCACATTAGTGCTTCTGCCCTGGGCTAGAGTCATCATTAGTAGCTAGATAAGCGCCCTGTCAAAAAGGGAAGGAGAGTCCCACATCGTGATAGCTTTTTCGGATTCATCATGGTTATCTGGGTGGGTGTGGATACCCAGTCACTATTTACAACTTGATTTTTGTGGGAAAATGAATTCTATTCTTTAAATTTTTATTTGTTGAACATAGTTCTTCTATACATTTTGATAGATCAGGTCTTATATGCTGTTACAGTTATAATTCACTTTTTAGTTTTCCCTCTATTGTTCTTAAGTCCTTTTCTAATAGAGTTTCAACTACCTCCAATGGAAACCAATGGACTTTACCCCATAAAGAACTATCTAAAAAAAACACCTTAGCTTTGGCTGGTTTGGCTCAGTGGATAGAGCGTTGGCCTGCAGACTAAAGGGTCCCAGGTTCGATTCTGGTCAAGGGCACATGCCCAGGTTGCGGGCTCGATCCCCAGTGGGGAGCATGCAAGAGGCAGCCAATCAATGATTCTCTCTCATCATTGATGTTTCTATCTCTCTATCCCTCTCCCTTCCTCTCTGAGATCAATAAATATATATCTCTATTTTAAATAAGTAAATAAACAGACAAACCTTAAACCAGTAAATCAGGGACCTTTAACCCCAATTATAATACAGGTACAATGTATTTTTATTAGAAACATTTTACAAATTTGGTAACAGTAAACTTTTGAGAATGATATTATCTAAGATCAGTAATATAAGCACAATGAAACAAACCTGGAGACTAGAACACTCTAAGCAATAAATCTAAGGTAGCGGGGAGATTGAAATAGCATGTCTAAAGTAACAGCCTAGACAATCATATCCAGTTTGAACAAAGAATACTATATTAACAGAAGAGCTACACTGTAGCAGCATGGAGTCAGTCTAGTTTGCTATTTGGGACTCAGGTACTGCATCTGAGGGGCAGAGATGCAGGAAAATTTCTGTCGCTGGAGCTGGTTTCCTGTTATGGACTGGAGATGCTCTACTAGGTCAAATCATGGCCTGAATAAACTCTCAAGATTATCCATCATTGTCCTCTGAGTCCATGTTCATCCAACAATATTGTTCATCCAACAATACCAGTACTTCTCAAGTAGATGTTTTCATAGGGAGAACATTCAGTCCCCTTGACTATATTAAACTAATATAACTATATTTCTCTTGTAAATAAATCAGCATATGGTTTATATACAAATTTCTGCTGAGTATGGAAAGGATGAGTCAGTTGCCCTGTACTCAGTCACTTCCGATTAGTTTCTGGACCTGCAAAGCCACTGGTGATTAAACAGTTTCTGTGAAAAGTAGAGATACCCCCTTGGGAGACATTAAATGCCCTAGCTTCCTAGACAATATTTCTATTTAGTCTCCCTAACTGCAATAATTGGTAATGGCTATGCTGTAGGTTGGCCTTTGCTTTCAGAAAACATAGAAAGACTGTCAGTAATTTGCATACTCAAGACATCTAAGGAAAAGTACACACACAGTCATCAGGTTTGCATACTTGAGTACTGACCTAAAGGTGCTGTCTGGTATGAACCACACACCACACAGTAGTTTCTGCTCATTTTTCCTTCCTCACATAATGAATCAATAACATCTTCATCATAAAGGAATGCATCCACATGAACTGTGGGTTCTGGCTGCTGCTGTATCTGGTGGAGAGAAAAAACACATCAAAAGAAACAAAGTACAAAGAAGTCTCTTTTTATTGCTAAACTAGAGGCCCAGTGCACAAAATTTGTGCACTGCACGGGTAGGGTCCCTAGGCCTGGCCGGCGATCAGGGCTGATTGGGGCCTTCCTTCCGGCTGCCGGCCAGGACCTTCCTTCGTTTTGTGCCGCCCCCTGGTGGTCATAGCGAGTGATCAAACTCCCAGTCTCCCGGTCGAACTCCCAAGGGGACACTTTGCATATTAGCCTTTTATATATGTAGATAAGGCAAAACATCAGTGGTTCATATGCTAAAATTCTGCCAGCAACAAGGCACAGAAAGACTAGTTTCACTTACATCAGCAACTCTGCTCTTCTTTCATTTTATTTCTGAAACTTTTGGGAGGTGTGAGGGTACCAATTTACTTTATTTGAAGGAAGGATACAAATGAAAGAACATAAAAAAAAGGTAAATGTAACTCTAACATGCATGTACTGTTTTGGTGACCAGGGAAGTCACCCCTGTGGCTATGGGAAGCCAGTCTAAGGCTGAGCTCTCATCACTGTCTCCCAGGGTGTGCTTGTCAAAGAGACACTCTGCCATGCCAGATTAAAAGTGCCCATCTTGCATGGTCACCCAATTCTTTGATGGATTTCACCTGCTCATTCAGGTAATGAGTCTCAATGAAGTTACACAAATGGGAGTCACTTTGTTAGTGGACAACTTTTTATTTGACCTGTAATTATGCAAAACATGGCAATGAGAAATATATACAATTTTAGTTGAAAGGAGTATTTTGAGACCATCTTGTCCATCCAAAGCAGTATATTTTACAAGTACAGAAACTGATACCCAGAGAGATTTCTCCAAAGAAATGACAGTAGCTATTAAGAGGGGTCAGAATGGAAACTAATACCAGCTCTTCTGAGTCCTCCTTGTCAGTGACTTACCCATCAAAATTCTTAGCAAGTAATCTTTGCTTAGAGGAAAAGTTTTCAAGTAATAATGTTAGTAAACCTTCATGGTTACAAATTATGGCCCTTTATTAATACTAGTGGTAACAGCAAGTGGCTTCAAAGAAAAAAATTTTGTCTGATTCCTTCTACCTGGATTATGGTAAAGTATCAACCTATCTGCTTGGAAACCTACAAAATTGTATCTATATCTACACACACACAGACACACACGCGCGCGCACACACACACACAATCTATATTACAAGTATGTAAAATGTATGAACATACACAAGGACCAGAAGGAAAGGAAAGAAAATAAAATAAAAAGTATATTAGCATATGGAATTGTGGGTTGATCATGAACATGCAATGAATACTTTTTCCTCCTTTCATGTATTGTGGTATACCATGATACCAATAAGACTTTTGTCAATAACATCCAAACTATATTAGATATTTATCTCAGTTTTAATACTACTCATTATTTTCCTCCTTTGAGAATCAACTTGAATGAGCAGATGCTGACTAAGATTTGCTAACTGTTCACAATGTGCACAATACTGTTAAAAATGTACAGGATTTAATTCCTCTGCTTAGAAAAACCATATGGAGGGTTGCTATTTTCAGATCAGTGGGAGAAGAGATTATCATCATTAGCTTTGCTTTAGGAAACAATATGTATAGCATTTGTAATCCCACAGGAGTTGGGATTTGAAGGGACTTGAATGAGGGGTTGTTTGGAGAAGATAAATGAGAACTAATTCTAAGAATAAACCAATAGAAGAATAAGCAAAAATTGTACAATGCAGAAGTAGGAGAAGGAAACAAAGAGGTAAACTTTACCATTGATAAAAGTGATGGAATTGGAACAGGGAAGAGAAAATCAGGACAGTGATATAGGCAGGACCGATTACTGCTGGATTGTGATTGTGGAAGGAGGTTGATTGCTTGGCAAACAGATATCCTCAAAAAAATATCTGTTGAATGAATAATACTGGGAAGCCAGAGGGCTTAGAGACTCAAAAGAATCGGGAACATGGTTGAAGCACTATATGAAAAATTATTTAAAGCAGAATTCAGAACTATCAGTCTGGAGAGACTATGCGGTTAGGGAAGAACTGGAGAATCCTCAAGTAGCACTAAGAGTAAATTAATAATAATGTACTTACTTTTTGGAGGGCTAGATGTTCTGAGGAAAGCATGCTTTCTAGAGGTAAGAGATTCCGAAGATCTTCTGCTATGCTTTTCAACATACTGTCATTATTATCGTGAGTGAACTCATCAAAATCTCCTGGAACAAAAAAGGAAAAAAAATAGCTTTTATGGTTGTAGTCAGGTAGCTGGAGAAATCAGTGAAAAGTTACAAAGCAGGCCAATAGCAGCACAAGGAAATAACCTAGGTTTTGTGCCTCTAAATAAAGGTACTGCTCTTTTTCACTATACCACTCTGTGTCCCTACATACAAAGGTTCTTTCTCTGCATAATTTCCCTTTGAGCAACACTGGTATTTATAAAGATTTATTAGTTAGTTCTCTGAAGTGATGTGGGAAGGAAAGTCTTTTAGCTCTTTTTTCTTTCCTCACCTATCCTATATAATAAAAGGGTAATATGCAAATTGACCCAATTGCGGAACAACGGGTCGCTATGACGCACACTGACCACCAGGGGCCAGACGCTCAACACAGGAGCTGCCCCCTGGTGGTCAGTGCGCTCCCACAGGGGGAACGCTGCTCAGCCACAAGCCAGGCTGACAGCTGGCGAGCACAACTGTGGTGGCAGTGCTAAGGATGTCCACTGACAGCTTAGGCCCGCTCCCTTCGAGGAGCTCCCGGACTGCTAAAGGGCACAGGCCGGGCTGAGGGACCCCCCCACCCACTGAGTGCACAAATGTCGTGCACCAGGCCTCTAGTATATAGTATAATCTAAGCTGGTGTTTCAAAGTATTTCTAGAAGGAGGCTGAATATAAATTCTAGAAAAACAAAAATAGTATTAAGATTCATTCCAGCCCTGGCCAGTGTATCACAGTTGATTGGAGCTTCCTCCCACACACCAAAAGGTCTAGGATTCACTTCCTGGTCAGGGCACACACCTCGGTTGGGGATTTGATCCCTAGTCAGGGCAACCGACCAATGTTTCTCTCTCACATCATTGTATGTATGTTTGTTATTTCTTTCTTTCCTTCTTTCCCTTCTTCCTTCCTTCTCTCTCTTTCCCTATTTCTTTCTTTTGCTCTCTCCCTCTTTATCTTTCTTTTCTTCCTCTCTCTCTCTTTCTCTCTGTGTTTGTTTCTATGTATTAGGTAGAGCTGCTACATCTCCCAATCTTGGAAGAGAGGTCTTATGTGTAGGTGTCTTGTAGGACCCAGTAATACAGTCTCCCTGGTCACCTGAGCTGTGTGTTCAAGTAACATCCAACCGTGAAAGGCGGCAGGGCTTTTGGCTGCCTGGGAGACCAGCCAGTCAGAAATAAAAGCCTCAGTTCTGTTTTGTTAATTTCTTTGTTTTATTTGTTTGTTTTTGAACCCAGAGCACAGGATTTTCATTTGCAGCTACTTATTCGAGGCTTTGGTGGAGAGAAGCGTGGACTCAAGGTTCAAGGTACCTAAGGAGAGGCTGGGGTGGGAAGCATTGGGGGAAATGTGGAAAAGTGGCAGCTGGGAGACCGGCATTCAGTAATACTCTCCCAATCCCGAAAGGGCCATCTTTCCTGAGAGGCACTGGCTCCTCCCAGAAGCCAGAGCAGAGGAAAAGGAAAAAACTCCATCTTAGGTGATACAGCTCCTGCCCACCCTCAGGAGCCCTTCCTGCCACACCTGCACCCCAACCTTTGCAGAGGAGGCAGCAGCACAGGCCAAGCCTACAGGTTTGAACAGTCTCAGTGACTGGACTGGGGATGGGGCCACCCACCCCGCTCTCCTGGGAACCTGTCTGGTGCTTCCCCCACAGGGAGGAACTGAAAGAAGCTGCCGGTACCCAGCTGACCACTGGACTGCACACATGGATCTCTGCCAAGGCGAGGGCAGGGAAATATTCTGGGACACTCTCACAGGAGTAGCTCTGGGATGGGGTAACACACCCACCTCTTTCCCTGAAATCTGAACAGCACCTCCCCGTCACAGGAGACCCAGGAGTCTATACTCCCGATTCTAACTAAAGCCCTTTCAGAAACAGATTGAGTGATTAAGGTGACAGCTGGCTGGAGGGCAAAGGTGGGCAGAAGTGGGAACCTGGGGAAGTTTGCTGACCCATCTCTGGGCCCTGTGCTGCTACCAAACAGGCCTCACAGCGCAGCCTGACCCCTGCGGAGACAGACACAAACTGGGGATTACGTGAAGCTACAAAAAGGTTGCGAAAGCCAAAGGAGGACAGTGTCTGACCGTGTTTAGCACCTAAGTACCTCACTGGAAGCCCAGAAAGGGTGGGCAACACAGTCAGGTGCAGTCGTCAGAAGAGCAGGGTCCAAAAGGAGTTCCCAGGAGGCACTAAATGCTGTTTAGATGAACACCACATCACTTTTTTCCCTTTGTCTTATTTTTCTGCTTTATTGATTTGATATTATTTTAGTCTCTATTTTTCTTTCACATATGTAATTTTTCTAATTTTTCTCTTCCCTGTTCTTACTCTATTTTTTCTACTTTCTCCTGCTTTCTCATGTTTTTCTTTTTGTATTTTTAGTCTATCTGCTTTCTCCTCTATATCCCTTTTGAATTTTTTCTTCCTCCTTTCTGTTTTCTTCCTTTTACTAGTATACTGTTTTCCTTCCTCTATCCTTTAATCTTATTTTCTTTATTTCATCTCTGCCCTTGCACATTCCATTTTCTTCTCCTTTTGTTTATCTTTGTATTTCTTTTCTTCTATCATTCTTGCTCTTTTCTCTTTCATAATTTTCTCTTCTTTTGTGCTTGCTTTTGTTATGGTTTTAGGGTTCTTGTGTATGTTTTTGTTTTGTTGTTTTCTGTTCTGTAAGCACCTGCACAACAGCTGGCACAAGGTGGTCAGGCATGAGCCACAAAGCCATCCAGCCTGACAGAAGATTCCATCCACGAATGGGACAACAACCTTCAAGACCCAAGTACAACAGGAGAGCCCAAAAAACTCACACAGGAGACATTCCTAGAGCACCCACCTCAGGATGAGGAGGCTAAAAGGCTAATTCCAATGTAACCCTGATATTTGGGGGCGGGGGGGGGAGGGGGTCTAGCAATCTGAATCCATGCCAGCAAGCCCAGTGTACATTCTTGATGACCTATAATTAAGTCACTACCTCTTTCCCAGGAACTGGTCTTGCAGAACCGGTTACAGAGGCCATAAAACTGTGAACAGTGCACTGCCCCGGAGGGAGGATTATTAACGCTGGCGCCAGGCCAGACCATTAGATATGGCCTGGAGATCCCCAACACCTGGGGGCCTTCTTGCAAAGCCCACAAAAAGGACCGGAAGCATAATCCATGTTTGCGGGACAAAGACCCCAGGAAGATATAAAAGAGAATCCCCCTGCATGTTACGTTACTCAGATTTGGGAAGTTATTCCTCTGGGTCCACGGGCGTAAATAAACAGTGTTACTCCTTTTCTCTAAAAGCATTGCTTGGTTTTTCTTTGGTCTTCTGGAACAATGAGATCTAAGAGACTTCACTACTGGGTTCCACAAACCACTTACCACATAAGGCCAGTCCATGAAGACTGGGAGGCAGAGCAGTTTAATTTAATACATAAAAATAAATGCAGAGGGACAGCAAAAATGGGAAGACACCCCATTGCGCCAGAATGAAACCTGGGATCCTTCAGTCTGCAGGCTGACACTCTATCCACTGAGCCAAAACCAGCTAGGACTAATTAGCATGTTATTAAACAATGAATGGTTTACCAATGATATCAAGCAAGAAATAAAAATCTTCCTGGAAGCAAATGAAAATGAACACACAACACCCCAAAGTTTACTGGACACAGCAAAAGCAGTCCCAAGAGGGAAGTTCATAGCATTACAGGCCTACCTCAAGAAAACAAGAAAAAGCTCTAATAAAACTATTTAATACTACAACTAAAAGAATTAGAGCTGGTTTGGCTCAGTGGATAGACCATGGACTGAAGGGTCCTGGGTTTAATTCTGGTCAAGGGCATATACCTCGGTTATAGGCTCAATCCACAGCCCTGATTGGAACACATGCAGGAGGCAACTTCACATCAATGTTTCTCTTTCTCTGCCTCTACCCCTCCCTTCCACTCTCTCTAAAAATCACTGGAAAAAATATTCTCAGGTGAAGTTTAACCAAAATAAATAAATAAATAAATAAATAAATAAATAAATAAATAAATCCTATATAATAAAAGGCTAATATGCAAATCGACCAAAGGCTGAATGACCGGTTGCTATGATGCACACTGACCACCAGGGTGCAGATGCTCAATGCAGGAGCTGCCCCCTGGTGGTCAGTGCGCTCCCACAGGGGAAGTGCTGCTCAGCAGAAGCCAGGCTCACGGCTGGCGAGTGCAGCGGCGATGGCAGGAGCCTCTCCCACCTCCGCAGCAGCGCTAAGGATGTCCAATGGACGACTTAGGCCCGCTCCCCACACCATCAGTCAGACATCCCCCAAGGGCTCCTGGACTGCGAGGGCCCCCAGACTGTGCAGGCCAGGCGGAGGGACCCCCCCTCCTCCAAGTGCACAAATTTTGTGCACCAGGCCTCTTGTAAATAAATAAAAGCCCGGAGTAAGCAGAAAGAAGGAAATAATAAAGATCAGAGCAGAATAAATGACATAGAGACTAAAAAAAACAATACCAAAGATAAGTAAACCCAAGACCTGGTTCTTTGAAAACATAAGTAAGATTGATGAGCCTCTTGCCAGACTTATCATGAAACAAAGAGAAAGGACACAAATAAATAAAATCAGAAATGAAAGTTGTGAAGTAACAACTAACACCACAGAAATACAAAGGTTTTTAAGAAAATACTATGAACAACTATACGCCAACAAGCTGGACAACCTGGACAAAATGAACAAATTCCTAGAAAAATACAATCTTCCAAAACTGAATCAGGAGGAATCAGAAAACCCAAATAGTCCAATAACAATAGATGAAGTTGAAGCAGTAATTAAAAAAAAATTCCCAGGAACTCAACAAAAGAAAGACAAAAAACCCAATTACAAGATGAGCAGAGGACCTAAATAGACACTTCTCCAAAGAGGACATGCAAATGGCTAAGAGACATATGAAAAAATGTTCCAAGTCACTAATTATCAGAGAAATGCAAATTAAAATGACAATGAGGTACCACCTCACACCTGCCAGAATGGCTACTATCAACAAAAAAGTGCTGGCGAGGATGTGGAGAAAAAGGAACCCTAGTTCATTGCTGGTAGGAATGTAAGCTGGTATAACCATTACGAAAAACAGTGTGGAGTTTCCTCCAAAAATTAAAAATGGAACAGCCATTTAACCCAGTAATCTCAATTCTAGGAATATACCCTAAGAAGCCAGAAATAGCAATCAGAAGGAATATATGCACCCGTATATTCATAGCAGTGTTATTTACAATAGCTAAGATCTGGAAACAGCTCAAGTAACCATCAGTAGATGAATGAATTAGAAAACTGGTACACTTACACAATGGAATACTTATGCAGCTGTATAAAAAAAGGGATCTCTTACCCTTCAAGACAGCATGGAGGGACCTGGAGAGTATTATGCTAAGCAAAATAAACCAGTCAAAGAAAGATAAGTATCACATGATCTCACTCATATGTGGAATCTAATGAACAAAATAAACTGACAAATAAAAAAGATCAAAAGACATGGAAGCATGCAATAGATTTACATATTTCAGCGGGGGGGGGGGGGGGGGGAGAGCAGGGGCCAGATTAGCCAATGAACATATCTGCATATATGCATAGCCCATAGACAATAGTGCAGGGAAGGCCAGAAAAGGGGACAGAAGTGAGGTGGAAGGTGTAAATGGGGGGAAAGGGGACAAAAGAGGGTACATCTGTAATACTTTCAACAATAAATTAAAACCAAAACAACAACAACAAAAAACCTCCCAGGAAATAAAAGCCCTGGCCGGAATGGCTCCACAGTAGAGTTTTACCAAATATTCAAAGAAGTAACACCTATCTTCCTCAAACTATTCCAAAAGATCTAAGAGGAAGAAACACTTCCAGGCTTTTTATGAGGCCAGTATTATCCTAATTCCAAAACCAGATAAAGACACTACAAAGAAAGAGAATTACAGTCCAATACCCTGATGAATATAGATGCTAAAATCCTCAACAAAATATTAGCAAATTGGATCAAGGATTGCAAGGCTGATATAATATTAGCAAATCAATAAATGTGATATATCACGTAATCAAATTGAAAGATAAAAATCAAATGATCATATTAACCCTTTGCACTTGCTTGCTTTTTTCTCGATTCCTTTATTCTAATGTTAACCGTGTCAAGTCACACTCAACATCTGAGTGCAAAAGGTTAATAGATGCAAAAAGAGCATTTAGACAAAGTCGAACATCCATTTTTGAAGGAAAAAAAACCTCTCAGCAAAGTGGGTATAGAAGAATCATACATACCTCAACATAATAAATGCCTTACAGGACAAACCTACAGCCAACATCATACTCAATGGGTAAAAACTATAACCATTCCTTAAGAACAGGAATAAGACAGGGTTGTCCGCTTTCATCACTTTTATCAATATAGTACTGGGAGTCCTAGCCACAGTGATCAGACAAGAAAAAATAAAAGACATCCAAATTGGAAAGGAAGATGTAAATCTGTTATTATTCTCAGATGACCTGATATTGTACATAGAAAACACTAAAGACTCCACCAAAAAACTATCAGATTTAATAAATGAATTCCAAGATGTGGCAGGATACAAAATTAACACCCCAAAATCGATGGCATGTATACATCAACTAGAAGCCCAGTGCATGAAATTTGTGCACGGGTAGGGTCCCTAGGCTTGCCAGCGATGAGGGCCAATCGGTGCCTTCCAGCTGCCGGCCGGGGTATTCCTTCCCAGGCTGCCGGCTGGGGCCTTCCTTCATTCCACACTGCTCCCTGGTGGTCAGTGCACGTCATACCGAGCAATTGAACTCCCGGTCTCCCGGCTGAACTCCCGAGGGGACAATTTGCATAGTAGGCTTTTATATATATAGATAATGAACTCTCAGAAAGAGAAATTTTTTAAAAATCCCATTTACCATTGTAACAAAAACTTTTAAGAAACTTAGGAATAAACTTAACCAAGGAGGTAAAAGACCTGTACTGGAAAGCTAAAGAATGTTGAAAAAAGAAATAGAAGAAGATATAAACAAGCCCAACTGGTGTGGCTCAGGGGTTGAGCATCAACCCATGCACCAAGAGGTTGCCAGTTTGATTCCTGGTCAGGGCACATGCCTGGGTCACAGGTTTGGTGCCCAGGAGGGGCCTTACAGGAGGCAGCCAATCAATGTTGATGTTTCTCTCTTCTTGATTCCTCAATTTTCTATTTCTCTCTCCCTTCCTCTTTCTCTAAAATCAATACAAACATACTTTTTAAACAAAGAAAAATATACCGTGTTCATGCACTGGTAGAATTAACATCATTAAAATGTTCATACTACCCAAAGCAATCCACAGATTCAATGCAATCCCTATAAAAATACCAATGGTGTATTTCACAGACCTACAACAAATACTGCAAAATTTTATTTGGAACAAAACAAGACCCTAAATAGCCACAGAAATCTTGAGAAAGAAGAACAAAGTTGGAGAGATCACAATACCGGATATCAAGCTATCCTACAAAGCCACTGTAATTACAATGGCCTGGTACACTCACAGGTGTATGTAGATCAATGGAACAGAACAGAGACCCCAGAAATCAACCCAAGCCATTACGCTCAATTAATATTTGACAAAGGCAACAAGAGCATACAATGGAGTAAAGACATTTTCTTCAGTAAATGGTACTCAGAAAACTGGACAAGTACATGGAAAAAAAAAGAAAAAGAAAAAGAAACTAGACCATCAACTTACACCATACACAATAAATTCAAAATGGATAAAAGACTTAAAGTCATGAAACCATAAAAATCCTAGAGAGACCATAGGCAGCAAAATCTCAGACATCTCTAGTAGCAATATGTTTGCCAATATGTCTCCTAGGGCAAGGTAAACAAAGGAGAAAATAAACAAATGGGACTACATCAAAATAGCTTCTGCACACAAAAGAAACTGGCATCAAACTGAAAAGGGAGCCCACTGTATGGGTGAGAATATTAGCCAATGATACACCTGATAAGGGGTTAATTTCCAAAATATATAAAGTACTCATACAGGTGAACCAAGGGAAGACAAACAACCCAATTAACAAATGGGCAGAGGACCTCAATAGATATGCAAAGAGGACATGCAAATGGCCAAGAGACATATGAAAAAACTAGAGGCCCAGTGAATGAAATTCGTGCACAGGGGGATGTGTCCCTCAGCCCAGCCTGCACCCTCTCCAATTTGGGACATCCCTCACAATCCAGGACTGCTGGCTCCCAACTGCTCGCCTGTCTGCCTTCCTGATTGGCCCTAACCGCTTCTGCCTGCCAGCCTGATCACCCCCTAACCACTCCCCTGCCAGCCTGATTGATGCCTAACTGCTCCCCTGCCAGCCTGATTGCTTCTAACTGCCCTCCCCTGCAGACCTGGTCACCCCTAACTGCCCTCTCCTGCAGGCTTGGTAGTACCCCCCAACTGCTCTCCCCTGCAGGCCTGGTCACCCCTAACTGCCCTCCCCTGCAGGCTTGATCATCCCCAACTGCCCTCCCTTGCAGGCCTGGTCCCTCCCAACTGCCCTCCCCTGCTGGCCTGATCGCCCACAACTGCCCTCCCTTGCAGACCTAATGCCTCCCAACTGCCCTCTCCTGCTAGCCATCTTGTGGCGGCCATCTTGTGTCCACATGGGGGCAGCCATCTTGTGTGTTGGAGTGACGGTCAATTTGCATATTACGCTTTTATTAGATAGGATAGAGGCCTGGTGCCGGGTGGGGGCCGGCTGATTTGCCCTGAAGCGTGTCCCAGATCAGGGTGGGGGTTCACTTGGGGCATGGGGTGGCCTGGGCGAGGGGCCTTTGGTGGTTTGCAGGCCGGCCACGCCCCCCCCTCCCCCCCCGGTGACCCAAGCGGAGGCCCTGGTATCTGGGATTTATTTATCTTCTATAATTGAAACTTTGTAGCCTTGAGCGGAGGCCAGGGCAGGCCAGGGCGGGCAGAAAGCTTGGCTTCCTCCATCGCCAGGGAAACCCAAGCCTCCCTCCTGCTCTCTCCAGCTCTGTGGCTGCCGCCATTTTTGTTGGGATTTATTTATCTTCTATAATTGAAACTTTGTAGCCTTGAGTGGAGTCCAGGGCTGGCCAGGGTGTGCGGGAAGCTTGGCTTCCTCCATTGCCGGGGAAACCCAAGCCTCCTGCTAGGTCTGTGGCCGCAGCCATTTGATTGGGTTAATTTGCATACTCATTCCTGATTGGCTGGTGGGAGTGGCTTGTGGGTATAGCGGAGGTATTGTCAATTTGCATATTACTCTTTTATTAGATAGGCTGCTCAAAATCACTAATCATCAATTGAACAAGAGATGCAAAATATAACAACAGTGTGGTACAATCTCACACATTGCCAGAATGGCTACCATTAATAAATCAACAAACAACAAGTGCTGGTGAGAATGTGAAGAAAAGGGAACCCTAGTATACTGCTGGTGGGAATGCAGACTGGTACAATCACTATGGAAAAGAGTGTCGAGTTTTCTCCAAAAATTAAAAATAGAACTGCCATGCCCAGCTGGCATGGCTCAGTGATTGAGCATCAATCTATGAACTAGCAGGTCGTAGTTCAATACCCAGTCAGGACACATGCCCAGGTTGCAGGCTTGATCTCCAGGGTGTGACATGCAGGAGGCAGCCGATCAATGATTCTCTGTCATCACTGATATTTTCTATCTCTCTCTCCCTCTCCTTTCCTCTCTGAAATAAGTAAGAATAAAAATAAATGGAATTGCCACTTGACCCAGTGATCCCACTTCTAGGAATATATCCTAAAAAGCCTGAAACACCAGTAAAAAAGAAAATATACACTACTATGTTCATAGCAGGGTTATTTACAATAGCTAAGAACTGGAAATAGCCCAAGTGACCATCAGTAGATGAGTGGATTAAAAAGCCATGGTACCATTACAAATGGAATACTATGTAGCTATAAAAAAGAAGGGTCCCTTACCATTTGAGACAACCTGGACGGACCTGGAGAGTATTATGCTAAGTGAATTAAGCCAGTCAGAGAAAGGCAAATACCACATAATCTCACTTACATGTGAAATCTAATGAACAAAATAAAATGACAAACAAAATAGATCCAGAGGCATGGAAGCATCCAACAGAGTCACAATTGTCAGAGGAAATGGGAGGGGGCAGCAGGAAGAGAGTAACCAAAGAATTGATATGCATATATGCATAACCCATGGATGCAGAAAATAGTGAGGTGAAAGCGTGGGGAGGGGGCGGGAGTAGGTAGGAGGCAATCAATGGGGGGGGGAGGGGAAGGTAACATCTGTAATATACTCAAAAAAAAAAAAAAGATGATGCAGCAGAAAATACCCAATCATAGCAGCAAAAATAATAACATTTTTTAAAGTATCATTTAAGGAGATTCTGGGAGAACGTCAAGCAAACCAACATTTGCATCATGGGGGAGTTAGAAGGAGAAGAGATACAACAAGGAATTGAAAACGTATTTGAAAAAAATAATGAAAAAAACAAAAACAAAAAACTCCTCTAACCCAGTGAAGGAAATAGATATACAAGTCAAGGAAGTGCAGACGGTCCCAAAGATAAACCCAAAGAGGCCCACACCAACACACATCATTATTAAAATGCAAAAGGTTGCCCTGGCCGGTTTGGCTCAGTGGATAGAGCATCCGCCTATGGACTGAAGGGTCCCAGGTTCGATTCCAGTCAAGGGCATGTACATTGGTTGCGGGCACATCCCCAATAGGAGGTGTGCAGGAGGCAGCTGATCAATGTTTCTCTCTCACTGATGTTTCTAATTCTCTATCCCTCTCCCTTCCTCTCTGTAAGAAATCAATAAAATATATTTTAAAAAATAAAATAAAATAAAATAAAATAAAATGCAAAAGGTTAAAGACAAAGAGAAAATCTTTAGAACATTTCACACCCCAAAACTACAGAATATACATTCTTCTCAAGCGCACATTGGACATTTTCAAAGATAGACCACATACTGGGACATAGGCAAAGTCTCTCCAAATTCAAGAAGATTGAAATCATATCAAGCATCTTCTCCGACCACAATGGCATAAAATTAGAAATCAACTACAGTAAAAACAATCACAAAAATTCAAACACTTGGAGGCTGGATAGCACACTATTAAACAATGAGTGGGTTACCAAAGAGATCAAAGAAGAAATAAAACACATCCTGGAAACAAACGACAATGAAAACACAACAATCCAAAATCTTTGGGACACAATGAAAGCAGTACTGAGAGGGAAGTTCATAGCATTACAGGCCTACCTCAAAAAACAAGAAAAACTGATAATAAACCATCTAATTCTGCAACTTGAAGAATTATAAAGAGAGCAACAAGAAAAGCCCAGAGTGAACAGAAGGAAGAAAATAATAAAGATCAGAGCAGAAATAAATGACATAGAGACCAAAAAAACAATACAAAAGATCAATGAAACCAAGAGCTGATTCTTTGAAAGGATAAACAAGGTTGATGAACCTCTAGCCAGGCTCACCAAAAAGAAAAGAGAGAGGACCCAAATAAACAAAATCAGAAAAAAAAGAGGTGAAATAACAACAGACCCCACAGAAATACGAAGAATAGTAAAAAAAAAAAAAAATACTATAAGCAACTCTACTCCAAGAAACTGGTCAACCTAGAAGAAATGGACATATTCCTAAAAAAATACGACCTTCCAAAACTCAGCCAGGAGGAATCAAAAAATCTGAATAGGTCAATAACTATGGAGGAAATTGAAGCAGTAATCAAAAATCTTCCAACAAACAAATGCCCTGGACCAGACGGCTGCACAGGGGAGTTTTATAAAACATTCAAAGAAGAAATAAAACCTATCTTCCTCAGACTATTCCATAAAATTTAAGAGGAAGGAGCACTACCAAGCTCTTTCTAGGAAGCCAGCATTACCCTAATCCCAAAACCAGATAAAGACAATACAAAGAGAATTACAGGCCAATATCCCTCATGAATCCTTAACAAAATTCGAGCAAATCGAATCCAGCAATACATTAGAAAGATCATACACCATGACCAAGTGGGATTTATTCCGGGGATGCAAGGATGGTACAATATCCGAAAATCAATAAATGTGATACACCATATAAACAAACTGAGAGATAAAAACCATATAATCATATCCATTGATGCAGAAAAAGCATTTGACAAAATCCAACACCCTTTCTTGATAAAAACCCTCAGCAAGGATCATACCTCAACAAAATAAAAGCCATATATGACAAACCCACAGCCAACAGCATACTCAATGGGCAAAAACTAAAACTAAGAACAGGAACAAGACAGGGATGCCCACTCTCACCACTCCTGTTCGACATAGTACTAGAAGTACTAGCCATTGAGATCAGACAAGAAGAAATAAAAGGCATCCAAATTGGAAAAGAAGTAAAACTGTCCTTATTCGCAGATGACATGATATTGTACATAGAAAACCCCAAAGACTCCATCAAAAAACTACTAGACTTAATCAAAGGAGGCAAGACCATACAATGGAGTCAAGACAGTCTCTTCAATAAATGGTGTTGGGAAAACTGGACAGATACTTGCAAAAAAATGAAACTAGACCACCAACTTACACCATACACAAAAATAAACTCAAAATGGATAAAGGACTTAAACAAAAGATGGGAAACCATAAAAACCTTAGAAGAAGCCATAGGCAGCAAAATGACATTTGTCATAGCAATATCTTTACAGACACAGCTCCTAGGGCAATGGAAACTAAGGAGAAAATAAACAAATGGGACTACATCAAAATAAAAAGCTTCTGCACAGCAAAAGAATCCATCAACGAAACAACAAGAAAGCCCATTGCATGGGAGAACATATTTGCCAATGCTATCTCCGATAAGGCTTTACTCTCCAACATTTACAGGGAACTCATACAACTTAACAAAAGGAAGATAAACAACCCAATCAAAAAATGGGCAAATGACCTAAATAGACACTTTTCAAAAGAGGACATTCAGAAAGCCAAGAGACATATGAAAACATGCTCAAAGTCACTAATCATCCGAGAGATGCAAATCAAAACAACAATGAGGTACCATCTCACACCTGTCAGAATGGCTATCATCAACAAATCAACAAAGGACAAGTGCTGGCGAGGATGCGGAGAAAAAGGAACCCTCCTGCACTGCTGGTGGGAATGCAGACTGGTGCAGCCACTGTGGAAAACAGTATGGAGTTTCCTCAAAAAATTAAAAATGGAACTGCCATTTGACACAGTAATACCACTTCTAGGAATATATCCCAAGAAAACAGAAACACAAATTAGAAAGGATATATGCACCCCTATGTTCATAGCAGCACAATTTACAATAGCTAAGATTTGGAAACAGCCTAGGTGCCCGTCAGCAGATGAGTGGATTAGAAAACTGTGGTACATCTACACAATGGAATACTACCCTGCAGTAAAAAAGAAGGAACTTACCATTTGCAACAGCATGGATGGAACTGGTGAGCATTATGCTAAGTGAAATAATCTAGTCAGTGAAAGAAAAATACCACATAATCTCATTTATGGATAATAAAGAGCATTATAAACTGATGAACAAAAATAGATACAGAGGCAGAGAAGCATCGAACAGACTGTCAAACGACAGCGGGAAGGCTGGGGAGGGCGGCGGGGAGGTAAGAGATCAACCAAAGGACTTGTATGCATGCATATTAGCATAACCAATGGACACAAGACACTGGGAGGGGGGGTGAGGGCATGTGCTGGGGTAAGGTCAATTCGCGGGGGGAAAAAAAGGAGACATATGTACTACTATCTGTAATACTTTAAATAAATAAATAAATAAAGTGAAAATGGCCTTTACCGACTTGGCTCAGTGGATAGAGTATCCACCTGCGGACTGAAGGGTTCTGGGTTCGATTCCGGTCAAGGGCACATGCCCTGTTGCGGACTTGATCCCCTGTAAGGAAGCATGTAGGAGGCAGCCGATCGGTGATTCTCTCTGATCATTGATGTTTCTATCTCTCTCGCCCTCTCCCTTCTCTCTAAAATCAATAAAAATATATATTTTTAAAAAGTAAAAATGTACTCTTTAGCCAGTGTAATTGGGTCTTCTTGTTTACAAAATTATCTTCTAAAACATGCTTTGAATTTTTTCTGATTTGTCTCATTTAATGCCTCTAAAACTGGAGATTTAGACTTCAAATGGCTCCAAAGAACTTAAATCTTTGATGGCAAGGATTTTTTAGCATATGTGCAATGGCCAGAATCAGGCATAGATGACCTTTTTGTAGGCACTCAGGGCTTTTGAATGAAAGATCTTGTGTTTAGGAATGTAGGAAAAAAACAACACACAAACAAGTGGAAATTGGCACTGTTTTGTAAACAAGGGGATATGATGAATGAAACTGGCAATACAGGGTTTAAATAAAGTGACAGGAGTCTCAACACATTTTGGATATTCCTATCTTGAATTGTGTATGTGGGTATAAATATGAAGCTAAGTCTCTGGTTTTCACTGCTTTCCAGGCTAAAATCTTACTATCAGATGTCCAAGTTCATTGTAATTTGGCATCTTATCTAAAATGACCTCCCCAAATGTGTAATAATAATAATACCCAAACCTACTGATTGACTCTAACATCACAGGGTTGAAAGTCTAAAATTGGGAGTCATTAACAAACAGGTATTTCAAGTCATGAGTCTGGATGGAAATAAACATGGGAATCAATGTTTAGGCATAGTATGATTTGGCTTACTTCCCAAACAAGCAATATTCTATTTTCTTGTGCCTTCACAGGCTTTACTTTGTGTAAAATGATCACTCCATTATTCAATAACTAGACATAATTATAACATTTCCTCGATTCTGACCTGTGCTTTTTATTTTTGTAAGAGAACATTTACTGGGTAAATTAGAGGTAGAAAAAGTAATTCCTTGAAGAAATGGGCTTAGGACACAAGTTATGGAAGTAAAGGAAGAGTCCCTGGAGCTTGGGAGTGAGGAAGCTTAAGGTAAGGAGCCAGGGGAGGGGAAGAGAAGAGGAGGGGGAGGGGGAAAGGAAGGGAAAGGCACCACGTGCTCGGAGAGGGAGAGCGCTTACTTGTGCTTTTTAATATTACTGTTACTAGTTTTGTTAACAGCTTAAAATCAAAGTCTTTTTCCCTTTTCTCTCCCCCCACCATAAAAATATTTTATTAAATCAATGGTCCATGCTACAATTGGAAAAATAAATTCACTAACTACAGGTGATTTTGCCCGCAGGGTTAAACTTTCAGCTCTGCAGCCTAAAACTTCCCTTATAAAGTGCTTTTTCAGGTAGCACGCTACTGGTTGTCACAAGTTTGTGGGAGTAATGGGGGGAAGCGGTGTGAAGGCTACCCGCCTCCTCTTTCTCCTTCCGAAAAAGGGTTAGGCACCAGGAGCCTCTAGCGGCTGCTCTGAAGTCTGCAGCGCAAACACAAACAACCCAGGGGCAGCACTTAATCTTCGTGCACCCAATCCCAAACTGGGCTCTCAACCTGCCAAGATTTGAGATGTGCCCTCTTCAACCAGACCCGTCGCAGAGTAGAGACCCCCATTAGTGGCTTCCGGCCTCACCCTAAACCCCCAAAGTCAGTCCCCATAGCATATCCTTGCCCAACCGCCTGCCTCTGGTTCTGATCGCTTACGGGAAGTTCGCATCCACTCGAGCAGAGCTGGGAGGTCTGCCGGCGCCACGGTACGAAGTAGCTGCAGTATTGCTTGCCGCGCGGAGCTTAGTTCCATGTTGCAGCCGAAAACCGGTCCGGGAAGGTGCGCATCGCGCACGCGCACGCGCACGCGCACGCGCACGCGCACGCGCACGAGACCGGTAGCTACCACT